>NC_136057.1:1582769852-1583123342 GCF_964261635.1 Lissotriton helveticus
GCTTTGAAGAAATCTATTGCACCCCGTCTGGACCCGGGGCTTTCCCATTTTTACTTGCTCTCAGGGCCTGAGCGACCTGGTCAACAGAAAAGACTAAGTCAATAGGATAGGGGGTGGGTAATTGGTCTCGAGAATTTTTCTCATGTTCGTTTGCGACCAATGAATCATTTATTTTATTTTATTTTATTTTATTTTATGTAGTTTGTAGAGCGCACAGCTACCCCCGAAGGGGTGTCCCGGCGCTAGAACCTGAACCTCCAGAGGAGAGGAGAGGAGCAAGAAGGGGAAGTAACGTAGTAGATCAGAGTCCAGAGTAGAGCCAAGTTTTGAGTCTGGCCCGGAAAATGGGTTCGGAGGGACAGAATCTAAGATCGACTGGCAGCGCGTTCCATAGTTTTGCCGCAATGACGCTGAACCCTCTGCCACCCATTCTGGATAGTCTGAAACGGGGAGAGATCAGAAGGCATAGGTCATTGGATCTCAGAGATCTGATGGAACGGGATATTGAAACACGTTTTTTCAAGTAGTTTGGACCGCGATCGTTGATGGCTCGGTGAGTCAGAGTGAGAATCTTAAACTGGATACGGCTGGCCACAGGTAGCCAGTGCAGTTCCTTACGATAAGCGGCAACTGATTGACGATAGGGAATATTGCCAACCAGTCTGGCCGCCGCATTCTGCACAATCTGCAGCCTGTCAATCAGGTATTGGGGAGCACCAGCATAGAGGCTATTAGCATAATCCAGGTGGGACGTGATGAGGGCATGGGTAACTGTACGGCGGGAGTCCAGAGGAAGATAGGGGAGTATTTTTCTAATCATGCGCAACTTCAGGAAGCAGGCAGAGGTCACTTTATTAATCTGAGTCTTGCATGAAAGGGAGTCGTCAAACTGGAAGCCCAGGTTGCGGGCCGAGTGGACGGGAGAGGGGGCGGGATCAAGTGCCGCAGGCCACCACCAGGAGGAGGGGATGGAGTTTTTCTGGTTAAAAAACAGCACCTCTGTTTTGTCTGCATTGAGTCTTAGATGGTTTTCAGACATCCAACCACTGATGTTGTTGAGGCACAGGCGGAAGTTGGAGAACGCGGAGTCAGAGTGGTCTCTGAAGGAAAACACTAGCTGGGTATCATCAGCATAGGAGACCACCCTGACTCCGCAGGACTCCACCACGCCGGCCAGTGGGGCAAGATAGATGTTAAAAAACAGAGGGCTGAGGGCAGAGCCCTGTGGCACACCGCAAGACAGGGGTTTTTCCTCCGATTTAAAAGGCCGCAGCAATACCCTCTGACTTCTTCCTGAGAGGAAGGACTCGATCCAGCTAAAGGCAGTGCCGCCAATGCCAGTCTGTTTTAGTCGGTCAAGGAGGATGGGGTGAGAGACCGTATCGAATGCAGCGGACAGGTCGAGGAGGACTAGCATGGCCTCCTCGCCCCTGTCCACGCATTCCCGGATTGTCTCCGATACTTCCAACAGGGCCGTCTCTGTGCTGTATCCCGCCCGAAATCCAGATTGTGAGTCGTGCAGTAGTGAGTTGCTTTCCAAGTACTCCGTGAGTTGCAACTGCACGGCTTTTTCCAAGACCTTTGCAGGTTTGGGGAGAAGGGAAATGGGGCGGTAGTTGGAGAAAACAGTGGGATCAGCATCTGCCTTTTTTAGAATGGGGATCACCAAGGCTTCCTTCCAAGTGGTAGGGAAAGAGCCATGGTGCAGGGAGGCATTCCAGATGGAGAGGAAAGAGTCGGCTAACGAGGGGGCCAGTTCACCCATGAGTTTGGCAGGGACAGGGTCAGAGGGTGCACCAGACTTGCAATGGATGAGTAGTCTGATGGCATCCTCCTGGGTGAGTTTATTAAAGGCAAGAAAGGACGGTAAGGCCGGGGGACTTGTGGACTGAGGCCGGGATATTGGCCCTATAGGGAAGGAGATGCATAGCTTGTTGATTTTTTCGAGGAAGAAGTCCGAAAGTCCTTCGCACAGGGTCTGACTAGCTAAGTTCTGAGTGGTCCTGGCCGGAGGATTGATGAAATCTTTAACGATGGAGAAGAGGGTTTTTGAAGAGTTTTTGGCCTTGGTAATTTGAAGCGAGAAATGATCTTTCATGGTGATTTTTTTATGTTTGCGAAATTTT
Organism: Lissotriton helveticus; assembly: GCF_964261635.1. Lineage (NCBI taxonomy): Eukaryota > Metazoa > Chordata > Amphibia > Caudata > Salamandridae > Lissotriton > Lissotriton helveticus. The sequence continues at coordinate 1,582,771,979 of NC_136057.1, forward strand.
TTCAGGGCAGCTTTGTAGGCAAGCTTAGCTTCAGGGTCGTAATTTAGTCTCCACTTCCGTTCGAGTACTTTGCATCTGCTTTTTTCCTCACGGAGAGGGGTGGAGAACCAAGGAGCGGAGGGGCGAGATCTAGTGGAGGCAATGATTTTCTGGGGGGCAATGAGGTCAATAGCATTGATGAGGGCGGTATTAAGCTTGGCGATATTAGCGTCAATATCAGAGGATAGATGAACCGTCTGGAAGTGGAATACCGGGTCCAAGGTGGCGCATGTTACTTTGTGCCATTTCCTTCCCAGCTCTTTCCTGGATGCAGGAGGGACAGATTTCCGGTCTAAGGCCAAAGAAAAGGGGATGAGATAGTGGTCGGACCACGTAAGGGGAAGGGAAGGGGAGACAGTGATAGTGGAGAAATTGGCGAAAATAAGATCTAAGGTGTGACCAGCCACATGAGTAGGACCGGTGACAAGTTGAGTGAAATTAAGACTATCCATGATTTCTAGCAAATTATTCGCTTTCGCGCAGAGAGGGTTGTCAACGTGAAGGTTAAAATCACCTAAAACTAGAAAGCATTGATGTTTAAGGGATAGATCAGCCAAGTGGTGGGTGAGAGCGGTAAGAGAAAGGGAAGCAGCCGTGGGGGGGTTATAGATTAGTGAACCAGCCAGTATAACTGCCGCAGAATCGGATACAGAGAAGTATAGGGCTTCAATTATACCAATGTTGGTAAGTTTGGTGGTGGTCAGCTGAAGATGAGATTTGAAGATGACTGCTAGTCCGCCTCCCGATTTACCCCCAGCCCGGTTAATACATTTTATGTCATAGCCTGGTGGAATGGCCAGATAGATGTCCGGAGAGGAAGAATCAGTTATCCAGGACTCAGTGAGAAATAAAATATCCCACTCGTTGGAGGAAATCGACATCCAGATGTCGTTGGCATGACGGGGGAGAGACCGGCAGTTAACCAAGCCTGCTTTCAGCATCCGGTGGTTAGATGCTGGGAGCTGCGGCGAGGGATGAGAAAGCAAATGAAAAGGGTAGGCCGGGAGAGTAAAGTTGCATTGAGGGCAATGAAAAGGAACGGATTCTAAATGGTTAGGGTTGCAGGGGATTGTGGCCGCACAGAGGGAGGGATTGAGTGAATGCAGTTGGGAATTGGTCCAGCACGTGCGAGCGGAAACAGCGGAACAGACAGGGGGACTGGCCCTGGGCCCGGTCCAGGCCCGGACGGGCCCAGACGGGCTTGCCTTTGGCGCGCCTTTGGCGCGCAAACGGCATTAGAGAAGATCTTATAGAAATGCTCAACCCAGTCTTTTTCATCAATCGCCACCTCAAGTCCAGGAGAGTCTCCATTATCAATCAGGAAGGGGGATTTTACCACTACCCAAAAGGCGGCGCTGTTTTTGTGGGTGCAGCTTTCATGCAATTGATCCCAGAGTTGTTGCTTTAACACGGATTTCCTGTCCTTTATAGCTGAGCTATATACTCTTCTCAAATTAATGATCTCATGGGGGACCCTAACTGCCTTCCGTAGGGCAGATTTTAAGTTTGAGTAGGCTACTGTGCACCTATGGTTAAACCAACCCTTCCTCTTCTTCGATGTATTGTTTAGTTTTACCCATAGAGCTTCGTTTATGGCTTTAATCACAATACCAAAATTAGTGATAACTTCTGCGTCTGGTGTGGCCATGTCCAGGCATTTCTGGATGGAAAGATACGCATTTGTTACCACTGTTTTGGCAATTACACTGGGGTCAACTATTCCCCATTTCAGTGAGTAGCCATTTAGCTTATCTAATGTCAAATTATTTTGTGCCAATATACTATTTATGCTACAATTGGATCTATGTGACAGTGGCAAAGTGATGCTAAGAGGGTAATGATCACTTAAGGCGTTTGCGTGTATGGAAAAAGACGTATCTATGTTTTTCACTCCGTTTGAAACGATAATGAAATCTATTGTGGTTTGAGTACCTCTTCCATGAAACGTGGGAGCCATCACTGTATTTAAGTTAGGCATTTTATTTGCCACTACCAGATCTAGATCGAACATGATTTCATTTAAGCAGCTACCGATTCTTGTATGTCTAAAGTGAGGAATTGGATTGTCACTCTCATCATAAATACCACATATATTTTGATTGCTAGCTTGACAAGGACCCTGATTGAAATCTCTACCCCAAATAATGGTAACCTCTTTCAGTGACCTCCTTATTCGGGATAATAATAAGGAATGAATCTGGCGTACTATATTCACTGAGTCTCCCTCAGAAAGATTGCTGTAAAAGTTTACCAAAAGAAAGATATCCGTCTTATTTGGACTGAAACTAAGAACCTGAAAGTTGGGTTCAAGTTTTATAGGTATTATTTCAACTGTCTGTATCAAGTTCGAGAAGTAGTTAGTTAGGCCTCCCTTTGCTCTGCCAGACTTAGATGGTTGAGCAGGTGAAAAGTAAGTTGTATACCCTTCCATATGAATCTCTGTGGTCGACCAGGTCTCCTGAAAACATAAAATTTTAAAGTTTTGGGAAAAATTGATCCAAACATCATTTGCTAGCTTGGAACGCTGACCTGCAACATTCCAGAACAGAGCAACGATCTGGGGCTTACTCCCTTCCCTATTACGTCCCACCGTATCAGTAGAAGATATGGCAACTTGTTCTACGTTAGATACAGTCGGTATCACCATGTCACGGGTAAGTAAATTCGGCCCCATGTCCAACACTAAAGGCTCTATACCTTGATCCAGATCTTGTCTGGTCTTAATGGGGACTATAACAGAATTCAGATGGGATTTGGGTGTTTGCTCTTTTCTATTACCCTGTGCTCGGTCTCTGAGAGCCCATGTTTGCTTTTCAGAAAAGGGAGTCAATCAACTCCCTTCAGACCCGAAAAGGTAGCAAAGCGGTTGAAAGTGGGAATGTTAAAGCTACGGCCCTCTGTATGGCACCGAAACGGTACTCGGGTCTTTAAGGGATCTGTCAGAAGAACCCGGGGGTAGAAGTAGGTCAAGTCGTGTGTTTTGATGCCACCCCAACCTTTCTCTGGGTACCAATCGATAATATGTGTGATTGCCCTACGATCTCTAAATTTAATAATAATTATGTCACCCTCAATTTCCTTCGGTCTATGTCCCACCCAACCAAGTCTCCGTACATGAAGGATTTCCCCGTTGATGTTGGGGGGAAGTGGTCTGTTGTGACTTAACTAATGTACGACTTTATTCTTAAGGTCATAATAACCTTCTTTTTTCCCGTTCTCTAGTACTGGGACTCTGGTAAGTACCACCACATACGGGACTGCCTCCGGGGGCAAATCTATTTGTTGTATGTTTGCCCCAACGGTCTTTCCCGGGGCGCAAGAACTAATTGTATTGGGCTGGGAGCTATCAGAAATTTGAGATTGCCCTCCTACTCTTACACCGCTATTATTTATCTCAGACTTATCTTCCAACTGGGGTGCCATGATGTTTACATTTGGTTCAAGAGATGGATCCTTATTTGTAGCTGACTTAGTTGGGATTACTTCTGTAAGTGAAGACGATTTTGTTGGAATAGCACAGGTTGGGTGTGGAGTACTAGGGATGGATAGTGTTTTAATTAGACCGGTATTGCTTGCAATAGCTTTCTCAAGTGACCCCAGTTGTTGAGCAACTCTTTTCATCCTCTCGATGAGTGGTAGTAGAAGAGATCTGACTAGTGTGCTGCCTATAACCATGTCTGGCAGCCCATGGAATGAAGGGTTTTGGCCCAAGGAGTTGGGCAGGACACCGGAACCAGCAACCGTGGTGAAAAGCTTGGGAATTCATATTGACAGCAATTTGTCTATGAAGAAACAGGTGTCTGTAGTGGTAGGCACGTGTGTTGGTCTTCTGAGACAGCTTCGCAAGATCTCCCAATTGCTGTCGTTTTCCACTCTAAGAAGCGCTGTGTCAGCTATGATTTTGGGACGATTGGACTACGGCAATGCGCTGTATATAGGGTTGCTCCAGCAACAACTTGCAAGGCTTCAGATAGTAATGAACGATGCAGCGAGGTCGATTTTTAAGAAGCCTAGGAAGACGCATGCTACACCTCTCCTGCGTCAGTTACATTGGCTTCCTGTTAGACAGAGGGCATTGTTTAAAGGACTGTGTATTTCTCACAAGGCACTATACGGTAACGCGCCTAGTTATATTTAAACCAGACTATCTAGCTACACCCCTGGTAGGGTGCTGCGGTCCTCTGAAGCCACTCTTTTGGTCAATCCACGTTTTCGCCTGTCCACCCTGGGCGGGCGTGCTTTCTCCACCTTGCTTCCTGCAGCATGGATTAAACTACCACCTAATCTCCGTAAGGAGCCTAATTTACTACCATTCACCGAATGTTAAAAACCATACTCTTCCGTGAAGCATGGGGAGTGTTGTAAGTTAGCTACCTGTTTCTGTAGAGTTGGCTTTTTGTGTACAAGCGCTTAGAGACCCTGGGGTGATAATGCGCTATATAAATTGAAATAAATAAATAAAAAATAAATAAGTTGCTCGATACTTCCCATTAGGTCCTTAGTTGGTAAATCTATTGGGGGATGGTGGTCAGGATGGATTTTTCTAGCTGTTGCACTTGGGTCATTTAGGGGACTCAAGGGGATTTTAGATGTTTTGACACGTTTGCCATTATGGCTAGCCCCCCCCCCCTTCTTTCTTTTTTTTGGTGGAGGACCTTGAGCTATTTTGTCCTGGGGCTTCTGTGTCGGTGTTTGTGTGGGCATAACCGTTGGTGTATGGTTCCCTGATATAACTTCCAATAATGAGGATGAATTAGGGGAAGAGTTAGAAGCGTTAATATTTGAGTTGCTGAATATTTTAATTGGTGGAGTTATGTCTTGTAGGAGTAGAGGAGTGCTGTTGTCACTTGTTGAGTCGTTAACCAAGCAGTCCGTTTGTGTTGTAATCTGTGGTGTAGTGGATAACTAGATGGAGCCCAAAGAGGAGTGCTTGTTATAAAGATGCTCTGCGGACAGACGCCGCTCTGCTATAGCTAATTCCTTTTCTAGCACTGAGGTGGCCCTGGTGATGAAGTTATCCAAGGTCCATCTGACTGACCCTCCCACTAGAGAGGCTCTGCCTTTAGAGGGACGGAAAGCCATGGCTTAGTATGTTCTAAAGCAAATATTCAGCGCAGCGTAGACCACAATGTGCAAGAGACAGATAGACTTCAACAGTAAATGTAGGACAATCTTGTAATGGTATGACAAACAAATAAAACACCACTAATGGAGGAATTGTCTTATTGAGTGTGTCCAGAGCAGCAAAGTAAAGGGACGTGGCCCAGCCCAGCCCAGCCTTGGCCAGCCTCGGACGGCCACAGACGGCCCGCCCTTTGCCCGGGCTTAGCACGGCTTGGCCCGCGCGCGGTCCCGCGACGCGGGGCTGTCCGTAGATTTAAGCGCCTCCTGGCGCGGGTGCTGGCGGTTTCCGGCCGCGGAGGCTTGTGGTGCTTGTAGTCCCCCCTCGGTCTCCCCCCCACTGTGGCCGTGCTCCGATGTTGATTAGGCTGCGGTGGCAGGAGGAGACCATGTGCGGCAGTGCGGGCTCAGCAGGGAAGAACAGGCAATTTCCCGGTGTTCTCCCAAAGGTGCGTGAGAGTCCTGGTACAGGGGTCAGTCCCCCGCTCCACCGGGGCTGTCCGTAGTTTTAGGCACCTCCTGGCGCGGGTGCTGGTGGTTTCCGGCCGCGGAGGCTTGTGGTGTTTGTTGTCCCCCCTCAGGCTCCCCCCCACTGTGGCCGAGCTCCGATGTTGATTAGGCTGCGGCGGCAGGAGGAGACCGTGTGCGGCAGTGCCGGCTCAGCAGGGAAGAACAGGCAATCTCCCGGAGTTCTCCCAAAGGTGCATGAGAGTCCTGGTACAGTGGTCAGTCCCTGCAGGAATATTCTCTTAGATTACAGTCTTTTTTTAGGCAAACTGGTTCTTCTGGGTTCTACTATCTTAAATTAGGTGAATATAAATGTGTGGGTCTCCAAATCCAATCTAGTCACCTCAGAAATTGGAAGGAATGGGGTCTAGAAGAGTTGGGGCCCTTTTTAATCCAGAACAGAGAAATTACCTGGCAAGAGGTTCAGTATAGATACGGCGACCGCAGTAAGCCTGTTTTTTTAAATATCTACAGTTCATATATTTTCTAAATAGATATAATTCTTCGTCTAGTGGTGCCCCGAATGAGAGGGTTCGGTAATTGGTACCATTTGTGTACCCAAAGTGAATCGCGACTGGTCGAGAAATTCTTAGAAAAGAGTAAACCGGGAAACTCCATGTACCTTTTCAAGTCAGGAGTGGCAGGCCATATCTCAGTTAGGGAGCAAGGCTTTAAGAGCTGGCAATTTTTAAAAAATTGCCTTTTTGTCTTGGTGGATGGCTTACTATACACCTAAAGCTCTCAACAAAAAATATCCAGAAGTAGAGAATAGATGCTTCCGCTGTCAGGCAGAAGGCGAAGGGGCTTGGCAACATATATTCTTTACGTGTCCAAGGCTAGGTCTATTCTGGGTTAAGATTTTTTCGTATATATGTACACTTGAAGAGGGGGGACGGAGAGCTTAAATAAGAAAAAGTAAAGAGATGAGGTCCAGTAGCCTTGCTCCCAAAGTCGAATATGGTTTCACACAGGGGGTAGAAAGTTCCTCAAAGACTGTAAACCCAAAATGTGGTCTACACTATCAGAAAGGTGGAGAAGAAAAATTATATGTATACACAGTTAGCTCACAGGTGAACTTTGTGGTGGGTTGGGGATCGAGAAGGTGTAGTGTAGGTGCTGCTCCTTGGATACCTAGTGCCCTCAGACAACCTAACGAGGTTGTGTGAGGGCACTAGGTATCCAAGGAGAAGCACCTACACTACACCTTCTCGATCCCCAACCCACTACAAAGTTGACCTGTGAGCTAACTGTGTATACACATAATTTTTCTTCTCCACCTTTCTGATAGTGTAGACCACATTTTGGGTTTACAGTCTTTGAGGAACTTTCTACCCCCTGTGTGAAACCCTAAGATTTTTTCGGCCATAAGCCGGGCGATCCAGAAGAGGGTTGATCCAGAGGCTGAGGTAGCCCTCTTTGGCATTACCAGATTTATGGCAAACTTGGCAAAAGCGGAGGAGACTTTTTTATGCTATTTCCTCCCTCGTTGCTCGCTCCCTAATTCTCCAGAATTGGAGTTCGGCGGAAGCACCTTCATATGCGAGGTGGCTAAACAAAATGAAACAAACCAGGATTTTTGAAGAAGCATATGCAAGGCGGGTGGGAGCTACAAAAAAGTTTACTGCGGTTTGGAAATACTTAGTGAATCTTCAAACTACGACGGAATAGACGTCTTTTCGATATTTTAAGCAGGATTAACTACATTTTAATGCTGGGGATACTATCTTAACAAAAAAAAAACGCACGTTCTGGAATGTAGTATTTTCCTTGGAGCGATTTTGCCTGGTAAACGATAAGTTCTTCTGGGTTTTCCTATGTACTTAAGCACTTTAGCAAATTAGAATTGCATATCTGTAAAAAGTTGGGATATAAACGTAACCACTTTTGAAAAACGAATATGCTGCCAGATTATGGTTGAAATATGCTTCTTTGCACTCATCTTGCACTTTCACTGTATTGGTTTTATTCATGATTTGTATGTTCTGATCAAATGCTATTTCTAAACCCCCTGCTATTTATTATCATTGTCATACCCCTTATGCTCTGCTCAATAAAAATTTTTTTTTAAAAAAGACTACCTTGGCCCCAGTATCCGGCCCATGCTCTATTGTGGTCGGTCTGAACTTATGTTTTTAACCCAGTCTTGCACAACCAGATAACTGTCAATGATGCTTTGTGCCTTTAGGTGCTATACTTACCTTACATCTTAATTGCATATCTCCAGTTCTACTGATTAGATTTTTGCTGTTTTGTATCAAATAGTTGACTACATTTTACTCTCTTTTTCTAAATTGGTGTGGGATTTTTCCTATGTGGTTTTTCCACTTTATTACTGTTTTTGTGCTGCATAAATACTTTACACATTGGTTCTAATTAAGCTTGATTGCTTTAGTGGCAAGCTACGAGAAGGTTAAGCAGAGATTAATTTAGTGACTGTTTGGGGTTCGCCCTGACAGGATTGCGGCTGTTGCTTGAGAAGGGTTCATGCTGCCCTCAACCAGCATTCATCATCAGAATAGGGTCGGAAACAGAGACCCGACACAAAACGTAACAATTCATTATCTAAAGATGCTGCACCTGAAAAACAGTGCCTGATGTTGCAACGGTTTCCTCCAAAAACAATAGCACATCAAAATTAGAATGAAATTAAGGGAACTGAGAAAATGTAAAAACTGCAATAAGGGTAAACAACTCTACTTTGTTTACTTGTATCAAAATTGCAACCTTAGTCATTCACTGACAGTCACCCACTCGTACTCCCTCACGCACTGACGCTGTCACTCACTCACTCAGCCAACCAAGTGTTGCTTACTTCTTTGGATGAGCCACACGCAAAAGGATGTTTTTTCACACGTGCTAACCCCTCCACAGGTTGCAGGTTTGTGGGCTAGTTGTACACTGTAAACGTTAGTTTTAACATAAACATTTTTTAAATTAAGAATTTATTGAGATAGTTTGGTACAGCCGCTGAAGCTATAATCCTTTGTGTTGCTCAATTTACAGTAAATGTAATGGATACATCAAGAGCATCATAGGATGCTATTTTTGCTAGCCTATTTCTTTGTCTTATTGTGTATTTTAGTGCTGTGCTGGTGTCTGCTGCTTCAACAAGGGGTCAATTCCTGACGGGGAAGCTGTCCTGCGTGATAACTCTCAAGCAGTGAGGCGCTACAGGTTAAATCAGAGATGGAGAAAGGACATGTTTCTTCTTGGCTGCGTTCCTCTCCCGGGGACATCTTGCGGCTGACCTATATGACAAGTGGAGCAGGATGTGTATCTGCTTGGGCCTCTGGACATGTTTCTTCTCAGGGCTGGCTGCCCTTGTTGACTATTTAGACGGATGTAATTAAAGGGATTTTACTTGCCTCAATCCACGTAAAATCGGGGGGAGGGGGGGGGGGCTGGGGGGACACCAGAAGGAGAGGGTACTTGTCTTGTCATCTTAAGGCCCAGGCTCTGAAGCTAATTTTATCTTTTATATCCAACTGTGAAGTATTTTTCCCCCACATCATTTGGCAAATTGGAATACATCGCGTCATTGTGCAATTATGCAAATAACACAATTTTAAATGCGTAAGCCTTTTGAAAATCAGTGCTTCAGACATCATACAACAATTACAAATGCAGTTCAAAGCAATGGCTGTACAATGTAGTGGTTGTACAATTAAAATGATGCAGAGCATTCAGTTTACTTGCTATATGATTTTTATTTTGCAGGTGATGCTGCTGAAATAGTCTAGTAATCAATTCATAAAATACAAATGTAAATCTTATTCATGTTTCGTGTCAAAAACGTGTAGAAATATTGTCTTGTTTGCTAAAGGGGTACACAGCAAACAGATTGCAAACTCAGCCTTCCCACTGACGACTCTTCTGCAATGGCATCCAGAACCTGTCGATATGTCCTCTCAGGTCTATCTCTAAATAAGTGTATGCTCATTTGTAATATTTTCTTTTTATGTGACCTGGAAACAAATATATGCGTGAACGATAGGAGCATTCCATACGTGAAGAACCAATATTATCTCTACTTTTTCTGCAATTCTTGACTGTTTTTTATGCCACACTCAGAATCGTTTTCATGTTCTATTTTTTCACTGAACGTTTTCAGGTGGCCCACGCTTTACATAAACATATAGCGTTATACAGCTATTTTTCAACCCGTTTACAAATGCGTTTTGAAAATTGATTTCTCTGTTTGTTTATCTCGACAGACAACAGTGGAAATGCTCTGGCGCAGCTCGTATGTATGATAAAACTGGTAAAGTATCTTGACAGTCGAATGAGCATTATCTTATGAGTTCAATGTAAAACATTTCGTTAATGAATAATAGCTCAGATAAGAAAGAGCAGTAGGAAAGATAGATTTCCCATGAGCCTACACAAAAATAGACAAGAAGGATGCAATAACAGGGCACAAGCAAAACATTTTGAAATGCGGCGTGTTTATCTGCTCTAGCTGAAAGAAATCAAGCGTGCTAACACGGCAGCGTGAATCATCAGTCACAACAGTGCCCCCCGCCAGAGAAGATGGCCGCCGTGGCTCGCCTTCGTCCTTTGCATTGGCATGTTGAAAGCTTTTCTGTTTATCACTCCTGACAGCTTCCTTATGAATTGCAGATGATATTTGAATGCGCATCATTTCCAACTCTAAAGACCAGTAAAGGCCATATTTCATCGTTATTTGCAAAGTTTTGAATTCCATAGCACGACAGATGTTTCATCCTTTTGCTTCTTTACTAACTCGTCACACACAGAGATAAAACAAGGAAAGATAAAGTTACCAAACCCCCCCCAGAAAACTATCCACTCTTAAAATTCAAGGACACTAGGCGAGAGGGACATCGTGTCCTCCGCCAGCCAGGTCAAACTGTCCTTCTTCAAAGGGACATCTCTGGAACAGCACTTCCTCGTTTTACTGCTCATCGCAAATATAAATTCTACTATCCTTGCTACCTTTAGTGACATAAATTACGTTTCTGAATGTGCCTACAGTCACTGCATTTTTATTCTGGCTGCCCGGAGGGAGTCATTTATTTTCCCTTTCAATTGCCATGCGGTAGCAAAGGCTTGGAGTTTATTTTATTCTGCCAGAGCGGCAGCGCACCTCGAGGGCCTTTCTTCTCGTCCGGTCCAATAAGTATGTTCTTCAATTAGTCAGAATGTGTATTTTGGCACATATATCTGTAGTGAATGAATAACTTCTTTGGCAATTCTATTTGTAAGTCTTTTAAGAAGGTCATTTTTTAGGCTATTTCTGTCACATTCAGTGATACCTGAGATCGGTGAGGAATTTTACTAGACATTGGCTAGGGAGTTTACTCAGGTTCCAATGCCGAAAGGTAAAAAGAAACTTACAGAAAAGAAAAGAGCTACAGGATCATCAAAACCTTGACAAGAGGGTCGCTATCCCTTTGGGCCCCTTCACGTCAGTGGAGGCCATGACCTGGAGAAGAGCAGACTCAAGTGACGAGCGGCCAAGAGCTTCCTGCCCTGCTCGCGAATAGCCTTGGGGCCCAAGGTCTTGCAGTCCACGCTGGCCATGGAGTCGTGATCAGTCTCCTGGCAACATAGACGCGCCATGCGGGGTCTTTCACATGCGACTGTCTGTGACAGGCACCACAAGGCTTGAACCCAGTAGGTTTCTTCAGGGACATCTCTGAAAAAATAGAACAGAAAAAAAGGCACACTAGATTTTGACAAAACGTTGAGAAAATCTAGTCAAAATATGACTGTGGAGAGCTCGTCCGGAGCCGCACTGATGGGCCAGAAAAGGAGGAATTGAGACCAGTGCACTGGGTGGTGCCGTTTTAGGCACCAAACACATTACTTCTGGCCTGGATGACACTGACAATGCCACGTGAAGCTGAACGTTGCCTCCTGTGCAGGGCTCGAGTCGGGGATCCACGCGGGTGGACAACGTCCCCCCACTCTTTTCACAGGGTGGACGCTGTCCCCCCTGCCAAGAAGCTGCGCCCCACAGAAATATGCTGAACTTGTCCCGGTGCAAATTTCAGACACCGGGACATGTTCAGCACGTGACGTCACAAGGTCATTTGCATATAATCATTCCCCCCACTTCTTTTTATAGGACTTGTGCCCTGCTCCTATGGGTAAGCAAAAATATTGCTCAAAAAGGGAATATTCTAAGGTAATAATCTGCAGTTAGAAGTCTCTATCAAATATCTAGTCTCTATGCCTGGCTGCCCAATGGTGGATAAGACTTCAGGGGCCGTATTACATAAGGTGCCCCGGTGGTGCTTGCGTTTGCGCCTGCTTTGTGCACCCCTGGGGCACTTTGGTATTAAAGAAGGGGGAGCAGACGCTTGTGCGTCCCCTTCAATAATACCGATAGCGCTGGCGCACTTAAAGCACCAGCGCTATCAACAGAGGGTGTTCCCTCATTTGCATAGGGGCGTGTCCTATGCAAATGAGGGGATTTCTTTGACTCTGCGCCCGCGCCATATTACAAACACGGGTACAGAGTCAAAGAAGCCCTCAGGAGGCACACTGACAATACGTCATTTTAAAGGTGGCGCACTGTCAGTGCGCCCCCTGCAAGCAACCCCCTGCAGGGGGTAAAGAGGGTCCATGGGGGTCCCATGGACCCCCCAGACACCCCCTTGCTGGCGGGTGCAGTCACTGACTGCACCCGCCTGCAAGGGAATCTCAAATCCCCTTTGAAAGGGCAAGCGGGTGCCACCCGTACTGTGAAAACACGGAGCAGCTGCTCTGTGTTTTCACATCAATCTGGGCAGCCCAAGTTCACAACTGCCCCAGGGCAGCGCATTCACCATACTGGGGCGCATTGGCATTGTTTGCGCCTGGCGCACCTTTTCAAAGATGTGCTGAGCGCAAACAATGCTAATACATAATACAGCCCCAGGTGAGAGGTCTATGGCAGCAAAGCCAGCGTACGTTCTGCCGGTATAAACCTGGTACATCCACCACCACAAAAAGGAGTGAATGAGCTGTGTGTATGGCAGAAAGTCCTTTTGATAAGTAGCGATCTTCCCATTCTGGCAAACTCTAAATTATGCTGTTAGATTCAATATCTTCGTTTGTGTGGTTAATTAGAACTGATGTTAGAGGTGCTGAAAGAGTCAATGCCTTAATCCCTAGTAGGGCAATGACCTAAAAGATGCCTGTTGATCTGGGGGCATATTATGTACAATCAAGAATAACCCACTTCACAGACACCACTGTTAACAATGGGCATGATGTAGTTGATTGAGGTGTTAGAGGATTTCTTCAACAAGGCAGAGACTGCGGAATTGGATCTTTCTATGGTTGTTTTTTTTCAGGGCCGGACTGGCCATAGTGAGCACCAGGCGTTTCCCCGGTAGGCCGCTAGGGTGGGGGCCGGTTATTGGCCCCCTGTAAAAAAATCGGCCCAAACCAGCCGTTGTAAACTGCTCAGCTGCACTCCTTCTCATGTCAGGAAGGGGGAGGGGGGCAGCTGAGCAATTTGCCAGGGCCGGTTTCTGTTCATAGTCCGGTCCTGCTTTTTTTCTGAGAAAGCAAAATACCCTAAAAAGGAATTGGTATTGTCCTCAAAAGATGTCAGCATATGCCCTCAGATATTTTGGGGCATTTCCTAACATTATGGAATTGACAGAGAATGCAGAAATCGCCAGGCAATCAGAAATTCTTTTGGTGTTGAAGTGACGAGTCTATGGATAATTTGCTTGCTTGGCAATGCTCATTTTCATTTATTTATTTATAGAGTGCACTACTCACCCATGATGGTCCCAAGGTGCTTGGGGGGGCGGGGGTTGTTGCTACTGATCGAACAGCCGGTTCTTGAGAAGTCTTCTGAAGGTCAGAAGGTCCTGGGTCTGTCGCAGGTGGGTGGGTAGGGTGTTCCATGTCTTGGCGGCGAGGTGGGATAAAGATCTGCCGCCGGTGGTTGTACGGTGGATGCGTGGGGTGAGGTCAGCGGAGTGAAGCTGGAGGTTCGGGTTGTAGAAGGAGAGTGGTTTGTTGAGGTATGCTGGTCCGGCTTTGTGGAGTGCTTTGTGGGTGTGGGTGAGGAGCTTGAAGGTGATCCTCTTGTTGACGGGGAGCCAGTGCAGGTCTCTCAAATGGGCAGTGATGTGGCTGTGGTGGGGGGTGTCAAGGATGAGACGGGCGGAGGCGTTCTGTATGCATTGAAGTCTTTTCTGGAGTTTGGTGGTGGTTCCTGCATAGAGGGCGTTGCCGTACCCCAGCCTGCTGCTGACGAGGGCTTGGGTGATCGTCCTACTGGTTCGGGTGGGGATCCATCTGTAGATCTTGCGAAGCATGCATAGGGTGTTGAAGCAGGAGGAGGAAATAGCATTGACTTGCTGGGTCATTGAGAGCGATGAGTCCAGGATGAACCCCAGGTTCATAATATTGCTTTGTATTCAGACAAATGGAGATCGGTATCAATGTGCATCAATCCGAAACTCATGGGCCTGATATATAAAGATTTGGGATAGGTGATTGAGGATCTTCTTTTCAGGGAGAAAACGTTCAAGGACATTGCCTCTAGTGTGCAAATGTGTATGGCACTGGAAAATGCACAAGAAAAGAATGAATCTAGCCCAGAAGTTTTTATTTTTTTATTAGTTTTTTTCTGCAGAAACTGGGATAGGTTGAGCTCGTCTATCATCGCAGGTTTCATTCAGACCAGCACATTATTGTGCTCCAAGAGGAGGTCAGTCCTTAATCTGTGTTATGGGCAACAGGTCCAGTTCTATCCCGAAGGAGAGCTTCAATGCAGATGCAAATTTCACAGAGGAGCAGCAAAACCCTGTAAGTATCTTGCCTGATCCATGATGAATGCTTTCTGTTTAAAGCTCTGTTTCCAGTGAAAGCTGGATTCCTAATTCACAGCCTTGCTCTCTCATGATTGTTTCAGATCCATGGGATTTTGGGAGTTATTTGTGACTTAGCGGTGCAAGTTAGAATTTTATTATCATCTTAGTCAATCAATTTCTCCCTGTTACCTAGTGTTCTTGGAATCAGTCAGAGTACTGTCTCATGAACAAGAGCAGAAATTGTTATCCCAGGAGGCACTAGCACACATTTCTATGACATCTCATGGTTTTTCAGCAACCTTTCGATGTTTTCTAAGTAATGCTGACCCCTGCCTTTTGATTTTGCTGGACCTCTTGGCTGCCTTTAAACACAATTGACTATCCGACTCACATATGCAACCTGCATCTTTGACTGGGATTCATTGGCAATGTCCTTTATTGGTTCTCCTCCTACCTTTCCCACCAACATCATGTTTTTTCACATGGGCACCTCCAGGTCCCCAAAGGTCCCTATCACCTGCAAAGTTTCTAAGGTGCCATACTGTCTCCTATCATTTTCAACCTCTACACAGAGTCACTTGGTGCTTTATTCAGAGAAAACACCATCAACTTCACCAATATGCAGATGATCTGCAACTCTACTAGAAGGGGATGCTAGAGTACCATCAATCAATATGTCCACATTGTAGCATGACTCCCACAGCTCAGCCATTTATCCTGCAAAGTTGTTCTGCTCAGCCAGCCATCAACACTGCTAAATTACGGAAATTCAATAAGATTAGGCTCCCTGTGTAACTGAAAGAAATGTGCCGGGACAGTCTCACTTGTAGCTGGATGCCGAGGCCTACAGGTGTGGCTGTCATTAGTTGAGGGCCGGGAGCTGGATCTGGCATTTGTCCGTATGTCTGGACCGCAGCAGACTCTCTGAAAATAGCATGGCAGGTGGAGTGATGACAGAAAGAGGCCTGGCTGTTGGTGACTTGTAGCCACAGCCCTGGTGGAAATTCGAGGCAGGGGTGGATGCATGGGTTTATGGGGGAACAGCGTTTCCAACTCCGTCTCCATAACGCAATACCATTACAATGACCGAGTTGTTTGTATGCAAATACCATTACATTGCAAGTCTTCACAACAACTTGCTGTAGGGGGCACACTGGTATTGGATTTAAAATCCAACACCTTCCCTGCTGTTGTGCAAACTGGAGTAGGAATAGTAAATAATACTATTCCTAAGTCCAGCGCGCCCCCTACTGCAAGTCGTTGCAATGACTTGCGATGTAATGGTATTGCATACTAACAACGAGGTCATTGTAATGACCACGTTGTAATGGTATGTGTTCAAATCGCATGCGTTGTATGGAGCTATATTTGAGTTTGTGCCTGTAGCTGGTGCCTGAAGCCGTGGCCTTGGCACAGGAGAGCCCTAGAACCACAATGCTTTATCTGAGGCAATTGGGACACCATTTACCTGCAGGGACATTGGCTCAGCAGGAGTGGGAGGCCACCCAAAGTGACACAGGACGAGGGAAGCCACCTAGTGTGCAGTGTGACCCTGTGGCCTGGAAGTGGGAGGTGAGCCACAGGCGGGACTAGAGACAGAAGACACATAGGCAGATGCTGCTCAACAGAAACTGACAGAGCTCAAGGGGATATGACTGTGGAGTAGGTGAGCCCAATAGCATGTGTGGCACCTAAAATAAAATAAAAACAGTAGAACCACCTTCATCAAGACTGAAGGTCTACTTTGTGCTGAAGCCACCCAGTGCATGCAGGACTCCATAACTACTTGTGTGAACAGCAAGAGACTCCTGAAGGAATTATTTTAAATAATTTTTTGTTGTAACTATTTAGATTTGTCCTTCAGGATCCAATCAAGAATATCATTTATGTAGAAATAATATTTTGAGGGCATAGGAAAAAAGATAGTTAAGTATTCTGTCCTACTGTTTGAAAGATGAATAGTTTTAAAAATACCAGGAAAACAAGTATAAATACATTCTATACAATACAAGGAAGTACAAACACATTAAACAAATGGTCAGATATATACAAAAATCCACCAAATAACACTTACAAGTGTCCGACATATTGGAATTAAGAAAAGGTCCTATCTGGTAAACAATATAATCAGCCTAACAATCAAAAACTTGAGTAACAATACAAAGGGTTGTAATACAAATAGTTCTACTTTAAATGGGCTGATGTGAGTAAACGGTAAATATCATTTAGAACACATTTTTTACAATGCGGACTTTGACCCCCGCATACCTACCTCCACATAGTGCACCTACCCCGCATACCATTACTCTGCATTATTTTACACCGCATGTGCATTTACCATGCAGGCCCATACAACGAACATCGTTGTAAAGGTATGTAAGGTAAATGCACATATGTTGTAAAAAAAATATTTTGGGCGATCCACATTGTTGTGAGGAAACAGACTTTTCCGTTTACTCACATCGACGTGCACCACCCCTCACAGAAAGACGACATGATGCAGGAAGCAGAAGGAGAGAGAAACCACGAGGAGCGAGAGGTAAGGGGGAAAGGGCCTGGGGTGGGCGTTAATTTTTGAGGGAATAGGTTAGTGTTTGTGTAGTATAGGGTAGTGTTATAGGGTAGTGGTTTAGGGTAGTGTTTGTGTAGTGTAGGCTAGTGTTTGTGTAGTGTAGGGTAGTGTTTTAGCATTTAGGGTAGTGTTTGTGTAGTGTAGGCTAGTGTTTGTGTAATGTAGGGTAGTGTTATAGGGTAGTTTGTAGGGTTCAGGGTAGTGTTTGTGTAGTGTAGTCTAGTGTTTGTGTAGTGTAGGTTAGTGTTTTAGCATTTGGGTAGTGTTTGTGTAGAGTAGGCTAAACACAAGCCTACACTACACTGTAGGGTAGTGTTATAGGGTAGTGTTTTGGGGTTTAGGGTAGTGTTTGTGTAGTGTAGGCTGGTGTTTGTGTAGTGTAGTGTAGTGTTTTAAGGTTTAGGATAGTGTTTGTGTAGTGTGGTGTTATATCCTATGTTTTCTTATCTTTTGTTTTCATCATTATTGTGTATGTAATCTGTTCACCTTTAGACTGTCTTCATCCAAGTGCTTGGGTTGCTAGGTAATAGTAGAATGTTGAGCTTCTGATCTTCAGTTGAAGACTGAAGCTTGATGAAAGAACACTCTGTCAGATCAAGTGCTGTACTTGAGATTAAAGAATAAACTTCAATATCAGTTTAATCTACTTGTTTGTGATCTTTCGGATACAACATAATTTGGCGACGAGGTCCTCAAGTCAGCACCTCCTTGAACTCACGCAAAGAAAGAAAAAAAAAATATTTTCTGAGGAAGATCATGTCAGACTCCAGTGTTCCTGAACTATCTCTCTGATCATCTTTGATGGATTTTCGATATTTATCTTCTTGAACTCTACTGGACTACATTGAACGCCCTGAATACTACCTTTATCACCTTGAATACAACTTTGAACATCTTGAATACCATCTACTTCTACCAGTATCAAGATAAGTTTTAACTTTTGGATATTTTAAATATTCCTTAAACTCTATTGGGAGCTTCGCTGCATATTCCTTTATTCATTTTCTTTACTTCGATGCAGGCTCATAGAGTTACTTTTACCTCTGATTGACTTTGGAACTGTTTTCCCCTTTCTTCTGATTGACTTTGGAACTGTTTTTCCCTTTTCACTTGCTTTCTTCTACTTCATTTACGATTTCATATTGTGTGCCTTTATTTTTTGAATTCCGATTTTTTCACAGACTTACGACTTCTAATTTTACCATTTTTAAGCATTTCTGTGTTTGCGCTATTCAAATTAACAAATTGACAGTTGCTAACTTACTTCGAATTGTGGTTTCTCAAAGATCGCCATTCTTTGCGCTTCACTGACGTCTCTTCGAATCTCTGTGATTTTCATCCTGGATCTCTAGAAGCGGCAGAAATCGTCATCACGTTTAAACGTCGACGTCCATGTCATCACATCACGTTAAACAACGTAGCGGCCATTTTGGGTAACCAAGCAACGCGCAAACATCTTTGTGTATCGTTCTTCTCTCAATTCCTAAGAAAGCAACGCTGATACACACAGCTACGAGGTATTTAATTTTAATTCATCAAAGTATAACTCTTCTTTTATTTGCTGATACACACAGCCCTGAGACTTTGATTTAAAATACGTGTATCATTTACGCTGATACACTCAGCTGGGAAATAATTTTTGAATTTTGTGCTTCATCTACGCTGATGCACACAGCTTTATCTTACTCTTCATATTACATTGACCCTTACCTTCATTAATTTGAAATACGTGTATCATTTACGCTGATACACACAGCTGGAAAATAACTTTTGAATGTTGTGCTTCATCTACTACGCTGATGCACACAGCTTTATCTTACTTTTCACATATTAACTCTTACTTTTCTGATATATAACACCAATTTTTCTTTTAATTCACTTTATTTACTAGAGTATCATCATGGCTCAACAAACTGCAGTCCTTCCATCACCATTTCTCCCTGAACCAGGTACTCCGAAAATTAAGTGGACTCAATGGTTTAAGGCTTTTAATAGGTATGTTGTTGCTATTGATGCTGTGAAATTTTCTCCTGTCAGGAAAAATGCAATGTTGTATAGTGCTTTGGGTGCTGAGGGTCAAAGAATCTTTGATCATCAACCTCCTATAGTAAGACCTCCTTCAGATGATTGGAATGAGTATACTGAAGCTATTGTACGTTTGGAAAAGTATTTTAAGGATGAACCGAGTATAATCGTAGAGAGACACAAGTTTTATACTCGAAAGCAAAGAGAGTATGAAAAAGTTGATACTTTTTTATCTGAATTGAGGGTATTAGCTGCAACCTGCGAATTTGAGGGTCCCATTGAGCAGTATTTTAGGGATCAAATTGTGGTAAATTGCTTTAGTAACAAGGTTCAGGAGAGAATTTTATGTTGTTGGAAACCTTCACTTTTAGAAACTTTAGAATTGGCAAGAGGGATTGAAAGATCTGTTTTTGCGTCTAAAGAATTGGGCAATAGCAAATCTTCACATGTCGAATCTGTAAATAAGATCTCACAATTGACATCTCAAAGTGTGAATCAACGTGACAAATCTTCTAAAATTGAATGGAAAAAAACTGACAAACCTCCTGCATGCTTTAGGTGTGGGTCAAAGTTACATCTGGCTAATTCGACTTCTTGTCCTGCATTAAAAAGCAATGTTCCAATTGTAAAAAAAATTGGACACTTTGCTGCAGTGTGTAAATTCAAAACAAAACAATGTATCTTGAAACTACAAATTCTGAAGAAGTGTCTAATGTAGGTGAAGAACAAATTGTTAGGAAGATTCTATTGTCAGTTGATATGATAGATGGACAAGAGGATTCTTGTTCTTCTGATCCTGTATGTGACTTAAAAATGGGTGAGGTCATAGTGAAAGTTACAGTAGATTCAGGGTCTCCTGTCACTATCGTTTCTGATTTTCTTTTCTTGGAACAATGGAAAGGAGTTCAATTTCTGCCTCCTGACATACGCACAGTAGCATTTAATGGAAAGGTGATAGATTTAATTGGCTATTTTGTTGATAATCTTACTTTTGAAGATCGCACTGTGCAAGCAAAAATTTATGTAGCTAAAAAAGGCTA
The DNA here is from genome assembly GCF_964261635.1 of Lissotriton helveticus. Classification (NCBI taxonomy): domain Eukaryota; kingdom Metazoa; phylum Chordata; class Amphibia; order Caudata; family Salamandridae; genus Lissotriton; species Lissotriton helveticus. The sequence goes on from NC_136057.1 coordinate 1,582,792,066, forward strand.
TAATATCCTTGGATGGAAGGATCAAGGAAAATTTCCTTTAGTTTTTAGACCTGGTACCAACAATCCTATTTCTTTGGATCGTTCTAATTTAATTAGTGCTCTGGTTACTGAAGAGTTGTCCTTGGAAAATATTATGGGAAAATACCAAGCTGTTTTTTCTGATGCTCTTGGTTCAGTTAAGGGTTTCGAACATAAAATCATATTGAAACCTGACGCTGTTCCAGTGATTCACAAAGTCAGGCATGTTCCCTTAAGCATTAGGGAGAAACTAAAAGATCATCTTCATCAGCTATGCAAGGATGGTGTTATTGAACAATTTAATTCCTCATTGTGGGTTTCGCCAATTGTGGTAGCGCTTAAAAAAACTGTGATGAGCTTAGGCTATGCATAGATCTGAGGGCTTTGAATAGGAATATACAAGTTGAGTGTTTTCCTCTACCACGTATCCAAGACATGCTAGCTCAATTAAGAGGTACAAAAGTCTTCTCCACCATAGATTTGAGGGTAGCATACCATCAGATGGAGTTATGTGAGGAGTCTAAGGACTTAACAGCTTTTAATACTCCTTTTGGCCCTTACAGATATTTGAGGTTACCTTTTGGTTTGGCTTCGGCGGCCTCTGTTTTTCAGAAATTAATGTTTCAATTGTTTGGTGAGGTTCGTGATGTCCTAGCATATCAAGACGATATTCTAATTTCTACTAATACTGTTGAGGAAAATCTTATTAAACTAGATCAGGTGTTGGGCATCTTAAATGATCATGGTATGACTGTAAAAAAACAAAAGTGTAAGTTTTTGTTAGATGAGGTTGAGTATCTTGGTCATACCATTTCTCAGAATCACTCCTAAACGTGATTTATTGCAGGGAATTCGAGATTGTGCTCAACCCAGTAACAAAGATCAGTTGAGGTCATTTTTGGGGTTAAGTGAGTTTTACTCAAGGTTTGTCCAGAATTTTGCACATATAAGTGAGCCATTGAGGATGCTTACCAGGAACAAAGTTAAATTTTTGTGGGGTCACCGGCTGTCCTGATACCGGCATTGACGTGGGAGGGGTAGGTGCCTAGAGGCCTGCTACCAGCAACCCTTGAGGTTCTAATCACTTGTTGCTGGCCCCACCAGGACAGCTTGTGGGACCTACAAATGGGAATAGCGGTTCCCGGGAGGTCCATAAAGAAAATAGTCATTCTGCGACACTATTCAGGTCGTATATTCGAGTCCTCATACCTTAGAGGAATCTCAGCAATTTTATGAGCACCAAAGGTCCTGATGAATTGCCCTTGTGGCAAGAAACATGTCGACCACCCTCACATTAAGGGTTGAATAAGGATTGATTACATCGCCTATCACTCCTTAATACCCCTTAAATTCCCTTTTTAACAAGGCAGTGAGCCAGACTATTAAAATTGTTTAATGGACTCTACTGACTTTTTTTAGACTACACTCACGCTCACTATTGCACTTTTTTAGGCCCCTCACACTCACACACCCGTTGGCTTGGAATAAAAGAACTCCGCCAAAGTGCAGCCCCCTGTGCTGCCCGACGGGCATTGCACCGCCAGCCTGCCGTAGGAGCAGGATACCAATGATGACGCTGGACGGTCATCGGATCGGATGACAGTAGTCGTCCAACCGGTAACCTGTGTGAGGTATCCTTTAATTCCGAAAAGGGTTCACATCATGCACTTCCCTTGTCATACCTAGTGAGAGAAAGGTTAGCTTGAGCCAATCAGTTGGCTCTCTCTGGGGAACTCTGTACAACCACTTTGCTTACTAAATTTTTGTGGGGTGAAGAACAGAAGTTGGCATTTGAATCTTTAAAAGATTTAATTATTGGAGCTCCTGCTCTTAAACCTTTTGATGAGAAGTCTATTTCCTATATTACTGTGGATGCCAGTAATGCTGGGCTAGGTGCAGTGTTGAGTCAAGTGGTTGATGGTGATGAGAATGTAATAGCTTTTGCCTCCCGACAACTTTCTGTGTCAGAAAGAAACTATAGTACAATTGAAAAGGAAGCTTTAGCTTGTGTGTGGGGTGTTAGGCATTTTTCTACTTATGTTTGGGGCCGTGATTTTGTTTTGGTTTCAGATCATAAGCCTTTGATTTACATCTGGAATGACAAAGGTTTAAGGAATGCCAGTCCAAGATTAGTTAGACTATTTTCTAAACTTTATGATTTTAACTTTGTGATGAGACATATTCCAGGAGGAAAGAATTTCACTGCTGATTTTTTGTCTAGATGTCCCTCAAGCTGTCTTGACTTTGATCCTATTCTTGATGACAAAGAAGTGGTAGTTAATTTATTGGATGGTTTGAAGTTAGCTGGAGATGCAGTTTCCGAATCAGATTGGATTAAGACGTCTTTGTTAGACCATTCTCTTTGTTTGCTAAGGAAATATATTACTGAGGGTTGGCCAAGAGAAAATCAGGTGGACAGGGATCTTCTTCCGTTCTCCAAACTTAGAGAATAGTTAAGCATGGAGGGAGATTTTCTGTTAAGAGGTTCTTTTCTTATTCCTCCTGTATCTATCAGAAATAGGATTATTGACATCGCTCACAAAGGTCATGGGGGAATTACAAGTACTAAGAAGAGATTGAGACTTTATTATTGGTGGCCAGGGATGGATGTTTGTGTGGACAACATTTTGAATGATTGTGTTGAATGTTCTCATGCTGAGAAATCCTTACGTATGGTGAATAAACCTTTGTGTCCTGTTGTCTTTCCTGACAATCCATGGGAGAAATTGGGCATGGATTTTTTAGGACCGATTGGAGGTTTAAATCAAGGTTTTAGGTTTATCCTTACTATAGTTGATTATCATTCTAAATGGGTTGTTTTCAAATTTTTAAAGGAACCCAACACGGAGAATGTGATCAAATTTCTTAAACAGCTCTTCCAGTCTGAGGGAATACCAGCTTATCTGGTGTCAGATAATGGTGTGCAGTTTGTGTCGTATGATATGAAAGATTTTTTGAATAATTTGGCCATTAAGCATCTCACCACTGCTTTATACAGTCCACAGGGGAATGGCTTAGTGGAAAGAGTGAACCGTGTCTTGAAGGATGCTGTCCAGTTAGCCATTTCTTCTGGTGTTAGTGTCCAGGAAGTAGTGAGTGACAGAATATGGTCATACAATAACACGCCGCATTCGACTACTGGAGTGACTCCGTTCTATTTGTTAAGGGGAAAGGCAATCTTTTAATGAATTGTCTCCTGGATGGGTGGTTACAAAGACCTTTCACGAAAGGGGTGTGTCTGATTTGGATCAAGTGAAAAGGAATGTTGAGGTGGCTCAAATAAAGTCTAAAATCAGATATGACCAAGAGAAACATGTAAAAGAAATTTGTTTTGATGTTGGAGACAGGGTAAAAATTAGAAGACCATGTAAATTGAAGGGTTCAAAATATTTTCCTGAAACAACTATTATTCAAGTCAGCAAACATTCTGTTAAGGTACTTGGCGGAAAATGGTGGAGTAAAAGAAGGCTTGCCAAGGTGAAAAATCCAAATTTAGATCTTGTTGATGTTGAGGGAGAATTGGATGTTTTGTCTCCATATATGAGTGACATGCAGGGTTCACAGGGGGATGGTAGAATTCTATGTGATTCTGAACCTCCTGTGGACAATTTGGAGGTTAACGAAAATGATGTGTCTGTTTCTTGTTCCAGATCTTGTTCTAGAATTAGATCTAAACCTAAATATTTAGAAGAGTATGCTACTTAAATTTTTTTTAATTTTTTTTTCAGTTTGTTCTGGAAAAGCATTTGCTTCAAGATATTATTGTTTCTTGTTTTGTTTATGGGACGGGAGGTGTGTTATATCCTATGTTTTCTTATCTTTTGTTTTCATCATTATTGTGTATGTAATCTGTTCACCTTTAGACTGTCTTCATCCAAGTGCTTGGGTTGCTAGGTAATAGTAGAATGTTGAGCTTCTGATCTTCAGTTGAACACTGAAGGTTGATGAAAGAACACTCTGTCAGATCAAGTGCTGTACTTGAGATTAAAGAATAAACTTCAATATGAGTTTAATCTACTTGTTTGTGATCTTTCGGATACAACATGTAGGCTAGTGTTTGGGTAGTGTAGGGTAGTGCTTTAGGGTTTAGGGTAGTGTTAGTGTAGTGTAGGGTAGTGTTTGTGTAGTGTAGGGTAATGTTTTAGGGTTTAGGGTAATGTGTTAATGTAGTGTAGGGTAGTGTATGTGTAGTGAAGGGTAGTGGTATAGGGTAGTGTTTTTTGGTGTAGTGTAGGGTACTGTTTGTAAAGTGTAGGGTAGTGTTTTAGGGTTTAGGGTAGTGTTTGTGTAGTGTAGGCTAGTGTTTGTATAGTGTAGGGTAGTGTTTGTGTAGTGTATGATAGTGTTTGTGTAGTGTATGGTAGTGTTTTAGGGTTTAAGGTAGTGTTTGTGTAGTGTAGAGTAGTATTTGTGTAGTGTAGGGTAGTGTTATAGGGTAGTGCTTTAGGGTTTAGGGTAGTGTTTGTGTAGTGTAGGCTAGTGTTTGTGTAGTGTAGGGTAGTGTTCTAGCGTTTAGGGTAGTGTTTGTGTAGTGTAGGTTAGTGTTTGTGTAGTGTAGGGTAGTGTTATAGGGTAGTGTTTAAGGGTTTAAGGAAGTGTTTGTGTTGTGTAGGCTAGTGTTTGTGTAGTGTAGGGGAGTGGTTTAGGGTAGTGTTTTTGTAGTGTAGGCTAGTGTTTGTATAGTGTAGGGTAGTGTTTTAGGGTTTAGGGTAGTGTTAGTGTAGTGTTTGTGTAGTGTAGGGTAGGGTTTTAGGGTTTAGGGTAGTGTTTGTGTAGTTTAGGGTAGTGTTTATGTAGTGTAGGGTAGTGTTTTAGGGTAGTGTGGTGATGTTGGTGTAGTGTAGGGTAATGTTTGTGTAGTGTAGGGTAGTGTTTTAGGATTTAGGGTAGTGTTGTGGTGTTGGTGTAGTGTAGGGTAGTGTTTGTGTAGTGTAGGTTAGTGTTTTTTGCAAGATACTCCCACTTACCTTTAAAACTTTTACTAGGAGTATACCTTTAAGACGCATGCCTTTGCGTTGTAATGGCACGCGTGGTAAAAGTTTGCGCTGTCATAAATTGCGGGGTGATTGAATTTGCGTGGTAAAAATTTTGTGGTGATGGTATGCAGAGTGATTGTTAGCGGAGTAACGTCATATATTCGTGTAAACTGTTGATATATCTATTTCTAAACGGTAAACATTCTTGACACTATATTTAGGACTGTACTCTTAAGAAGGACCGTCATTGATTTTTTTTGTTTAAATCTGTTTTATTGATTTTGGTTTTACATATACATGAAAGTCAACTCGCTTTGATGGGAACCATCTATACATTGGATCATCTACCAATCATTTAAGAAACATTGCCTTCAAGTGGGTATTGAGCACATGTATATCTGACATCAATCGTTCAGGGACAAGTTTACCCCCCACGTGTAGTTCATTTCCCAAATAGTAGAGGTTACATTACAAGAACTTCATGGATCTACCCGTATGTTGTACAGCGTCCTTTCAGGTCGTTCAGCGTTGGCATATGAACAGATGCTATAATCAACTCAAACCAGTAACAGCAGCTTGACCATTAATTACATGATTAACTCTCCCACAGCCCCCCTCTCCCAAACTCACTGCTTGTCGTCAAGAGGACAGTGGCCGTGACTCACTGACTCCGGCTATGTCCTCTCTGAACGTCGGTTGGTATATATGCATACACATGGGTTTACAGTTGTCTACTGATGGGTTCCTCGTCCCTCACTGCAGGTCTGTGTCTCTCTCCCTCAGGCTGTCCCTGCCTGGTCAGTTTCCTCTGTCTGCTGTAAGATGCGAAGTAGTCCCTCCCACCGGGTTGCTACGGGCTCTTTCCGTATCCCCAACGTTTCCTCCCGTAGGATGGCTATGCCCTCTGCTTTGGCCCATGCTAAGAGCGAATGCCTCCATACACTTATATTTGGCGGATCCTGTGCCTTTCACCGCTTAGTCAGAAGCCGCTTGGCGACCACTAACCCCAAGTCTAGGAACCAAGATGTTACCTTTGTAGTCGGGGCCCTACGGAATTGGTGTAATAAGTAGGCGGTCCATTCAAAGGGTATGTTGCGGCCTGTGCGTGTGTGTACTAGCTCACTGACTGCGTGCCAATATACGTATAATTTTTGGCAATTCCACAGCATGTGTATCAGATCAGCCCCTGGTTCGGCACAGCGGGGACATGCTGCGTCCGTACGATGGAAGTACCTGTTAATCAACTCAGGTGTAAGATACGCTCTGTGGGCAATGAACAGTTAGATTTGTCGAAACCTCATGTTTCTGGGTATAAGTACTGGGCTATTTATGATCTTTTCCAATTCCCTGTCCCATTTTCAGCAAAGTGAATCCTAACTAACCGCTGCGTGCTTTCGAAGTGACGCGGGGAACCAACGAACCAAGTGTCTGCCTCGCTCCATGACTTGAAGGTATAGTACAGTGAGGTGTTGGCTCAGCTCAGTGGTTATGTCCCCCCATCTAGCTGTGAGGGTCTCAACCAACGAGCGGTGTCGCAGGAACTACCCCGGTGGCAACCCCATGCCTTCTACGAGGGATTCGAATGGCATGAGCGTACCATCCTAGTATAGGTCTCCCAATGTCTGTATGTCGGCCTCCCGCCATTCCGTGAGTGCATGAGATGTGAGTACCCCAGGTCCTCTTGGGGAGCCTTCGAGTGGTATTGCCCGTGCAAAGGGGACTAGCCCTCTGGTGAGATATAGAGTTTGGCTGTAACATTTGTATGCCACTCCTAGGAGGAGCACGCTGGGGTTACAGCGTGGGTGGATGGAAGTGTATGGTGAGTTGCTCCAAGGAGTGTGCAGGTAGTGTGGTCGCAGTGTCTTCGCGGCCCTTATCCGCCAGCCAACGGGCTATCCACTGTAGCTGTGCGGCCAAGTAGTAGTGGTCAAAGCAAGGCGCAGCGAGACCCCCCTGGTCGGTAGGTAGGTAGAGCTTAGTTAGTGCTAGCCTATGTCGAGCGTTCCCCCAAATAAAGTCCCTGAGTAGTTTAGTGAGTGTGCTAAAAAAGGTCGCCGGAATATTAGTAGGACCCCATTGGTTAGGGACTTCCATTGAGACAATTCCTACAAGTCAAATGCGACACTCTTTAAGTCTGTAAGTCTAATTTTGCAGTGCTGAATTTGCTTAGAGATACTGAAATTAATATACAAATTAAATGTGTGAGCAGTCCAAGGCATCAGGAATGATTCATGACAAAAACTATACCTGACAGAAACATCAAAGTCCACCATTTGCAATTGTAGCGGTGGACCCCAGGGGCTCTTCCCAGGCGCATAATTGCAAGAACCCTTAAATACAGGGACCAAAATGCAGCACTAAAACTGGCCAGGGACATGAAGGACCTTCACTGTGAGTAAGAGATCCCGTTTTGTGTTTAAACCTCTCACAACTGATAAAAGCCCACCAAAAGGGAAACAACCCTCATCTGTGTTAACATATAAACACTTACAAACACCAGCACTACCACAAACTAAAAGGCCACTGTTAGACCTGGTACCACTGGTGTGAACCTCCCTTCTATTTTTTACAGATTGCCTCCTCTGTTTTTGATCTGTTTTGCTGGTTAGATGCGTTGGGCACTGTGCCACTGCTATTCAGTGCCACAGTGCTAGTGCTCCGTATGTTAAATTGATGTATTGATTAGTGACTCCATGATTGGGTGTTTGATTTACTTGTAAGACCCTAGTACAGTGCACCATGTGTGCCCAGGGCTTGTAAATCAAATGCTGCTGGTGGGCTTGCAGCACTGGTTGTACCAGCCACAGAAGCAGCTTGTAAAGTGTTTCTCAGGCCTGCCACTGCAGAGCCTGTGTGCAGTCTGTGACTTCCATGTCGACTTGGCAAATGCACCCACTTGCCAGTCCCTAAACATTTCCTTTACTTCATATCAGACACCCCTGTGGTAGGCCCAAGGGCAGGGTGCTGGTAAGGATAAGGTAGGACATGCCCTGGTGTGTGTGGCATGTCCTGATAGTGAATTACAGCCATTTTCGTTTCTCACTATTGCAAAGCTAACTGTTCCCCATAGGCTAGAATGGGCAGTTTGATTATTACATTTTATAATCCTAACTTACTCAGGGAAATAGGTAAAAAGTCAAGTTTAGTATGCCTGAACTCAGAATGATAAAATACATCTTTTAGTGAAGTTGGTTTTAACATTTTGGGCCAGATGTAGGTAATTTTAATTTACCACCTCTTAAATACCGATTCATACCGAATCAGTATTTAAGAAGTGGTAAAATAGAGGGGGGAGATGTAGGTATTTCTGATTCGGTAAATACCGAATCGTTAAGAATCGGTATTTACCGATTCTGTAAATACCGATTCGGTAATGCCCATTGATTCCTATGGGCATTGAAGCCCATAGGAATCAATGGGCATTACCGAATCGGTATTTACAGAATCGGTAAATACCGATTTCAGCAAGGGTGCAGGGGGTGTCACTTTGACACCCTCTAGCACCCCAAATACAGGCATGTGTGCCATGTGGCACACAGACATGCCCTAAGGGCATGTCTGTGTGCCACATGGCACAGGTGTGCATGCACAGATGTGCATGCACATCTGTATTCGGTATTTTACCACCCAATTGGGTTGGGTGGTAAAATACCGAATTCTGAAGGCCTGTAGCACTGTCAACATTGCTACCTACATCTGGGTTTTACCGAATCGGTAAAATTAACGATTCGGTATTTTACAGATTCGGTAAATTACCGTTTCGGTAAATTTACAGAATATGTAAAATATTTGCCCCTACATCTCGAAAACCAATTACCGGTCGGTAACGGCCGAAATCGGCCGTTACCGACCGGTAATTGGCTACCTACATCTGGCCCAAAGTGTTTGAAAATACCACTTTTAGAAAGTAGGTATTTTCTTGCCTAACTATCCAAGCCTGCCTCGGCTAGGTTGTGCATTCCTTGTCTGGAGTTTGAGTGACAGGGGCTGGGGGATTCCAGGAAACAGGGTGAGTCAGCACAAGGCTGAATAGAGAGATCTGCATGTAGATGGGTGGGAGGAGTTGCACCAGGGACCTGAATAGGGATGTGCCTTCCCTCCACAATGCTGGCTCCACCTCCTGTGGCATGTCTGATGTCCCTGGCCTACACTGTGAAAGGAAAGAAGGAGTCTTGTCAACAAAGTGCTCCAGGACTGACCAGAGCTGGTGACTCTTACATTTATATGTATGTATTAAAGTTCAAGGGGAGGCTAACCTGGAAATAAAATATCAGGACAGACATGAGGTTGCAAGGAGCTTTGGAGATGAAGAGCACACAGAAGCTAGATTACTGAACCTGAGGTGGATTTTTAATGCGATACTTAAACAGTGAATGGAGAAAGCACAAGGCATAGCACAAACCCCAATTTAGCAGCTGCATTCACCAAGTTCTACCCAGAACTCAACAGAGCTGGGGAATATGGTGCAAAAATTGCAGGAATACTTAAACAATGCTATTCTGGAGCACCATGAAAGGAAACCTGTAAGCCAACTCCTGACTGTCGAAAAAATCATGTTGGTCACCTAAAAACTCTTTCAGGTGTTAAAGCACCAGGAATAGGCAAATTTACATTAGAATGTTATAAGGCACTTGCCGAAATCATAGTCCCGATGCATCTGCAAGAGGCTCAGCAGTGTGACATGTTGTCTCCATCCTTGAGAGAGGCGATCATCACAGTTCTTTTGAAGTCTGGTAAGTTCCCTACGGACTTCACCTACTTCAGGCCACTCTCTTTGATTTTATTGACACTAGAATTTTGGTGATTACCAATCACCTACAGCTAAACATACATAGTCTGGTCTCCCCTGACCAATTTAGTTGTATTCCTGGATGATCGACCATTGATAATTTATACAGCTTTTTAACCCTCACATACCAGATTGCCTCAGAAATGGCTTTTGTAGCACAGCTGCTTGATGCTCACAAAGACTTCGAATTACTAGCTTGGTCATATTTGTTCTCTACTGAGAAACATGGCTCCGGCAAGGTCTTATAGGATGTGTTATTTTTCTAATGAGCCGCTGTTAGACCTGGCATCCTTGGCGTGGTTTCCCCCTATCTTTTTGCCTCTACCTCCTGTATTTTTGATGCTGTGCTGGATTTCGTTTTTGCTGGTTTAGATACTTTGGGCACTTTGCCACTGCTGATCAGTGTCAAAGAGCACGTGCTCCCTGTATAAATTGTTATTGTGATTGGTTATCCATGATTGGCATACTTATATTACCAGGAAGCCCCTAGTAAAGTGCACTGAGAGTGCCAGGGCTGGTGATTCAAATGCTACTAGTGGGCCTGCAGCACTGATTGTGCCACCCACATGAGAAGCCCTAAAATGGTGTCTCAGGCCTGCCAACGCAGTGCCTGTGTGCAGTCTTTGAACTACCATGTCCTCCTGGTCGGTGTCCCCACTGACCAGGCCTAACCCATCCCTTTCTGTGCACATTGGTCACCCCTATGGAAGGCCCAAGGTACCCCCTTGGGCAGGATGCAGTGTATGTGAAAGGTAGAGCACGTACTAGTGCAGGTGGCATGCTCTAGTAGTGAATTACACCCATTTTCGTTTTTTACTATTGTAAGGCTATCTTGCCCCATAAACTATCATCGGGAATGCTGGCTACAGTGGCTACCAGCATATCTTCCCATAGGAGCAAGGTAGGGCATACAAGTTTGGTATCCCTGAACTCAGAATTTAATAACACATCTTTTAGGAAAGGTTGTTTATAAATCCTGTGTTTGAGAACAGCACTTTTAGAAAGTTGCTGTTCTCTTGTCTAACTTTTCTGTGTGCCTTGACCTGTTTGTGAATTGACTGTCTGGTTTGTGAGTGACAGGGCCTGGGTGGCTCCCAGAGGCTGAGTGGGCCATCCCTGGGCTGAATAGCTCCATCTGCATCTAGAGGGGTGGGAGGAGGTAGCACCTGGGCCTGAATAGGGCTGTTCCTGCCTTCCACAATGCTGGCTCCACCTCCTGCTGGGCGGCTGACGACCCTGCCCCTCTCTCTGAAAGGAAAGGAGAGGCCAGGAGAACAAGGCGCTCAAGGAACACTCAGCACTGGTTCAGACCCGGCTCAGAGCCCTCCTGCACAAAGGGAACAAATACTTTTAGGGGTAAGTACAGTTAGTTGCTCTGCTGTAATGACCTGCTATCCCCTTGCTTGAAGGAATCTCCAAGGGCCTGAGAAGGGCTGGCTCCCTGTTAAGAAGTCCCAGGAACAAAAGGACTTCACCCCCAGCTTCCCTGAACTCTGCTGAGAGAGTTCTGTCCTTCCTAGAGTGCTTGGGCCTGTTTTGGTGCCTCTCGAAGTTGTACCTGTGTTGGTAAGCTGGAAACCAAGATTTTGAAGACTTTCTGCAAGCTTTATCGCATCGCTTGCTTGCGGAGTGCATCCCCGTCAGTGCGAGGAAATTCCCGGCGCTACAAAGGCCGAGATCGTCGCAACGCATGTTGCCGCTGCCAGACTCATCGCATCCTTTGTTTGCGGGACGCACCAGTCCGTTGCGGGAAGATTATCATTGCTGCGAGTATCGTCACAGAGCCTGTCGTCACTGGGTGAGATCGTCGCACCGCTTTCTTGCGGACCGCATCATGTCACTGTGAACATCGTCGCAGAGCCATCGCATCGAGGTGCCACAAGAGTAGAAGATCGTCGCTCAGCTGCGCATCGTCGCTGCACCGGAGATCGTCGCTGCCCCAAAGATCGTCGCATCGTCCCTTTTGCGAGTCGCTTCCACCGAAACCTGTGCACCGGAATCTACACATGGTATCGCATCCCTCCCCATACCTAGTTAGTCACCGCAACACGCCCACTACATCCAGCGGGGTTGTCGCATTGCCTCCCCAGGGTCTCAGGAGTGATGCATCGCTTGCTTTTCAATGCTACAGCTTTCACTTGAAACTTTTGTCGCATCTAAAGGTACTGTTGGTTAAAACGTGACGCAACTCTGGATTATTTTAACCCAACCTTAAGAACACTTTTGAAACCATATTCTTGAACTGTGTATGTTGGATTTTTGTCATTTTGGTCTTGTGTAGTTTAGATTAAAATACCTTTATTTTTCTAAACTGTTGTGGAGTCAGTTTGTGGTGTTTTCACTGTGTTACTGTGAGTGTTGGTACAAATACTTTACATATTGCCTTTGATAAGCCTGACTGCTCGTGCCAAGCTACCAAGGGGGTGAGCAGGGGTTATCTACACAGTGGTTCCTCCTTACCCTGACTTGAAGCAACAGTCCCTATTTGGACAGTGGTACCTACCTCTACCAACTAGAGACCCCCAGTTCTTACAGCCGCATTTGGATGATTGAATCATAGTCCCCGCTACACGGATCTCTTGTGGAACGGCTCAAGTAGCCTATAGCTCTAACTTTTGTTTACAATAACAAAGGAGCCCCCAGTGAGCATAATCTGGGAGAACCATGCACAGAGCTGAGCATGCATTGATGGTAACAATTGTACAATATCCTTATATGCATAGGAGGTTGCATTGTATATTAAGACCCCTCTATAATATCTCCCATAATCAAAGAGGTTATACAATTTGGTCGCTACTCCAGGCTGAAATAGGGCATTTTGAATTAATTGCAGTGTTTTAATAACTGAAAGTGGACTCCTTAGAGGGAGTTCCCGTAGTCAAGGTGAGATAAAATCAGGCCTTGAACCATCACTGTCCGAAATGTGACAGGTAGCCATCTAAGTGTCTTTCTGAGAGCTTGCAGTAAGCTAGAGCAGCTAGAGTATAGCTTCCTGGCCTGGGCACCAATGGTGAGTCTGCCATCAAGTAGGGGAGAGGAGTTGGCCTAATGGCTAGATTGGTCGACCTCGAATCTGGGGAACTGGGTCCGAGTCTCGGCAATGACGCTAAATATCCTGTAATTCTGGGCAAATAACTTAACCTCCCCGTGCATAGCAACTAGTGCTATGTAAAGCACTCTGCTACCCGATTCAGGTCAAGTTTGCGCTATATAAAACTCTGTAAAAAAAAAAAAGTGTAACTTCCAGACTCTTTACTTCTGCTTTGGGAGATAGACGGACGTCCAAGGAGAGGGGCCAACTAAGCTGGTCCCAGAGTGATGGGTTGTTACCAGCCACCAAAACCTTTATTTTGTCATCATTGAGCTTCAAACAGCTTGCAGCCATCCAGTCAGCAACTTGATGTAGGCAGACATTAGGATTATGTGAGACTATTGCTGTATTTTGAGTTAATGAAGTAATAATCTGCATGTCCTCAGCATAGGTCACCATAGAAAAATCCAAGGAGCAGATTATGTTTGATCGAGGGCAGACGTACAGATTAGACAGCATTGCGCTTAGTGAGGAGCCTTGAGAAACACAGCATTTTAAATGGTGAGTGGCTGAGAGAAACGGACCTTAGCTGACTTGGAAGCAAGCTGTGATTGCCTAAGAAAGAAGAAAACCCTTTGAGTGCCAGCCCCGTGATTCCTGCCTCTTACAGCCTCTGCAGAAGGATAGCATGCAAAACAGTGGTGAAGGCTGCACATAGATCGAGAAAAGTGTTGATAGCTGAGCCTCCCCCATCAAGGATAATTTTTAGCTCTTACGTCACTGCCAGTAGCGCAGTTTCTGTACAGTAATCCGGTCCGAATCCAGTCTGAGTGGGATGCAGTATGTCATAAGCTTCAAAGAATGTCGAGAGATGATTGTTCATTAGTTTGTCCATAATTTTGCTGACTCCAGGAGAAGAGAGATAGGTCTGTAATTCTCCACAAAATTTAGTGAAGGTTTTTTAGGTGGGATCTGATAACTGTATGCTTCCTTGCATCAGGTACCCTGCCGCTACTCAGAGATAGATTGTATAAATCAGTGAAAGCTGAGACAATGGCTATCCCACCTTTCAGTAGATCATCAATGGGAACTAGGTCCAGCGGGGAGCCTGACTTTATAGGTTTGTCTATGTTGATGATTTTTGCCATGCTGACCTGAGGGAATTTAGTAAATTGTCCCTTGGGACTGACTGCAGGGATCTCATTGCACATATTGATATTGCAATAAGAATTTGGGGCTAACAGAAATAAGATCAGCTTTTGTGAGAAAGTAATTCGGCAGTAAGATGCAGCAAGCCTCTGAGGGGGGGTTTCAACCCAAGTTTCAGTAAAGCTTTTACAATTTTAGAACGTTCCTTTAAAGGACTGGAGGAATTGTCAATTATCAGGGCTAGGTCATACATCCTGGCTTGGTTCCTTTGTGAAAGTCAGTTTGCATGTCTCATCACAGCCATTCCTCCATGTTGTTTCTTTTTTTTAAGTCTTTTTTTAGTTCCACTAATTCTGCTGAGAACTATGAGTTGTTTCTTTGAAGTCTGGGTGTTTTACTCAGTCTGAATGGAATCAACTCATCTAGAGAGTTTTTCATCCAGTCTTTAAAGATGCTTCAGTCGAGGCTCCTGGCATCTGGGCTATCCCCTGCTCTTCAAGGTCATAAGGTGTGCACTGCAACAACCCTTCTCTTGTGGAATAAGGTGCATCAGGACGATGACCCTTACTCTTTGCGGTGCCCCCATCTGGCACACAGGGTTGCTGACTTCTGGTCGGCGCACAGCCAGAGTGGTGCAACAGTAGGACTATATTAATGTTGGCACCTCTGGCATACAGGGTTGCCAACTTCTGGGTCAGCACATAGGTAGATGGTCCGATCAGTGCAAGAGCAGCACATTCTTTATGGCTGCCCCATCTGGTATATTGAGTCACGGCCTTTCCTCAACATATACACATAGCCTGATCAGTACAATGACTATCTCACACCTCCATCCAGTGATATACTTGCTAGGATTCCTCACAAGAGTTTGCTCCCTCAAGGCATTCTCCTCTGGCTCACAGAGATTTTGGCAGCCAGGCAGACGCTGGTGCTACAGGCTACATGGCAGGTGGTCTTGATGTCCCTATGTGATGTTTCTTCCCCCAGCTGGGAAACTGGCAGTTCTTAATGCTCAGTCTTAGTCATAATGTGGTAGTCTTGCTGAGCTTCTCCAGGTCGAGGTATAGCTATATCTGACAATTTGAAGGTTGATCCCATGAGAGTCTCAAGCTCCCCATTTAATAATCCAGTACCAGACACATATGTGATTTAGGGTCTCATTCTTTGAAGTTTGTGTTGCAGAGGTGCTTCCTTTGCGCTTCCCTCTACTCTATCCTGAACATTGCACAGAAAGCAGTTTGTCACAACAGAAGTGTCACTACTCCAGATGTCATCACAACGCAGGGCATGGGATTACTGATGGATCACGGTATACAGTCAAAATATTGAGTTGCATTAATATCGATTAAAAAATATAGAATGGACTAATTATCGAATGGACAGAATATAGACAACAAAAATATAGAATGTAATGGACAAAATATCGAATGGACAGAATATAGACAACAAAAATATCGAATTTGAGGTAAGTAAGTTAATATCGATTTACATAAATATAGAAAGTCAAAATATCGAAGTATATAATATAGATGTTAAATATATCGATTTTTTAATAATATCGAATTGTTTAAATTGTTTTTTATGTTAGTATATGTGTGAAAAGTGTATCTTTATTTTATAATTTATTTTAAGTAATGAATTTTATGGTATTTCATTTTTGCGTAATTTAATTCTGTAGCGAGTTGTTGGTTTATAGGGAAATAAGGTTGGGAAGTAATTTAATTATAATTGATTAAATGTTTTAATGTATTTATAGGTATTTTTCTTGAATTAATGGTTAATTAATTTTTAATTGGTAATTCATTAGATTAAAATTGGTAATAATTTTTATTAATTGATTTATTGAAAATTATGTTAATTGTATTTTTTGTTTTTTCTGTAGTGGGTTGTGGGTTTATAGGGGAATAGGGTGGGAAGTAATTTAATTATAGTTGATTAAATGTTTTAATTTATTTATTGGTATTTATCTTGAATTAATTGTTAGTTAATTTTTAATTGGTAATTAATTAAATTATAATTGGTAATTCATTTTTATTAATTGATTAATTGATAATTATGTTTAATTTTATTAATTTATTTACTGCAGTGGGTTGTGGGTTTATAGGGGAATAGGGTGGGAAGTAATTTAATTGTAATTAATTAAATTGTTTTATTTTTTTATTGGTATTTAATTTTAATTAATTGTTAATTATTTTTCAATTGCTAATTAATTAATTGTAAATTGGTGATTAATTTGTATTAATATGTAATGATTTCTAATAAATATGTTTTATTTGTATTTTTAATTGATTAAATATTATATTATATTAAGTTGCTATTTTTTTAAATTAATTTGTCATTGGTATTCATATATATTTTTTTAATTATTATATGAAGTATTTCGTTTCCCTACTGTTGCACTCACAGGGGTGGGAATAGTAATTTTTACCCCTACGCTATCCAACGCTTTCCTTACTGTTGCACTCTCTGGAGTGGGAATAGTAATTTTTACCCCATCCTATCCAACGCTTTCCCTGCTGTTGCACTCTCTGGAGTGGTAATAGTAATTTTTACCCCTACGCTATCCAACGCTTTCCCTACTGTTGCACTCACTGGAGTGGGAATGGTAATTTTTACCTCTACGCTATCCAATGCTTTCCCTACTGTTGCACTCTCTGGAGTGGGAATAGTAATTTTTACCCTTCCGCTATCCAACGCTTTCCCTACTATTGCACTCTCTGGAGTGGGAATAGTAATTTTTACCCCTACGCTACCCAACACTTTCCCTACTGTTGCACTCACTGGAGTGAGAATAGTAATTTTTACCCTCCTGCTATTCAACGCTTTCCCTACTGTTGCACTCTCTGGAGTGGGAATAGTCATTTTTACCCCTACGCTATCCAACGCTTTCCCTACTGTTGCACTCTCTGGAGTGGGAATAGTAATTTTTACCCTCCCGCTATCCAACGCTTTCCCTACTGTTGCACACACTGGAGTGGGAATAGTAATTTTTACCCTTCCGCTATCCTACGCTTTCCCTACTGTTGCACTCTTTGGAGTGGGAATAGTAATATTTACCCTCCCGCTATCCAACGCTTTCCCTACTGTTGCACTCACTAGAGTGGGAATAGTAATTTTTACCCCTACGCTATCCAATGCTTTCTCTACTGTTGCACTCACTGGAGTGGTAATGGTAAATTTTACCCTTTCTGCTATCCTACGGTAAAAATATTGTAAATTTCTTATTAATATTACGTTCATATATTTATATGTATTAACAAATCAATTTGTAAGTTTTTTTAACTTACATTAATTATTTATTAATTTTAAGGGTTTTTAAGTGTTTTAAGTATGTTTAAGTTAATTATATTTAATATTTCATTCATTTTTAATTACTTTAAAGCATTTTAAAAAATTCGATATTTTGACTAACTATATTTTTTACAACGATATTTTTGGTTCGATATTTTTGTACTTACCTGTTTGGAGATAGGAATTCGATATTTTTGCATTCTATATTTTTTACTCGATATTTTGGTAGTTCTATATTTGTGTCATCGATATTGTTTCAGTGATCCATGGATCACACCTGAATGTCATCTTCACTGATATATGGTTACAAAAATGTTACAAGGTCTCTCAGCCCCACTCTTTATGATTCCATTATCAGCCTCAACTCCTTTCTGAGATGTGCCCAGGCCCCAGAGTTATGATGAGTAGAACATACAAAACTCAAATACAGCATTAGCACTGTGGAGCACAAGCCCTCACCTACCAATTCATGGCATGCTTGATGACTGGACTGCGCTTCTTGTTGGTCTGGTGCTGCAATACCCAACAGGCCCCTTGAGATAAGCTCTTTGACAAAGATCTTTTTCAAAATGAGCCTTCAAGTACTTGATGTGTATTCAGTGAAAATTGGCCAAAGAAATGAGTGACGGGCAATATAAAATTAACTAAAGTATTCCCCTAAATACTAGCATGAAGCATGGTGCTGATGTGACCCTATAAAATGCATGCTGCTGTCACTACTTTACTGAAGCATATGTGCCCATTCACACTGTGGTGGGCGCCATCTTGGAGTCGCAATTTAAATTTAAAGAAATTGAAAGAATATGAACGACCAAGCCTGAGTCATCCTAGTAGTCCCAGATTGGAAACAGAGGGTGTGGTACCCCAAATCTATGGGTAGGAGCACCTGCGTACAGAGAAGGCTACAACAATGCTGCAGTAACAGAGCAGGGTCCTTCGCTTAAAACTGCACAATCTGCACCTCCATGCATGGAGATTGAGCTGTGACAGTTAACTGTGCTTGTGGATGTCATTCTTGCTGCCAGGCATCATTCTGCAAAATCTGTTTATGCTGGGTGCAGGGACAAGATTGTGACACCCTCAATACGGAACCATTATAGGCCAAACTGTCAGATGTCTTTTTGTTTGTTTTATCTTTGGCCCACTATGAACTTGAAATGAACAACATTAAAGGTTAGTTGTCAGTCCTTTTAGCCCTTTTGTGTTTGCTAGACCGGCCGACCCTGTTCAGATAATCTGTTGTGATTAAGTTTCTCAAGGGTTTCACACATATGTTTCCCCAAGATCTCAATTTGGTTCTCACGTTCCTCTGTGCACTTCATTTGAACCAATGCACAGCTGTACATTACATCTCTTTGACTTTTAAGACTGTGGGCCCGATTTAGAGTCTGGTAGAGAGGTTACTCCATCTCAAATTTGACGGAGTACGCTCTCCACTAAACAAAAAATCCACCAGCCTCATTTAGAATCAGTTGGACTTTAAGTATGTCCACTATGGAGACTGCTCAGTCTCTGCTGCCAAAATACACACCTCTGATGGCCCAACAGAGTATTGGCTGTCGAAGGTTTTGCAATTTGTCTGCTCACCCTATTTAGAATGGGCAGACACACGGCAAATTTTCACTGTCTGTGTTAAACCTTCACTCACCTAAAGTCCAGGTCATTCAACTTGAGAGACGTGAAGAGAAATTTCGACTTCCCTTTAGAATTTACTCCTGGTCCAACTGATTTGTAAAGACAGTTGAACAGAAGAAAAATACCAAGGGAAGGGGAAATAGGGACAAAATAATAAACAGAAAGAAACACTCCAAATTCTTGCTTCCATAATCTAAGTAATCAGGTGCTCTGGAATATCTGGACTGTGTCTCTAATCTTAAACAGAAGCAAGAAAATATAAGCTTGTGAATTAGACCTTGTATTTCTGTTAACATTTAAACATAACACCAATAAGAAATTATACCTTTCTATTCTGGTCTTGTCTTCGCCAGAATATTTTTCAATATGTTAAAGCAGCTTTAACGCAGTTACTTTCTGTAAAGAAATAAACACACTTGAATAACTGTTACCTATCGCTTATTAATTAAATATTCACTAAGTTTCTTAATATGAGCTTACTGACTAAAAACTGCTTTGCTTAGTTCAAGGGAGTCTTAAAAGAAATAATAATGTCTCTCCTTTCTTTTTTAGGTTCATATAATTCGTAAACATCCACAAGATGCCTTCTGATGCAAGGTGAGTATTAATTTTAAATGTTCGTGGTAAATCTCCAACTACTAAAAAAGTACAATCAAGCAGAGTTTAATTTATTGTGGTGTAGCGGTCTAGTTATCCGCTCGCGCGTCACGTGTGACGTCAGCGGATAGCCGGGCGCGGCCATGTTTGCCATTGGCGCGCGAACCTCGGAATTGTTAAGAGCGTGAGTCCGGCGCTCCCGGAGAGTTTATAATATAAATAAACTACTACGAGTTTATTCACCAACCTGGTTAAGAGTGATCTGTGCAAGACAGTGAGGGGCCAAGTAGCAACTTTATAATGGCGACGAGGCAGTAAGAACGCCGACCGACCGGGAGGCCTCAGGACCCACCATAGGGCATTGACTTCTACGTGTACCACTCGCCCACACCAGCAGCAACTATCCCACCAGCCAAACACCACACTACCGGGAGCGTGGCAGAGACTCTGCTACCACGTGGCCAGTCCACAGCGCCACGAGCGAAGACCACCAGCCGGCACCACGCACCCTGACACGTGGGGGACTCGGTGACTAAGCGAAGCCTGCGAGCCCCGGGTAAGCTGGCGCACCGAGGTGACAATTAGGGGAGGACTGAAGGTCAGCCCCAGGAGGGGGGAGATACAGCTGAACAAGCACACCGCGACTCTAGCCCCCAGAGAGGCGAAAACGTCCCGGAAGCAAGGGGCAACGAAGCCAAGACCATGAGTGCGCAGTCGAGTTCTCTGATGAACCCGGTGCCCTTCTTGCCCAAAGTGGGGGAACCAGAAATGCCCTGGGAAGATTGGAAACCATATTTCCTCAACTACCTGTCGGCATTGGAAGATGAAGGTGGAGAGGCGTTCTCGAGCGCACGACGCAAGAAAATATTACTACATAACCTAGGCCCGGCAGGCCAGCGTCAATACCTCCATCCCGTCAAAAGGGAAAGACCAGCCGCAGACACAGACGTATTTCAACACGCCTTGGAAGATCTAGACGCAGACTACCGTCCTGTCGTCTGTACAGCAATAGACCGATACAATTTCTTCCAGAGGAAACAGGCAAAGGTGCCAATTGTTCATACTGCGGCATCGTGGGGCACTACAAGAAGGTGTGTAGGAGGAAGGCATCCAGAAGCGAAGTCAAATATATTGCTTCAGAGTCATGAAACGGGAATGAAGAGGAGGAGACAGAGGAAGACGATGAAATCCTGATGATAGGAGAGCAAATCCTGGGAGTGGAATGTCACTTAGACAAGAAACCCAAGTGTGAGATGATGATAGGAGAGATACCAATCACCATGGTGGCCGACTCTGGATCACCGTACACGATCGTTCAGAGAAGCGTGTGGGAGAGGGAGTTCGCAACCAAAACCAACCAGCACCTACTACCGTCCGACATCCATCCAGTGACCTTCACGGGCGAACCCATCCCAATGGTGGAATACTGCCGGATGGCATTCGAATTTAAAGGGAGAACAACAAGTGGAAAACTATACGTGGCCGAGAAGGGGCCATCAGTGTTGGGTTGGAGAGATCAAGGAGCCCTCGGAATAAAACTAAACCTGGGAGGACTCACACATGTCCTCATGACTACCGAAGCATAGGACAACGGGACGCAGAGATGGCGGGAAGAATACCCAGCCGTGTTCCAGGAAAACATAGGACGAATGGCAAAATTCACGCACAAAATCTGCTTGAAGGAGGGAGCACAACCCTCATGCCATAAAGTGTACAACATCCCGTTCAGATGCAGAACCGCAGTACAGGAGGAACTACAGTGGTTGGAAGAGAACGGAGTGATAGAAGCGATTGACAGCGCCGAGTGGTTGGTGCCCTTGGTGGTTGCTCAGAAGCCAAACAGAAAGGTGAGGCTATGCGTGGACCTTCGCGAACTAAACAAAAACATTATCGTGGACAAGTTTCCCCTCCCCAAAATTAACAAAATGCTGGCGAAAACGAAGGGAGTGCGATGGTTCACCACGATAGACTTGACGTCAGCGTACCACCAGGTGGCGTTACACAAATCGTGCAATCACCTCACAGCGTTCATTATGTTATGTTATGTTATGTTATGTTATTTGTGTCTTTTATAGCGCTCGGCTACTCAAAGAGTGTCCCGGCACTTTATTGACAGCCTAAAAAAGACAAACACAACACATGAATTAGAAGAAAACGGGATCAACGAAAAAAAGGAGTCTAGGAAGCAAAGAGCCAAGTTTTCAGGCTCTTCCTAAAAGCCAGCAAGTTTGAGGTGCTGCGCAGTGTAAAAGGCAAAGAGTTCCAAAGCTGTGGAGCCCGAGACATGAAGGAACGACCTCCAATACAGGCCCTCCTCACGCGAGGGACAGTAGCAAGGAACATCGACTCTGATCTCAGAGATCGTGACGGATGATAAAAGACAAGCCTCCTTTGAAGATACTTAGCCCCTGCAGCATACAGGGCCTTGTGTGCCAGAGTTAGAGTTTTAAAAACTATCCTCTTCCTGATAGGCAGCCAATGGAGGGACTGCAGCAAGCCAGAAACTCTGACTTGCCTATGCAGGCCAAAAATGGCCCGCGCTGCCGCATTCTGGACCACCTGCATCCGTTGCAGGAGATAGTCCGGCAGGCCAAGGTATAGGGCATTAGAATAGTCCAGTCTTGAACCAATCAAGGCCTGTACCGTAGTCCTCCTGTGGTCCTCAGATAGCAAAGGAAGAAACTTCCGAAGCATACGGAGGAGACCAAAACAGGTGCCAGTGAGGGCAAGGACCTGAGATCTTAAAGTCAGGCCATTGTCAATTTTGACCCCCAAATTCTTAGCCAGCTGAGACGAACG
Source organism: Lissotriton helveticus (assembly GCF_964261635.1). NCBI lineage: Eukaryota > Metazoa > Chordata > Amphibia > Caudata > Salamandridae > Lissotriton > Lissotriton helveticus. The sequence goes on from NC_136057.1 coordinate 1,582,814,351, forward strand.
CACCGGAGGAGACATGTCAGCAGGCCACCATACCTGCCAGTCCGGATCGGATTGACAACCGAAGAAGAGTACCTCCGATTTGTCTGAGTTGCACTTGAGGCTGTTCATTACTCCGTTCGGCTGTTACAAATTTTTAAGGATGCCGTTTGGGCTAGCCTCGGCTGCAGCGGGCTTCCAAAAATTGATGTATCGCCTGTTTCACAAAATGGAAGGCATACAGGTTTTCCAAGATGACATACTGGTGATGGGGACAACCAGAGAAGATCACGACAGGAAGGTGAGAACAGTTCTAACCACGCTAATGCAGAATGGGCTAACAGCCCAGTGGGAGGAATGCAGATTCGGGATGAATTCCGACACGTACTTGGGGCACGAAATCAGCGATCGCGGAATCGAACCAAAGGCCTCGAACGTTGCAGCCAGCAGGGACTCTCCCACCCCAGTGAACAAAGAAGACATTCGAATCTTCCTGGGAATGGCAGAGTTCTATAGTAAGTTTGTTCCCCACTTTGCCTCAAAAACTCACGGCATGCGGCAGCTGTTGAAGAACAATTCCACGTTCAAATCGACAGAGGCGGAACATAGAGAGTTTGAGGAGATTAAACTGAGCATCTGTGAGGCTGTGCCCATACAAGGGTTTGACCAAGACGCCTTGACCATCTTGACCCCAGACGCCAGCGACCGGGGACTAGGAGCTGTCCTGACGCAGCGCACGGACGATGGGGGAAGTGCCACCATAAGCTTTGCCTCAAGGGCCCTGGCCCCGAACGAACAGAAGTTTAGCATCGTAGAAAAAGAAAAGCTTGCGGCTGTGTGGGGCATGGAGAGGTTTCATCAGTTTCTGTGGGGCGGAAAGTTTTTACTACGCACTGACCACAAACCCTTGGTGAGAGTGCTCACCTCAAGCGGACACGACCACGCGACGCCCAGGATAGCGAAAATGACACTAAGGCTATTAGACTATGTGTATGAAGTAGAATACATACCGGGCCACAAAAACAAAGTAGCAGATTTTTTGTGCAGGGCAGCATCCAAAGAGAGGGCCGAGGACCAAACCTGCAGTGAGTGGAAAGAGTACGCCATAGCGACCACCGGTGATCCCGAAAGAGCCATAAGTGCCCACGAGTGGGAAACGGAGTATGCCAAGGACAGTACGCTCAATGCGGTGAAGTCATACGTGACCACGGGGTGGCCGGACAAAAGGCTGCAAGGTGGTGAAGTGAAGCAATATTGGGAAGTTCGTGAGGAACTCTCCATCGGAGACAATCCATGCTTCCTCCTGAGAGGCTCCAAAGTAGTCCCACCACAGTCGTTATAATAATCCACATTTGTAAAGCGCACAATCACTCATAAGGGTCTCTAGGCGCTGGGGGCCGTCGGGAAGATTAAGCGAGCTATTGCCCAGAGTCACATGGTGCTGGGCTAACCTGCCGCCGGAGCCGGGGATCGAACCCTGATCCCCAGATTCCAGCGTCAGTCGCCCTGGCCGCGGTGCCACACCTCTCTTGACAAACCAACTCCTAGCCGTAGGACATGATGGACATCTTGGCATAGTCAAGACCAAATGGAGAATGAAAGAAGACTACTGGTGGCCGGGGATGGACTTACAGATCGAGAAATATGTCCGTGCCTGTGAGCAATGCAGCAATGCAGATAAGACCCAAAGAATGCTACGCCCCCCTCTCGGAAAGTACAACTGCCCAGAAGACCCGTGGGAGGAGATATCAGTAGACATTCTGGGGTCAAACCTAGATGGACAAGGAACACCGAAGTACGTCACTGTCCTCATAGATAGATACTCGAAGTGGCTGGGAGTGGCCATCACAGAGAACACAGAGACAGAAACGATACTGGCTTTCCTTACCGACACCTTCATAAGAGAGGGCATACCAAAAGGGATACTAAGTGACAACGGGCCACAGTTCGTCTCTACTAAATGGGATGCGTACATGGAGAGGAATGGCATAACCGTGATGCGCACACTCATATACCACGGGCAACGGCCTTGTAGAGCGATTCAACCGGGTGATCATGGGGTCGGTCCAGGCAGCCATCAGCCAGGGCAAGGACTGGGAAAAGGAAATAAAGAGACTATTGTGGACTTACCGCATCACGCCCACAGCCACGGGATGCAGCCCGTTCAGGATTTTGAGAGGACGTGAACCGTTCACTAAGGACAACGTTGCGTGGAAACGTCTGACAGTTCAAAGCCACTGGTCACCGGCTGTAGTCCGGAAGAACTTAGAGAAAGCTCAGGCGGTGAACGCAGAACACTATGACAAGAAGCACAATACCAGGGAAACCACGTTGGAGAAAGGAGAATAGGTGACAGTAAGGAATCCGACAGTAAGGAAGAAGGTGGACAGCAAGTTTACTCCACCTTTGCAAGTCATGGAACCGTACTCGAGATCAGCACTCCTCAGTGATGGCAAGGTGTGGTACCAAGACCGGATGGCGAAATGCAACCGCGTCGAGAGTCGGAATGGTGAAGAGGAGGCGAAGAAGGATGCGCCTAGAAAGGGGGACCTCCCAGGAAACAACAGAGAAGGCGATGGCACAATGAAGAGCAGGAGAGACGAGGAGGCGAGTGCAGGACCGGAAAAAGAGACTGAGTAAGAGACCCTGGACCCTGGGGACGCACAGTCCTATGAACTTATACAACCGTCCTACCCCGTCCAGGGGAATCACAGCATGCAGACACGCAGAAGCAGGGAGATTCACCTCACCTGAAGATTTGAAGCGTATGACATGACCTACAAGTAAGACTATTCCTTTTATTGTTAATTGCTGAAGGGGGGAGATGTGGTGTAGTGGTCTAGTTATCCGCTCGCGCGTCACGTGTGACGTCAGCGGATATCCGGGCGCGGCCATGTTTTCCATTGGCGCCCGAACCTCGGAATTGTTAAGAGCGCGAGTCCGGCGCTCCCGGAGAGTATGTAATATAAATAAACTACTACGAGTTTATTCACCAACCTGGCTAAGAGTGATCTGTGCAAGACAGTGTGGGGCCAAGTAGCAACTTTATATTTATAATCTGGAAATCAACTGCCCTTGTGTTTCCAGAAAAAACGAGGTGTCAAAATAGTCTTTGTTTCCTCCTATAGCGTTGTAATCAAACATTTTTTTCCCCCCAAATAACATGTGCCTAAAAAGTCTTATTTGTATTTAACCTCCTTGTCCACGGTACCTTCTTGTAATGAGACCGAAAATACAATGTGCTTTTATGTCAAGGTTAACGAAGTTTAAATATGTAGGAACTTACTTGTTCTATTTGCGCGCTTTTAAAAGACCTTACTTTCTTTTGCAGGGCTTGGGCTTCATTTGAAGTTGGACTGGAAAACATGCCGAGCAGAGGTTTCCTCGAAGTCGTCGGGGGAAGAATTCAGACGACGGACCGGAAAGCCGAGTGGAGTGTTAGCGTTGCTATGGTTAATGCTCTTCAATGCAGTGAAGCCTCTTTGAAGAGTGCTGGATCCAGGTGAGGAAGGATTGTTCACGAGCGTAAGCGCTTGCTGCTGCTTGTTCGGGACGTAAATAGCTACCGCGAGGACGGGGTTTCTTTATTGTTCAGAAGGAAACCTGCTTAAAACGTGCTGCTCATGAGTTGTTCACCCAAAATAAACATACCCAGACACTTTTTTCCAATAGCAAAAAAGTCCACTTTTATTTTAGATCAGGTAAACTCAAATTCCGGCAATTCATCAACAATTTAGTAAAATTGGGCCAAAACCTTTAAAATTCTGCATACGTTTAAAATATTAACATTTCTGACCGAAACCATCAACCATATGTTGTAACCATTCCTTCAAACCATGTGTTTCATATCCCTTCCTTTGATACCGTTACCTTTTTCCCCTTTCTTTTTCCCAACTGGAGGATGGGTATGCCTGCTCCAGACTTACCCACCCCAAAAACACCGCACCTGCGCTATAAAACACACCTGTGAGCAACCTGTCTAACTGTGGCAAAATGTATACATCAGTAAACAACAGATTTTTTTAAATATATATATATATAAATATATCTTTTTTTTATTATTTTTTATTTTTTTTAGTTTTATATAGGGATGGGAGGGTGGGACTTTCAAAGAAGCGCACCTCCCGCCACCCAGCTACCTCCCTCAGAATGCCGTTAAGCTATTTCTGCCTAACTAAACACCTGTGCGCGCGCGCACCTGCCACAGCCCTCCTACCCAATCACGTGCTGCGGCCTGTCCCATCCGGGCGAAAGACCCCGGGGGGAGATCGCTCGCGCTTTGCTCCCCCCGGGGCCCCCATCGCCCAAAATAAACAGACTCAGACACTTGTTTCCAATAGCAAAAAAGGCCACTTTTATTTTAGATCAGGTAAACTCAAATTCAGGCAATTCATCAACAATTTTGTAAAATTGGGCCAACACCTTTCAAATTCTCATACGTTTAAAATATTAGCATTTCTTTTCTGACCGAAACCATCAACCATATGTTGTAACCATTCCTGCAAACCCTGCGTTTCATATCCCTTCCTTTGATGCCGTTACCTTTTCCCCCTTTTTTTCCCAACTGGAGGATGGGTAAGCCCGCTCCAGACTTACCCACCCCAAAAACACCCCCACCCAGGAAAACCAAAGAGTTTTCCTGGACCCCACCAGACTCTGAAACTGGAGACGTTAATACCCTTTCACCGTGCAACATAAATTAACTCCCAGCTCTTTTGCCAAGACGTCGCACAGCTCAAGCAGATAATAAGCCAGGCCCAATTGAGAAAGGTGTACCCCGTCATCCCTAAACAAGTGGCCTTCCTTGCTATTAATGTTATCGTGACATATGTATGTCCATCCCTGCACAAAAATTCTTCATAGCTCTGTTCAGTTTTCTTCGAGCCTTGTCCATCGCTGAGTGAACCCAAGCATACCTCCAGCGTCCGGAAAACCTTGGATGTCACCTTGGCAGAGAAAACAATTAAGAACATAAACCACAAAGAAACCAAAAAACATTATTTGCGCACATAAAGAGCGGAGCAACTCGATTTCCATCTTCCTACCCTTACTGATGACCTCCCAACCCAAACCAAGTCCTGCCGCCTCCGTGGCTGCCCCAAACCTCAAAGAGTGCTCACTTTGCCACTGGATTCAAGCAAGCCGAAGACGGCTGGAATGCCAGAAACCGGTCCTCGGAAGCTTGTTTCCGGTCCAGGGAAGACATGGCTTGGCAGTTCGGGCTGGACTGTTCCCACGAGGCACAGGGTCAGACTGATTTGCATGTAGCCATGTCTGAACTGGCGTGGCAGAGTGGGCTAAAGAACGGTGATGGATTAGACCCAGATCTTTTGACTGGGTGTGAGTATTTGATTGATTCAGATGCTCCGTCCATCACCACCCCCTTTTGTACCACTTTTGGCCGCCATGGGTGTGGCAGGGTATGATCGGACGTGAGTCCCTTGCTCACTTTGCCACTGGATTCAAGCAAGCCGGGCTGAAGACGGCTGGAATGCCAGAAACCGGTCCTCGGAAGCTTGTTTCCGGTCCAGGGAAGACATAGCTTGGCAGTTCGGGCTGGACTGTTCCCACGAGGCACAGGGTCAGTCTGATTTGCATGTAGCCATGTCTGAACTGGGGTGGCAGAGTGGGCTAAAGAACGGTGATGGATTAGACCCAGATCTTTTGACTGGGTGTGAGTATTTGATTGATTCAGATGCTCCGTCCATCACCACCCCCTTTTGTACCGCTTTTGGCCGCCATGGGTGTGGCAGGGTATGCTCGGACGTGAGTCCCTTGCTCACTTTGCCACTGGATTCAAGCACGCCGGGCTGAAGACAGCTGGAATGCCAGAAACCGGTCCTCAGAAGCTTGTTTCCGGCCCAGGGAAGACATGGCTTGGCAGTTCGGGCTGGACTGTTTCCATGAGGCACAGGGTCAGATTGATTTGCATGTAGCCATGTCTGAACTGTGGTGGCAGAGTGGGCTAAAGAACGGTGATGGATTAGACCCAGATCTTTGACTGGGTGTGAGTATTTGATTGATTCAGATGCTCCGTCCATCACCACCCCCTTTTGTACCGCTTTTGGCCGCCATGGGTGTGGCAGGGTATGCTCGGACATGAGTCCCTTGCTCACTTTGCCACTGGATTCAAGCAAGCCGGGCTGAAGACGGCTGGAATGCCAGAAACCGGTCCTCGGAAGCTTGTTTCCGGTCCAGGGAAGACATGGCTTGGCAGTTCGGGCTGGACTGTTCCCATGAGGCACAGGGTCAGACTGATTTGCATGTAGCCATGTCTGAACTGGGGTGGCAGAGTGGGCTAAAGAACGGTGATGGATTAGACCCAGATCTTTTGACTGGGTGTGAGTATTTGATTGATTCAGATGCTCCGTCCATCACCACCCCCTTTTGTACTGCCTCTGCCCCTGGCGCCAAAGCGTGTTATCGCTGCCAATTGAAATGAGACAGGGTGTCAGCAATGCAGTTATTAACTCCCGGGATGTAATTTGCTTTAAAAACAATGTTGCATCGCAGGCTAAATAACGTGAACTCCCTAAGCAAGCGCACAACCCTTAAATCCTTAGCTTTTGATGGTTGACTAGATTCATAACTGACATGTTATCAACGTGGGAAAAGTACCGACCTTGTCTGAAATTCCCTACCCCAAACTATGATTGCCGCAATCAGGGGAAAAAGTTCTAAAAAGGCCATGCTCCTCCCTTGTTTGTTCCAATTCTCTGGCCACGTTCAGCGCACCACCGCACACCCCAAAAATGCCAAAAACGTTTGGAGCCCGCTGCGTCAGAATACAGCTGCACCTGCCACACCAATTGCTCGTCTATGGAATGCAATGGAAACTCCGTTAAACTCTTGTAGAAAAAGGAACCAAATCTACAAGTCCTCCTTCACGTGACGGGAAATGCGAATCCTGTGGTGTGGCAGGCAAGCACCCGACATAGCCATGCCTAATGTTCTACAAAAAGGACGTCCTGCTCTAATGACTCGGCATGCAAAATTTAAGTAACCCAGCAAACGTTGCTCTTGACTCAGCTCAAGTTTTGATTTACCTAATGCACTAGCGATACAGGCCGCAATCTCCTGCAGCTTGTCCTGTAGCAAACTGGCTATCATTTCAACTGTATCTATTTCAATGCCCAAAAAGGTTAACCTTGTTCCAGGACCCACATTTTTGTCTGGCGCTAGTGGCACACCTAACTTACAAGTCAAAACTTGAAAGTTCTGCAATGCCTTCTGTAAATCTTGTGTCCGTGCTCCAGCGTCCGGAAAACCTTGGATGTCACCTTGGCAGAGAAAACAATTAAGAACATAAACCACAAAGAAACCAAAAAACATTATTTGCGCACATAAAGAGCGGAGCAACTCGATTTCCATCTTCCTACCCTTACTGATGACCTCCCAACCCAAACCAAGTCCTGCCGCCTCTGTGGCTGCCCCAAACCGCAGAGAGTGAGTAGCATATGCTGCTGAGTTTTCACCTATGACGAGCAATGACTTCCTTAGAGCAGCTAATAACTGCACACTGGAAATATGAAAACCAGTATTATGTACAAAATTAGCCCCTGCTCTAAAATTGGCTGCCACTTGAAAGTTTTTTCACTCCAAAACATGGCAACAACCATTAAAACCACTACTACAAAGGAAAACCCAAACTCCCCTGCTCAACTGATCCGTTAGGGAGCGTTTCAGCCAGATCCTAATTCTGTTATCACTTCTTCAGAAAGTAGCCCCTCCTTGCCCCTTATGCCCAACAATTCAGATACTCGGAAAGCTCCAAAAAACAACCATATCCTGCAAAGCCGAAATGAAGCCACCTCCTCTGCATGATACCAGCAATCAGGGAGGGCCCTTAAAATCTTTTGCAACAAATGGAAAGTGATGGGTGCACGGGGTCTAGACACAGTACCTATCCCTTTACTCAAACCCTTCAACATGCTTGCGACTAGAAAGCTATCTACGGGGTCAAACCCCCAATGTAAACGGCCATAAAAGGAAACCCCGGCCAATTACCCCTTATCGTAATAGGCGACAAACTTTTATCAGATAAAACTGAAATTAAATCCAAGGTAAAAGGAGTCAGTATTTGTGTTTTGCTCCTGGGGAGTACATAACTGAGGAACTCCGACCATGCCTGTCTGTATGTCCTCTTAGTGGTGTCAGCCAAGGAGTTGTCTATCAGCAAGTAATTCTCAATCCCCTAGGGCCCAAATTCTGTCTGGATTTGGTGTTTTGCTTGCCTCTGCTCGGACGTGAGTCCCTTGCTCACTTTGCCACTGGATTCAAGCAAGCCGGGCTGAAGACGGCTGGAATGCCAGAAACCGGTCCTCGGAAGCTTGTTTCCGGTCCAGGGAAGACATGGCTTGGCAGTTCGGGATGGACTGTTCCCATGAGGCACAGGGTCAGACTGATTTGCATGTAGCCATGTCTGAACTGGCGTGGCAGAGTGGGCTAAAGAACGGTGATGGATTAGACCCAGATCTTTTGACTGGGTGTGAGTATTTGATTGATTCAGATGCTCCGTCCATCACCACCCCCTTTTGTACCACTTTTGGCCGCCATGGGTGTGGCAGGGTATGCTCGGACGTGAGTCCCTTGCTCACTTTGCCACTGGATTCAAGCAAGCCGGGCTGAAGACGGCTGGAATGCCAGAAACCGGTCCTCGGAAGCTTGTTTCCGGTCCAGGGAAGACATGGCTTGGCAGTTCGGGCTGGACTGTTCCCATGAGGCACAGGGTCAGACTGATTTGCATGTAGCCATGTCTGAACTGGGGTGGCAGAGTGGGCTAAAGAACGGTGATGGATTAGACCCAGATCTTTGACTGGGTGTGAGTATTTGATTGATTCAGATGCTCCATCCATCACCACACCCTTTGTACCGCTTTTGGCCGCCATGGGTGTGGCAGGGTATGCTCGGACATGAGTCCCTTGCTCACTTTGCCACTGGATTCAAGCAAGCCGGGCTGAAGACGGCTGGAATGCCAGAAACCGGTCCTCGGAAGCTTGTTTCCGGTCCAGGGAAGACATGGCTTGGCAGTTCGGGCTGGACTGTTCCCATGAGGCACAGGGTCAGACTGATTTGCATGTAGCCATGTCTGAACTGGGGTGGCAGAGTGGGCTAAAGAACGGTGATGGATTAGACCCAGATCTTTTGACTGGGTGTGAGTATTTGATTGATTCAGATGCTCCGTCCATCACCACCCCCTTTTGTACCGCTTTTGGCCGCCATGGGTGTGGCAGGGTATGCTCGGACGTGAGTCCCTTGCTCACTTTGCCACTGGATTCAAGCAAGCCGGGCTGAAGACGGCTGGAATGCCAGAAACCGGTCCTCGGAAGCTTGTTTCCGGTCCAGGGAAGACATGGCTTGGCAGTTCGGGCTGGACTGTTCCCATGAGGCACAGGGTCAGACTGATTTGCATGCAGCCATGTCTGAACTGGGGTGGCAGAGTGGGCTAAAGAACGGTGATGGATTAGACCCAGATCTTTTGACTGGGTGTGAGTATTTGATTGATTCAGATGCTCCGTCTATCACCACCCCCTTTTGTACTGCCTCTGCCCCTGGCGCCAAAGCGTGATATCGCTGCCAATTGAAACGAGACAGGGTGTCAGCAATGCAGTTATTAACTCCCGGGATGTATTTTGCTTTAAAAACAATGTTGCATCGCAGGCTAAATAACGTGAACTCCCTAAGCAAGCGCACAACCCTTAAATCCTTAGCTTTTGATGGTTGACTAGATTCATAACTGACATGTTATCAACGTGGGAAAAGTACCGACCTTGTCTGAAATTCCCTACCCCAAACTATGATTGCCGCAATCAGGGGAAAAAGTTCTAAAAAGGCCATGCTCCTCCCTTGTTTGTTCCAATTCTCTGGCCACGTTCAGCGCACCACCGCACACCCCAAAATGCCAAAAACGTTTGGAGCCCGCTGCGTCAGAATACAGCTGCACCTGCCACACCAATTGCTCGTCTATGAAATGCAATGGAAACTCCGTTAAACTCTTGTAGAAAAAGGAACCAAATCTACAAGTCCTCCTTTACGTGACTGGAAATGCGAATCCTGTGGTGTGGCAGGCAAGCACCCGACATAGCCATGCCTAATGTTCTACAAAAAGGACGTCCTGCTCTAATGACTCGGCATGCAAAATTTAAGTAACCCAGCAAACGTTGCTCTTGACTCAGCTCAAGTTTTGATTTACCTAATGCACTAGCGATACAGGTCGCAATCTCCTGCAGCCTGTCCTGTAGCAAACTGGCTATCATTTCAACTGTATCTATTTCAATGCCCAAAAAGGTTAACCTTGTTCCAGGACCCACATTTTTGTCTCGCGCTAGTGGCACACCTAACTCACAAGTCAAAACTTGAAAGTTCTGCAATGCCTTCTGTAAATCTTGTGTCCGTGCTCCAGCGTCCGGAAAACCTTGGATGTCACCTTGGCAGAGAAAACAATTAAGAACATAAACCACAAAGAAACCAAAAAACATTATTTGCGCACATAAAGAGCGGAGCAACTCGATTTCCATCTTCCTACCTGTACTGATGACCTCCCAACCCAAACCAAGTCCTGCCGCCTCCGTGGCTGCCCCAAACCTCAAAGAGTGAGTAGCATATGCTGCTGAGTTTTCACCTATGACGAGCAATGACTTCCTTAGAGCAGCTAATAACTGCACACTGGAAATATGAAAACCAGTATTATGTACAAAATTAGCCCCTGCTCTAAAATTGGCTGCCACTTGAAAGTTTTTTCACTCCAAAACAGGGCAACAACCATTAAAACCACTACTACAAAGGAAAACCCAAACTCCCCTGCTCAACTGATCCGTTATGGAGCGTTTCAGCCAGATCCTAATTCTGTTATCACTTCTTCAGAAAGTAGCCCCTCCTTGCCCCTTATGCCCAACAATTCAGATACTCGGAAAGCTCCAAAAAACAACCATATCCTGCAAAGCCGAAATGAAGCCACCTCCTCTGCATGATAACAGCAATCAGGGAGGGCCCTTAAAATCTTTTGCAACAAATGGAAAGTGATGGGTGCACGGGGTCTAGACACAGTACCTATCCCTTTACTCAAACCCTTCAACATGCTTGCAACTAGAAAGCTATCTACGGGGTCAAACCCCCAATGTAAACGGCCATAAAAGGAAACCCCGGCCAATTACCCCTTATCGTAATAGGCGACAAACTCTTATCAGATAAAACTGAAATTAAATCCAAGGTAATAGGAGTCAGTATTTGTGTTTTGCTCCTGGGGAGTACATAACTGAGGAACTCCGACCATGCCTGTCTGTATGTCCTCTTAGTGGTGTCAGCCAAGGAGTTGTCTATCAGCAAGTAATTCTCTATCGCCTAGGGCCCAAATTCTGTCTGGATTTGGTGTTTTGCTTGCCTCTGCTCGGACGTGAGTCCCTTGCTCACTTTGCCACTGGATTCAAGCAAGCCGGGCTGAAGACGGCTGGAATGCCAGAAACCGGTCCTCGGAAGCTTGTTTCCGGTCCAGGGAAGGCATGGCTTGGCAGTTCGGGATGGACTGTTCCCATGAGGCACAGGGTCAGACTGATTTGCATGTAGCCATGTCTGAACTGGGGTGGCAGAGTGGGCTAAAGAACGGTGATGGATTAGACCCAGATCTTTTGACTGGGTGTGAGTATTTGATTGATTCAGATGCTCCGTCCATCACCACCCCCTTTTGTACCACTTTTGGCCGCCATGGGTGTGGCAGGGTATGCTCGGACGTGAGTCCCTTGCTCACTTTGCCACTGGATTCAAGCAAGCCGGGCTGAAGACGGCTGGAATGCCAGAAACCGGTCCTCGGAAGCTTGTTTCCGGTCCAGGGAAGACATGGCTTGGCAGTTCGGGCTGGACTGTTCCCATGAGGCACAGGGTCAGACTGATTTGCATGCAGCCATGTCTGAACTGGGGTGGCAGAGTGGGCTAAAGAACGGTGATGGATTAGACCCAGATCTTTTGACTGGGTGTGAGTATTTGATTGATTCAGATGCTCCGTCTATCACCACCCCCTTTTGTACTGCCTCTGCCCCTGGCGCCAAAGCGTGATATCGCTGCCAATTGAAACGAGACAGGGTGTCAGCAATGCAGTTATTAACTCCCGGGATGTATTTTGCTTTAAAAACAATGTTGCATCGCAGGCTAAATAACGTGAACTCCCTAAGCAAGCGCACAACCCTTAAATCCTTAGCTTTTGATGGTTGACTAGATTCATAACTGACATGTTATCAACGTGGGAAAAGTACCGACCTTGTCTGAAATTCCCTACCCCAAACTATGATTGCCGCAATCAGGGGAAAAAGTTCTAAAAAGGCCATGCTCCTCCCTTGTTTGTTCCAATTCTCTGGCCACGTTCAGCGCACCACCGCACACCCCAAAATGCCAAAAACGTTTGGAGCCCGCTGCGTCAGAATACAGCTGCACCTGCCACACCAATTGCTCGTCTATGAAATGCAATGGAAACTCCGTTAAACTCTTGTAGAAAAAGGAACCAAATCTACAAGTCCTCCTTTACGTGACTGGAAATGCGAATCCTGTGGTGTGGCAGGCAAGCACCCGACATAGCCATGCCTAATGTTCTACAAAAAGGACGTCCTGCTCTAATGACTCGGCATGCAAAATTTAAGTAACCCAGCAAACGTTGCTCTTGACTCAGCTCAAGTTTTGATTTACCTAATGCACTAGCGATACAGGTCGCAATCTCCTGCAGCCTGTCCTGTAGCAAACTGGCTATCATTTCAACTGTATCTATTTCAATGCCCAAAAAGGTTAACCTTGTTCCAGGACCCACATTTTTGTCTCGCGCTAGTGGCACACCTAACTCACAAGTCAAAACTTGAAAGTTCTGCAATGCCTTCTGTAAATCTTGTGTCCGTGCTCCAGCGTCCGGAAAACCTTGGATGTCACCTTGGCAGAGAAAACAATTAAGAACATAAACCACAAAGAAACCAAAAAACATTATTTGCGCACATAAAGAGCGGAGCAACTCGATTTCCATCTTCCTACCTGTACTGATGACCTCCCAACCCAAACCAAGTCCTGCCGCCTCCGTGGCTGCCCCAAACCTCAAAGAGTGAGTAGCATATGCTGCTGAGTTTTCACCTATGACGAGCAATGACTTCCTTAGAGCAGCTAATAACTGCACACTGGAAATATGAAAACCAGTATTATGTACAAAATTAGCCCCTGCTCTAAAATTGGCTGCCACTTGAAAGTTTTTTCACTCCAAAACAGGGCAACAACCATTAAAACCACTACTACAAAGGAAAACCCAAACTCCCCTGCTCAACTGATCCGTTATGGAGCGTTTCAGCCAGATCCTAATTCTGTTATCACTTCTTCAGAAAGTAGCCCCTCCTTGCCCCTTATGCCCAACAATTCAGATACTCGGAAAGCTCCAAAAAACAACCATATCCTGCAAAGCCGAAATGAAGCCACCTCCTCTGCATGATAACAGCAATCAGGGAGGGCCCTTAAAATCTTTTGCAACAAATGGAAAGTGATGGGTGCACGGGGTCTAGACACAGTACCTATCCCTTTACTCAAACCCTTCAACATGCTTGCAACTAGAAAGCTATCTACGGGGTCAAACCCCCAATGTAAACGGCCATAAAAGGAAACCCCGGCCAATTACCCCTTATCGTAATAGGCGACAAACTCTTATCAGATAAAACTGAAATTAAATCCAAGGTAATAGGAGTCAGTATTTGTGTTTTGCTCCTGGGGAGTACATAACTGAGGAACTCCGACCATGCCTGTCTGTATGTCCTCTTAGTGGTGTCAGCCAAGGAGTTGTCTATCAGCAAGTAATTCTCTATCCCCTAGGGCCCAAATTCTGTCTGGATTTGGTGTTTTGCTTGCCTCTGCTCGGACGTGAGTCCCTTGCTCACTTTGCCACTGGATTCAAGCAAGCCGGGCTGAAGACGGCTGGAATGCCAGAAACCGGTCCTCGGAAGCTTGTTTCCGGTCCAGGGAAGGCATGGCTTGGCAGTTCGGGATGGACTGTTCCCATGAGGCACAGGGTCAGACTGATTTGCATGTAGCCATGTCTGAACTGGGGTGGCAGAGTGGGCTAAAGAACGGTGATGGATTAGACCCAGATCTTTTGACTGGGTGTGAGTATTTGATTGATTCAGATGCTCCGTCCATCACCACCCCCTTTTGTACCACTTTTGGCCGCCATGGGTGTGGCAGGGTATGCTCGGACGTGAGTCCCTTGCTCACTTTGCCACTGGATTCAAGCAAGCCGGGCTGAAGACGGCTGGAATGCCAGAAACTAGTCCTCGGAAGCTTGTTTCCGGTCCAGGGAAGACATGGCTTGGCAGTTCGGGCTGGACAGTTCCCATGAGGCACAGGGTCAGACTGATTTGCATGTAGCCATGTCTGAACTGGGGTGGCAGAGTGGGCTAAAGAACGGGGATGGATTAGACCCAGATCTTTTGACTGGGTGTGAGTATTTGATTGATTCAGATGCTCCGTCCATCACCACCCCCTTTTGTACTGCCTCTGCCCCTGGCACCAAAGCTTGATATCGCTGCCAATTGAAACGAGACAGGGTGTCAGCAATGCAGTTATTAACTCCCGGGAAGTATTTTGCTTTAAAAACAATGTTGCATCGCAGGCTAAATAACGTGAACTCCCTAAGCAAGCGCACAACCCTTAAATCCTTAGCTTTTGATGGTTGACTAGATTCATAACTGACATGTTATCAACGTGGGAAAAGTACCGACCTTGTCTGAAATTCCCTACCCCAAACTATGATTGCCGCAATCAGGGGAAAAAGTTCTAAAAAGGCCATGGTCCTCCCTTGTTTGTTCCAATTCTCTGGCCACGTTCAGCGCACCACCGCACACTCCAAAAATGCCAAAAACGTTTGGAGCCCGCTGCGTTAGAATACAGCTGCACCTGCCACACCAATTGCTCGTCTATGAAATGCAATGGAAACTCCGTTAAACTCTTGTAGAAAAAGGAACCAAATCTACAAGTCCTCCTTCACGTGACTGGAAATGCGAATCCTGTGGTGTGGCAGGCAAGCACCCGACATAGCCATGCCTAATGTTCTACAAAAAGGACGTCCTGCTCTAATGACTCGGCATGCAAAATTTAAGTAACCCAGCAAACGTTGCTCTTGACTCAGCTCAAGTTTTGATTTACCTAATGCACTAGCGATACAGGCCGCAATCTCCTGCAGCCTGTCCTGTAGCAAACTGGCTATCATTTCAACTGTATCTATTTCAATGCCCAAAAAGGTTAACCTTGTTCCAGGACCCACATTTTTGTCTGGCGCTAGTGGCACACCTAACTCACAAGTCAAAACTTGAAAGTTCTGCAATGCCTTCTGTAAATCTTGTGTCCGTGCTCCAGCGTCCGGAAAACCTTGGATGTCAACTTGGCAGAGAAAACAATTAAGAACATGAACCACAAAGAAACCAAAAAACATTATTTGCGCACATAAAGAGCGGAGCAACTCGATTTCCATCTTCCTACCCTTACTGATGACCTCCCAACCCAAACCAAGTCCTGCCGCCTCCGTGGCTGCCCCAAACCTCAAAGAGTGAGTAGCATATGCTGCTGAGTTTTCACCTATGACGAGCAATGACTTCCTTAGAGCAGCTAATAACTGCACACTGGAAATATGAAAACCAGTATTATGTACAAAATTAGCCCCTGCTCTAAAATTGGCTGCCACTTGAAAGTTTTTTCACTCCAAAACAGGGCAACAACCATTAAAACCACTACTACAAAGGAAAACCCAAACTCCCCTGCTCAACTGATCCGTTATGGAGCGTTTCAGCCAGATCCTAATTCTGTTATCACTTCTTCAGAAAGTAGCCCCTCCTTGCCCCTTATGCCCAACAATTCAGATACTCGGAAAGCTCCAAAAAACAACCATATCCTGCAAAGCCGAAATGAAGCCACCTCCTCTGCATGATAACAGCAATCAGGGAGGGCCCTTAAAATCTTTTGCAACAAATGGAAAGTGATGGGTGCACGGGGTCTAGACACAGTACCTATCCCTTTACTCAAACCCTTCAACATGCTTGCGACTAGAAAGCTATCTACGGGGTCAAACCCCCAATGTAAACGGCCATAAAAGGAAACCCCGGCCAATTACCCCTTATCGTAATAGGCGACAAACTCTTATCAGATAAAACTGAAATTAAATCCAAGGTAATAGGAGTCAGTATTTGTGTTTTGCTCCTGGGGAGTACATAACTGAGGAACTCCGACCATGCCTGTCTGTATGTCCTCTTAGTGGTGTCAGCCAAGGAGTTGTCTATCAGCAAGTAATTCTCAATCCCCTAGGGCCCAAATTCTGTCTGGATTTGGTGTTTTGCTTGCCTCTGCTCGGACGTGAGTCCCTTGCTCACTTTGCCACTGGATTCAAGCAAGCCGGGCTGAAGACGGCTGGAATGCCAGAAACCGGTTCTCGGAAGCTTGTTTCCGGTCCAGGGAAGACATGGCTTGGCAGTTCGGGATGGACTGTTCCCATGAGGCACAGGGTCAGACTGATTTGCATGTCGCCATGTCTGAACTGGCGTGGCAGAGTGGGCTAAAGAACGGTGATGGATTAGACCCAGATCTTTTGACTGGGTGTGAGTATTTGATTGATTCAGATGCTCCGTCCATCACCACCCCCTTTTGTACCACTTTTGGCCGCCATGGGTGTGGCAGGGTATGCTCGGACGTGAGTCCCTTGCTCACTTTGCCACTGGATTCAAGCAAGCCGGGCTGAAGACGGCTGGAATGCCAGAAACAGGTCCTCGGAAGCTTGTTTCCGGTCCAGGGAAGACATGGCTTGGCAGTTCGGGCTGGACTGTTCCCATGAGGCACAGGGTCAGACTGATTTGCATGTAGCCATGTCTGAACTGGGGTGGCAGAGTGGGCTAAAGAACGGTGATGGATTAGACCCAGATCTTTGACTGGGTGTGAGTATTTGATTGATTCAGATGCTCCGTCCATCACCACCCCCTTTGTACCGCTTTTGGCCGCCATGGGTGTGGCAGGGCATGCTCGAACATGAGTCCCTTGCTCACTTTGCCACTGGATTCAAGCAAGCCGGGCTGAAGACGGCTGGAATGCCAGAAACGGGTCCTCGGAAGCTTGTTTCCGGTCCAGGGAAGACATGGCTTGGCAGTTCGGGCTGGACTGTTCCCATGAGGCACAGGGTCAGACTGATTTGCATGTAGCCATGTCTGAACTGGGGTGGCAGAGTGGGCTAAAGAACGGGGATGGATTAGACCCAGATCTTTTGACTGGGTGTGAGTATTTGATTTATTCTGATGCTCCGTCCATCACCACCCCCTTTTGTACAGCTTTTGGCCGCCATGGGTGTGGCAGGGTATGCTCGGACGTGAGTCCCTTGCTCACTTTGCCACTGGATTCAAGCAAGCCGGGCTGAAGACGGCTGGAATTCCAGAAACCGGTCCTCAGAAGCTTGTTTCTGGTCCAGGGAAGACATGGCTTGGCAGTTCGGGCTGGACTGTTCCCATGAGGCACAGGGTCAGACTGATTTGCATGTAGCCATGTCTGAACTGGGGTGGCAGAGTGGGCTAAAGAACGGTGATGGATTAGACCCAGATCTTTGACTCGGTGTGAGTATTTGATTGATTCATATGCTCCGTCCATCACCACCCCCTTTTGTACCGCTTTTGGCCAACATGGGTGTGGCAGGGTATGCTCGGACATGAGTCCCTTGCTCACTTTGCCACTGGATTCAAGCAAGCCGGGCTGAAGACGGCTGGAATGCCAGAAACCGGTCCTCGGAAGCTTGTTTCCGGTCCAGGGAAGACATGGCATGGCAGTTCGGGCTGGACTGTTCCCATGAGGCACAGGGTCAGACTGATTTGCATGTAGCCATGTCTGAACTGGGGTGGCAGAGTGGGCTAAAGAACGGTGATGGATTAGACCCAGATCTTTTGACTGAGTGTGAGTATTTGATTGATTCAGATGCTCCGTCCATCACCACCACCTTTTGTACTGCCTCTGCCCCTGGCGCCAAAGCGTGATATCGCTGCCAATTGAAACGAGACAGAGTGTCAGCAATGCAGTTATTAACTCCCGGGATGTATTTTGCTTTAAAAACAATGTTGCATCGCAGGCTAAATAACGTGAACTCCCTAAGCAAGCGCACAACCCTTAAATCCTTAGCTTTTGATGGTTGACTAGATTCATAACTGACATGTTATCAACGTGGGAAAAGTACCGACCTTGTCTGAAACTCCCTACCCCAAACTATGATTGCCGCAATCAGGGGAAAAAGTTCTAAAAAGGCCATGCTCCTCCCTTGTTTGTTCCAATTCTCTGGCCACGTTCAGCGCACCACCGCACACCCCAAAAATGCCAAAAACGTTTGGAGCCCGCTGCGTCAGAATACAGCTGCACCTGCCACACCAATTGCTCGTCTATGAAATGCAATGGAAACTCCGTTAAACTCTTGTAGAAAAAGCAACCACATCTACAAGTCCTCCTTCACGTGACTGGAAATGCGAATCCTGTGGTGTGGCAGGCAAGCACCCGACATAGCCATGCCTAATGTTCTACAAAAAGGACGTCCTGCTCTAATGACTCGGCATGCCAAATTTAAGTAACCCAGCAAACGTTGCTCTTGACTCAGCTCAAGTTTTGATTTACCTAATGCACTAGCGATACAGGCCGCAATCTCCTGCAGCTTGTCCTGTAGCAAACTGGCTATCATTTCAACTGTATCTATTTCAATGCCCAAAAAGGTTAACCTTGTTCCAGGACCCACATTTTCGTCTGGGGCTAGTGGCACACCCAACTCACAAGGCAAAACTTGAAAGTTCTGCAATGCCTTCTGTAAATCTTGTGTCCGTGCTTTTCCCATGAAAAGAAAATGATCTAAGTAGTGACATGTGGCCCTCTGGTGCCAACTCTGAGAAAAAACCCATTGTTGAAAGGGCTGAATAACTCAAATAGCGCAAACTACTCCGCACAACCCATGTGAAGCATTTTATCCACATAATAGGCCCCATCAAAAGATTTGACGTCACACTTAGCTAACTCTGAGCCTTTCCCTAAATGGTTGACCATTTTAAAGCCTCGCCAACAGACTTATAAGAGACCATGGTATCAACAAGAGAAATGAAATTGTTGACAGATTGACCATCTGGCCAAGACAAGTGTTAGATCATTCTAAAATCACCAGGCGTTTTCCGTGGGATGACGCCCAACGGAGAGACAATCATCATCATCATCATCATCAGGTTAGCTTTATTCGATTTTTTGTTTAAAATCATAAAAGCATACATTTTAAAAAAAACACTCATGACAAAAATTACATACAAAAGCACAGAATGGCAAGAAGATAAAACATTTGTCTATGCTGCATAAATAAGTTCCTTAGTTTCATAGTAAAATTCATGATTTTCCATACCCATGGCCAATGTACATTGTTACGGGGTGATTGAAGGCGGAAAAGCCATGGCCACAAAGTGCACGGGTATTTCTGCCCTTCGAGTGAGCTGACTCTGCCCTTGGTTTTAGGCGAGGGGTATAGGCCATGCTTGGGTAAAAGTCACGTAGGTCTCAGACGGATATAGGGCCAACATCTTCTCGGGGGTACAAAGTTCGCAGGTAGGGAACAGCTGAACTGCTTCTAAATTTTATTAAAACAAGGTCACCGTCAATATCTTTTTTTAGGGGGCCTAGCCAGCCCCCCCTTCTAACAGCCATGATGGTACCGTCCAATCCTAGGGGCAGGGGCCTGTTTTTAGTTAACCAGTGCATGACTTTGTTAAGTAAGTCTTGTTCCCGCTCAATTTTTCCACGTTTGAGTGCTGGAACTCCCGCAAGAACACACACAAAGGGTGCAGCCTCCGGGGGGTAGCTGTATGTGTGTTGTATTATTAGGCTCTACTCTTGTAGCAGTATATTGTAAAGGGCCGGATTTGGGGTTAACTTTAGGGGCATTAGGGGGTGAAAGGATAGGGACTAGGAGGTGAGTTTGATTGTTACAGCTTATACCAGGTGGGTTGGAACAGATTGATGTTACAGGTTTTTCAGTACATATTTGGTTGGCCTTAATACATTTCTCTATTCCCAACAGCCTATCCTCTAGGGTAGAAATTTTGACAATCAGCGGAGAGATGAGTGAGCTAACCATTTGTTCAATCTGGGACAGAAAGTTCGAATTGAAGGATGTTGCCAATTGGTCCATTTTTCCTTCCAGTTTTAGAAAGGAGTTAGTTGAAGTCAGTGGAGAGCTAAAACACAGTTTTTGTTGTTTTGGTTTGTTCTCTGTGGGCTTGACCCCATCCCACTTCCTTTTGCTAGTTGAGGACTGGGGAAAGACTGTGGTTGGTGTATTATCATTTTTCGGTTGGGGAAGATGTACCAGAGGACTAGCGATTGGGGTTGACATACTGGTTCATTTAACAGGGCAAGGAGAAGGACTTTTAGTTTCATTTCTGGGTTCCACAGTGGCATACCTTGTTTTGCAGAGGGAATTTAACTCGTCCAACGGCGAGAGTTGTTGCGCTATACCATTAGTTGGATCGGGCGGTTGGTTGGTGGATAAATTAGTCTTGGCAGGTTCATTCATTAGTGCGGTGGGCGGAGATGGCCTGCAAAGAACTTGTGACCCTGAGTGCAGGCCTCTCTGGCTGATGGATTTATTGGACACTCCCTTGTGAGTCATTGTGAGGTGTGCAAAGTTAGGCTATAGCAAGGCCGCAGGAAATTAAGAGGTTTTTAGAAAATGTGCAACTTAAGTCCAGTGGGTATTCCCCTGCCAGAATGTCAGGAAGATCATATAGTGATTACCTTGGCAGTGTACTGGAGTCAAGGGGGGTCGCTCCGACCTGTCCTCCTCGTGCCTCTGAGGGCCACAGAGGGCCCGCCCTTTGCCCGGGCTTAGCCCGGCGTCCCGCCTGCGTCCCGCGAGGCGGGGGTCTCGCTGTTTTGATGCGCCTCCTGGCGCTTTTTCCGGGTGGGAGGGACGCGCCGCCGCTCAGCCCGCCGGGAAATGCAGTCCAGGGGCCGCAGTGCGCGTATCACTGGAAATGCTGACTCTTGGCGTTGTTGGCGTGTCTGCCCGCTCTCCTGGTTCCCCCCAAGTCCTGGCAAGTGGTGCCCCCCCCGCTCAGCCGGGGTCACGCTGTTTTGATGCGCCTCCTGGCACTGTTTCCGGGTGGGAGGGACGCGCCGCCGCTCAGCCCGCCGGGAAATGCAGTCCCGGGGCCGCGGTGCGCGTATCACTGGAAATGCTGACTCTTGGCGATGTCGGCGTGTCTGCCCGCTCTCCTGGTTCCCCCAAGTCCTGGTAAGTGGTGCCCCCCCAGAGAGAGAGACAATCAAATTAGGCAATGGACACTGCTGAAAGGGGACCCGCTACTCTGCCCAAAGCCACGTCCGCCGGGAAATGCAGTCCAGGGGCCGCAGTGCGCGTATCACTGGAAATGCTGACTCTTGGCGTTGTTGGCGTGTCTGCCCGCTCTCCTGGTTCCCCCCAAGTCCTGGCAAGTGGTGCCCCCCCCCGCTCAGCCGGGGTCACGCTGTTTTGATGCGCCTCCTGGCACTGTTTCCGGGTGGGAGGGACGCGCCGCCGCTCAGCCCGCCGGGAAATGCAGTCCCGGGGCCGCGGTGCGCGTATCACTGGAAATGCTGACTCTTGGCGATGTCGGCGTGTCTGCCCGCTCTCCTGGTTCCCCCAAGTCTTGGTAAGTGGTGCCCCCCCCAGAGAGAGAGACAATCAAATTAGGCAATGGACACTGCTGAAAGGGGACCCGCTACTCTGCCCAAAGCCACGTCCTCAGCCAATTTCTCCCGAACTATCTCTGGTAAATCCTTAGTTGACTTTAGGTTATATGCCCAGCGCCTAACCCTAGGGCCCTAATAACTAAACCTAAATCCCTCCAGAAATCCCCAATACAATGTATTTGCTGCATGCCAGTGGGATTAGCTACTAACCATGGTACCATCGCTGCCAACGTAATTGGTGTAGCCGCCCTTCTGAACCATTGGAAATGGGGCTCCCCTACCTCTAGTGACGAAGCTTGAGTCCTGCAATCTTTGCCCTCCCGCCCCTGACTGATTGGGGAAGCACTGAGTAATGGCATGGCGACCCCCGCATTGGGCACATTCATGTCTGAAACGGCAAACTGGTTTACTGCAATATCCTCTAATAAAATTCCCGCATGTTCCAAAACCCGCCATCTGACCTCTACCTGTGGCACCCACTCCTGCTTGGGCGGGACGCGGCATAAAGGGCCAATATGTAACCGGTGGACCGCTAGCAGTATGGGTTGTTGCCGGTGGATGTGAAGAAAACATCCATTGCAGCCACAACTCCGCATCAGCATCCCCCCAAGGTTTTTCCTTACATAAACTCATCCTGGCCCGAAATTCCTCAACGTAATTGAGCCATGAATAGCCTCCAAAATGCATCTGGGCTTTGCGAAACTATATCCATGTATTTAAAAAGAGACACTGCCCTCTCAGGCTATTTTTGTAATAAATACTCGCAACATTGAGGAATGCCGATATCCAATTCACCATATTACGGGGACTCTGGGGCGTCACGCTAACTCCCACTCTTCTTCGTTTGACCCTTCCCTAGCTTGTACCTCCCTATGCAACAGCTTAAAAACATCAACGAATTCATGGTCCCAAATTCTCTGTTTTTGTCCTCATAGATAAATGGTTTCCCAACGGCATAGCCAAACCCATGTATGGAAGCCTTTTGTGAATGGTCACTTCCGAACCCTGTATACTCATTAGTGACTGCAACTCAGCTTGCTTAACAACCACGTCACTCCCCTCCCCAACAGTGGCAATGGCTACACCATCTGTGTCATTACCCTACTTACCAATTTTCTTAGCACCTGTCCTTACCTGCTTGTCTCGACCGCCTAACAACTCACTATGCTGTGTGCCTGCAGATTGAAAATGAGTATCCCATGCTGCCCACCATTGCTGCCTACCTCTAGGAATCTGATCCGCTCTCTCCTGAAATTCCCACAGGACATTCCACTCTTTTCGTTGTTGAGGCAGCTGTTCTTTGGTTGACATGTCCACTCTTGACTTCTGCAACGAGTGAAAATAAAAAACTGCCCCCCTCCCATACTCACCCAAATCTCTCCCCTCAACAACCCACTCAACATTATCGGGTAAATCGCACAATTCCCCTTCCTCCATAGCCATGTCTTCTACGTCATCCTTACCCCAAGTAGACTGTTTATTACTACTACCAGGGCATGCACCGTCGCCTATACCATCGTCAAAATGGCGCCAATCTATGACAGACCTCCGCTCATTAGGTCTGCCCGCTTGAAGGGAATCCGCACGTGACCCGCCAACCGCCGAGCCGTACTTGTTGGCCACAGCAAAATGTGTCGTTGGACGAAGAGTAGAAACTCCGTGGCCCACCTTTTGGGATAAACCTAAATTACTCTTCTGCGCACTATTAACAGAAGAACTCTTTTGTATATGATTTGAGCCCTTCCCTTGACTCAACCCAGGACTGCCACTCCCCCTTATCCAAATTAGGCTTCTGATCATGAGACACCCAGACCCACTGACCGTCATTCTTGTTCCCAATCAGGGCATATTGATATGTTCCTTGCCCCGGAGGTAACCTGGCACGTGGAAAAAAACATATTCGGTATGGTAGCGGCTCGTCGGCCCTCTAAAACCACCCAACTTAACCCCCAAACATTGAGGGATGATATTCCTCTGAGCCCCCGCCCCACCTAAGACGGAGTCAGGCTCCACCATGTGCGTCTCAGAGTCATCATCTGAAAGAACTCGTGCACTGCACTCAAGCCCAGAAACGGCTTTACTGAACAACACAAGCACCCGCCCGCTGCTATAAGCTCGTTATATTTTTGCTGCCTACGCGCTTTGCATACAGGCCCACCTTGTACTGACCTCCTATCAACATGATCTTGAGACTCCTCCCCGGAACTATTGTCCCCGGAGTCGCTAGAATAACCAACCCACGTCAGGGACTGCCTTGGTTCTGTCATGTCCAAAACCCCACTTTCTTCATGTAGGGGCAATTCCAACCCTCCCACCCCCAAAGGGTCCACCCCTTCCACCTTCGGCATAGCCTGAGCCAAAGGACGTGTACCACTATCCCGCACCCGGCCTCTGCCCCCCGCAGCTTATCCTTAGAAGAAAGTGCTCTGAACGCGCATGGCGCACGAGCACCCTCACTCAAGTGCCCTCCTAAAACCACTCGCACAGTCGACTCACCGGGGGTCTGGTGCATCACCTCACCGTCCCTCAGCGGCGCTCCCGGGGCAAACGAGCGCGCCTGCCTCACTTTTAAAGAAGCGCACCTCCCGCCACCCGGCTACCTCCCTCAGAATGCCATTAAGCTATTTCTGCCTAACTAAACATCTGTGCGCGCGCGCGCCTGCCACAGCCCTCCTACCCAATCCCGTGCTGCGGCCTGTCCTATCCGGGTGAAAGACCCCGGGGGGAGACCGCTCGCGCTCTGCTCCCCCCGGGGCCCCCAAACTGCCTTTGACTCAATGTGTGCGCCTATCACTGAACTCTGATACATGTGTTTAATCTGTCTCTGAGACAACGTGTTCTGATTATGCAAGAGGCTCAAGCATTGGAACTATACAGATACCTGTTCCTGGAAGCAAACAAACATTAGGAAACTACAAAAAACAAGCATTGATAGAGTACAAAGGCATTTATATTTAAATCAAGAAAAAGGAATTACATGAAACCAGATGTTTCTGATTCTAAGTGAGGTTGGGCATGATTCTTTGCACAAACCCTAACAGTCTATCCCATTCCAGAGATTCAGTATTAGGGGCCTGATTTACATCTTGGTGGGACTACAACCGTCCTGCAGTGGCAGCAGCCCCAAGAACTCCATCAAGCTGATGGCGGTCTGCCCGCCGTATTTAGATGTATTGTGGCTGACAGAGTGTGCACTGCCACGGAATTACATGAAACCAGATGTTTCTGATTCTAAGTGAGGTTGGGCATGATTCTTTGCACAAACCCTAACAGTCGCTCCCCTCAAAGGCCTCCCTACTGGACAAGGTTTTTGTGGGAATCTCAAATAAAATTGCCTCACTAATCTTGGTGCGTGAACAAATGACGCTGGTTCCCAATAGTTTTAAATAGCGTCATACCATTTCCATGCTATTAAATAATTAAGCTTACCTTGGATTCTTTTGGCATCTAATATTCTCTGAACCTCATATTCTAAATGGCGGGGGCTCGACCATTTTTTGTTGCTGCTGTCGCGGACCCTCACGTCCTGCTGGGGCATATCTCTGAGTCCGTCTGCTTTTCCAGCCAAGCCCGCACTGCCGTATACGGTCTCCTCCTGCCGCCGCAGCTCTACAACACCAGAGCGCGGCCGCAGTGGGGGGAGACCGAGGGGACCACAACTGCCAGAAGCCGCCAACACCCGCGCTAGGAGGCGCATAAATTACCTGACATCCCAGGTGGAGCGGGGGCTCTACCTTTTTTTGTTGCTGCTGTCGTGGACCCTCACGTCCTGCTGGGGCATATCTCTGAGTCCGTCTGCTTTGCCAGCCAAGCCCGCATTGCCGTATATGGTCTCCTCCTGCCGCCGCAGCTCCACAACACCAGAGCGTGGCCGCAGTGGGGAGGAGACCGAGGGGACCACAACTGCCAGAAGCCTTTGTGGCCGAAAGCCGCCAACACCCGCGCTAGGAGGCGCATAAATTACCTGACATCCCCCGCGTCGTGGGAGCGCCCCGGGAGAAGCCCGGGACAAGGGCGGGACCGTCTGTGGCCGTCACAGGCCGGAGGAGGCTGGGCCACCCCCTTACATTTGCTGTATCAAGCCTTGGACTCCACAGGTGAACGGGACATTCATTACAGCTTGCAACCTACTGTGTGTTTTAGGGTTAGTCTTGTTCGATCTGTATAACATTTTTCATCACTGATAATGTCTCAACTACCAGGGAAAGGGAGGAAGATAGTGCAAAACATAACAGGGGGTAGTGTGACAGGGACCTTAGATAACTTCATCACTAGAGCAGCAGCAGTGCTGGAGCACGAAATAGCTCTTACGGAAAAACGGTTATCCCTGAAACTTCTGGGCTCAAAGCGGTCCTCCTTGGGAAATATCAAAAACGTAACAACACCAGAACGATCACACCCCATGAGAATAAGTGGGTTTAGCCCGAGGAACATAAGCTCAGGTACAGATGGGTGTAACCTTACCAACTCTGCGAACATATCAGTGGATATTATGTCATCGCGCCTGAAGAACATCGACCCATTGTATTAACCATCAAGAAAGTACCTGTTGCCGATACCGCGAGATCTATAGCCCCATGCCCTACCCAAACTGGGAAAAGGAAAAGGGGCGGTGGCCGTCAAACGGGTAGAAGATCGAAGGTCCCTAAAACGACAAAAATTCCAGTAAAATCACTTCCCCCCCAAAGGAAAATTCTTTACTAACAGACCAACTACCCCAGTGATAGTATTGCCAAACACAACACCTAATGCCACCTCACACTTTCCTGCAGGCGCTATACCCAGACCCAGCGACGCTGTAGGATTAATACCTCAAATAGAAAACTGCTTAAATAGTTTATGCTCCCTCTCATAGAGAGGCTGAAGGTAATTAACCAGAATCTTGAGAAGCTACAACAGGCAACCCTGGAAAACATACAAAAACTGGAAAGTCTCTCAGCCAGCTCACAAAAGGGGGGCTTTCAATTCTCAAATACATCTTTTCCATCACGCCCGGCCCACAATCCTTTAGATGCTGAGCAAAGGACCATAACTGTTGAGGAGCATGGGTTAAATTAAGGAAGAGTTAACACATTGGGGTTTCCTGGTAACACATGCACAGTAGGAGTGAGCACTAAGCAACCCATAGATAAAACCCTATCAACTAGAGGTATAGGCAACCCTAATGAAACTTCCAGAAATATGGTTAAATTTCGGGTCATTGATTTACCCCCGGAATCCACACTACTGGTGCTGGTCTTGGGTAACGCTCCATCCCTTCCCGAAGGCACCAAAGAGGACTTTTATCAACTTAAAAACAAGGTCACCCATTGGTTGCACTGTAACACCAGGGAGGGGTATCTGGCCAGACATGACATCATATGGTTCGCCGCGTGTCTTGGATAGGCAGCTCACGTAAATCTAGAAACGGCGACTGCATAGTGGTAAACTCTAACAATCCAGCAACAGTGGAAAGGATTCTCAGAGACGAGGTGAACGGGGGGAAACCAGGGAGCAGGGGATAGAGATACTTCCCCTAGGCTTCATTTACAAGGCAATTACACACCTTCAACCTGGCATCAGGACGGGGGGTTATCATGACAGGATTCCACATCCCAGGGGGCAACAGAGATCGGGCTGCCAATTTTGACACCTCTAAGGGTGCCATCCTGGGGTGGCTATGGGCTCCCCTCACTACTCGAGGCACCAAATCGCGTTGCAGCCCTTTCCGGTCTCAATGACTGCGATTGACTGTGTGGAGATCATCTAACTCACAAACCTTATATTAGAAACATCACACCCATCTGCAGGTGCCCTTTAACCAACACAGTGCCTGAGTTTGCACTCCCAGTGGATACACCAGACAAACCTGCTTACATTCCATTTGATGGGGCTCAGGTAGACAATTGCTCTGTTATACTCCCACCCGACTTACTAGGAAAAGCCGTACAGGGCACGACCGAGAAACACCAAGTCCATAATGTCCTTACCTGGAATATAGCGGGGTTAGCAGAGAAAGTCACAGACCCCTTATGGGGGCAATTTGTTAGCAGATTCACGCTAATCTGCTTACAAGAAACGTGGCTGGTGAATTTCGATGTCTCATTGGTGGGGTACAGAGCTTTTTTCGTTCCCGCGACTAGAGTCACTAGCGGCAGAGCCAAGGGAGGCCTCACAATTTTTGTATCTTTGGCTCTACTCTGTAGTATCAAGACCGTCTCCGTGGCCAATAGAAACATTCAGGCTATCTCCCTTGGCCAAAAGGACAGTTCCCTTTTGGTGATACATTTTTACATTGCCATCAATAAGGAAGAAGGTTGTGGGCTAGCAAAATTGATCAGATTTGTTAAACAAAAAGGTGGTCCTCACCGGAAGAATTTTCTTACTGTAGGAGATTTTAACACTCATCCGTGTGGCGATCCCAAGTTGAACGCCCGGCTGAAACCGGGATGCCCATTGATATCGGGTTTCCACTTTGAGCACACCACGCAGGGTAGCATTTTAAATGACATGCTAGATGAGCATGATCTATTCTTTGCAATGAGCTTCGCTGCCCCACTTAGTAACCTTAGGGAGCCTGCGTTTAAGGGTCGAGGCTGTGGGACTCACATAGATCACATATTATTATCCAGATCCACTCTTACCCCTCCTTCAGGGTTTTTCCATCATTCCAAGTTCACATAGTGACCATAATCCCGTCTGTGTGGCCATAGGAGAGAGTATAATGAAGATCAAAGAAAAAGTATGCAGCAGTAACAACTTACAACCCATAGAGGGAGGGCGTTGTATCAAATAGAGCCAGATAATCCCGTCCACCTTCCACGACTCCCTGAAGGCCGCCTGTGAGGCAGAATTTTGCTGCTGCCTCAATCACGAATCTTCCCCATCAGGCATTTTAAAATCATTTGAAGGTATTGCATCCAAAGTAGGTAGCATGTTACTTGCCCATGGCAAGAACAGCATGCCCCATGGACCCAAATGGTTCTGTAGCCTTTGTTCTAAAGCTGCAAGTGATCTTAAGGCTGGGCTGAAAAAAACACCTAGAGACAGAGATCTGATCTGTATCCTTAGGAAAAACTAGAAAATTGCCCTGGCCAATCGCAAGGCTGTAGTTAAAGATGAATTATGGAGGGAGCTCTTAGATCCCCTTAACCCTATCTAGTGATTCTAGATTTTGGAGCACCATTAACCGATCACCTTTTTTAGCGGAAGGGGTCAGAGCAGTGGCCTCCAACATAACCGAGGACGAATGGGTGTCCCATTATGTAGGAATTTTTTAAAATATATCGAGCCAGCCAGATCTTTTTGATAGGCTCACGGACAAGGAAACATTGACATTCTCCGTGAATGAAATAGAGGAGGGCATCGCTAATCTGACCAATAAAAAGGCACCAGGACCGGATGGTATCCCTCTGGACCTTTTTAAATCAAAACCCTCGTTTTGGGCCGAGATCCTGACAGCTGTGGGCAATGTCGCAGCTAGAGGAGGATGCCCTGCTTCCTGGGGTGTTTCGACCATCATACCTGTACATAAAAAAGGGGATCGAAACTGCATGTTGAATAACATGCCAATCTCCTTGATTGACTCTGTTGTTAAGGTCATTGGGGGGGCAATTCTAAAAAGATTGTGTACCTGGGCAGAGGACAATAATATCATCTCAGATATCCAGTATGGGTTCCGCCCAGGACACTCAACCATGGCACAGTGTCCTAGGGCCAGATGTAGGTAGCCCAATACAGGTCGGAAACGGCAGAAAATACTGATTTTAGGCCGTTTCCGACCGGTATTGTGCTTTTGGGATGTAGGGGACTGAAAATTGTCTGAATTGGTAAATATACCGAATCGGTAAAGTTACCGAATCGGTAAACATTCGGAATCGGTAAATTTACTGAATCAGTAATTTTACCGATTCGGTGAATTTACCGATTCGGTAAATTTACCGAATCGGTAAATAAGAAGTGGTAAAATTGAATGTTGAGATGTAGGTAAGCTCTTAAATACCGAAATTGCTTGAAATTCTGTATTTAAGAGTCTGTATTTACCATGGATTGAAATCAGGTGGTAACCAGGTGCAGCCTATAAAAAAGGACCCAAAATGCAATACTTTTTTCACAATGGCGGCATTCTATGTCATTGCGAGGCGGCTACGGCTACAGGAGGAAGGAGAGAGGGAATGGCTGAGACAGGAGCAGGTCTACAGACAGAGGATCACCTTGTTCATGCTCACAGAGCCTGAGATTCTCCAGAGGTACAGGCTGGACTCAGACACCATCTTGGGCCTCATCAGGGACCTCCACCCACTGTTGGAGCACACTACCCCAAGGGCGCACGCCATTCCACCCCACGTGCAGGTGCTGTGCAGCCTACACCTGCTTGCGTCTGGGAGTTACCAGAGTGTGGTTGATGCGGTAGGTGGGGTGACCCAGAGCAGCCTGTCACGCTTCTTCCACAAATTCCTTGACGCCATGGTACAGAGGATGGACCAGTATATAACTTTCCCTGAAACCCATGCTGAACTGCTCCAAACAAAAACTGACTTTTATCTGATGGCGCGTTTCCCCAATATCATTGGCTGCATTGATGGCACCCACATTCCCATTTGTCCCCCTGCTGCCACCGAATACATATATAGGAATAGAAAGTACACCCACACCATCAATGTGCAGGTGATCTGCAATGCAAAGTGCGCCATCACTGACCTTGTGGCAAAATTTCCTGGGAGTACCCACGACTCCTTCATATGTTAAAACAGCGGTATCTATGCACGGCTGACATCAGGGGAATATGGTGAAGGATACCTGCTAGGTAAGACACAGTGTGCGACCCCATTAACACCTATTGCATAAAGAAGTACATGTATGCATGTGAATAATGTACTCTCATTTCCTTTCAGGGGACAGTGCATATGCCCTCCGCTCCTTCATCCTCACCCCCTACCTCAACCCCTCAACACCCAGCCAAAGGAGATATAACAGGGCCCACAAGAGCACAAGAAATATTGTGGAGCGTACCTTTGGAATATGGAAGAGCAGGTTCAGGTGCCTGCATAAGAGTGGAGGTGCCCGGCAGTATACCCCCATTACCTGCTGTAAAATCATTGCTCCCTGTGCCATGTTGCACAACCTGGCCGTGAAGAAGGGCACAGAGGTGGAGTTGTCAGACTTTGAGGATCATGACGACGAGGTTGCTGTGCCTGAACCAAAACCTGCTGGAGTATCAACACCAAGCGATTGCAGATACAGACGTGAGGAGATAACACGCAACTATATCTGAGTAAGTAATGAGACACAGATAGGTTGTGTATGGGACCAACGTATTTTAATGGTGCCACAACGTTTAAGCACGTAAGTGCAACATAAAAAATATACACGTGGGGACTGTATGTCCCGGGTTACTTCACCAATGAACGGTAATGTCACTTGCGCCCGCGCTTCCCTGAACCACTTGGATGTTGTTCGCTTTGTTCAGCGTGCCCTGCAGCCTCAGCTTGGCGCCTGGTACTCCTCCGTGTCTCCACATTAGAGCTTGCCATGCTGCTCCGGCTACTTGTGTCTTCACCCTCTGCCACGTCCAGGGCAGGATTCTGTGCTGTGTGGGATATCAACATTGCCTCTAGAGCACTGGTCATTCTGGCCATGCCCCTGGTGACCGCAGTTGTATTCTGCGTTAATGCCTCCTGCATATTTATGCCTCTCCTGCATAGCAGGGATGTGGCAGTGGCCAAGCGATTGATGGCCGTATTCTGGGCACGGGCATCCCTGCGCCATGTGTGTGACACACTGTCAAGTTTAGAGCATAGCTGTGTTACTGATTGGCTCATCTGCTGCATCCCTGCTGCAATGTCCCTATTTGTTTGTGCTACTCCTTTAGTCGCCTCCACTATATCTCTCATGCTTTTCCCTATGTGCACATTCAGGACTCTGAGTTGGCGTTGGCAGGCTTGGATTGATTTGCCCTGCATCCTTTGAATGCGCACCATGCTCCCCTCCAGCCCACGGAACACAGTGCCCTCACCACGTCCACCTGCACTGCTGAGTCTGCGTTGTCTTCTGCGAGAAGGGCCCATCTCATTTGTGGACTGCAGTGCTGCTGAACTTTCATCCACGGTGTCTTTAGCCCCCCCTCACCCTCTGCTGCCTCCATTAATGATAGTGGGGCCACGACACGCCTCCTGGCTTGTGGGGTTACAGGAGTGGACTGTAGCAGAGATGGTGAAATTTCTGGTGAGAATTGCAAGTGAGGGGATTGGGAAAGCTGTGGGGAGTGCAGCAACTCTGAGGTCAGTACAGTGTCATCTTCCAGGGACATGCCAGTTGTGTCACCTTCGTCCTGCGAGACTTGCACTCGGCTTGGACCTGCTTCCTCACTCTCCTCCCTCTCTGGTGCAGTCCCTTCTCTGTCAGTGGGTCGACTGTGTGATTTGGCACCTAGGTATAAATGAGCGTATATTAACTGAGTGCTACTGCGTCACGGTCACTACAATAAATGAATTACACATTTCACTTTCAATTATCTGCAATCATTTCACTAACTTGCTGATGTCTGCACTGTTACACATGGTCTTACATTTGCTGACTACATTTCCCATAATGCATTGCTCCTGTATAGTGCTAGCAGTACTGGACTGGGGTGTGCTTGTCCACAAAGGGTAAAGGGAAGCAGGTTGGTATGGGGTGTCATGCTGTGCATGCGTCTTACCTTTTTTTGTGGCAGCTCTGGCTAAGCTGTTCACATCTCCCAGTCTGCAGACGCTATCTGCCTCAATGGTTGGGGCCACCAACTCCTTCAGGTCAGTCAGGGGGTGGCTTTGTTCCTGCCTCCACCGGTTAGGCCTGCCTGCTTGTGGATTTCAGCCATTTTCCTCTTGGTGAGGCTCCTGAGGTCATAGAATCTTTTTTTAAGGTCCTCAGTGTTCCTGGTTGTGACTCCCACAGCATTCACTTTCTCAACAATGCCAGCCAGATTTTTCTTTTGGCAGACTCGGCAACAGTGAGGGATTGCCTGCCAAAAAGTTTGGTGTGCACCCTCACTACCTCCTCTACAAGTACCTGCAGCTCCATGCTGCTAAACTTGATTTTCCTCTTCCTGTCTAGCTTTTGGCTTTCACTGCTGCTTGCCATTTTTCAGTTTGTAAAGTTACAAAAAACTCTCCCTGCTGCTCTGTGACTCTGCTCAGCTCTGACTGCCTCTCCAGAACCTTCTAATTAGATGCAGCTGCCTGGGTAGCCACTTCCTGGTACGGCCTGGTTTGCACCTGATTGGCTGCCTTCATAGGTTTCACTTTTTTTTTCTCCCCCGATTCGGTATTTACCGAATCGGTATTTACCGAATCGGTATTTCCCATTAAATCCTATGGCCAAAAAGGCCCATAGGAATGAATGGGGTATACCGATTCGGTAAATACCGATTCGGTAAATACCGATTTGGTAAATACCGAGTCTCCGATACCGACTTTTACCGAATCGGTAAATATTACCGATTTTTTTCCTACATTCCATTTACCGATTCAGAAATACCGAATCAGTAAAATTCAGTATTTTAGAATCGGTAAAATGGATTTACCTACATCTGGCCCGTAATCTCTACTCCATCATAGGGAAGTACACCATAGCTCGAACTGGCTCCGTCTTCATGGCCTTCATGGACCTCTCATCCGCCTTTGATAGTGTTAATCGGGGAAGGCTGTGGTGGTCCATGGAGGGCATGGGAGTGGAGCGCAGCCTGGTTGACTTCCTGAGGGATATTCATAGAGACACCAAGGCTAACATTAGATATTCCAATGACCTGAAAGTTTCTAGGAATTTTAACATCGAAAGGGGAGTCAGGCAGGGGTGCATACTTGCCCCCTTCCTTTTTAACGTATACATTAATGATCTGGAAGGTTCCTTGCTGGAAACCGGGGCCGATTTTCCGTATGTGGGAAAGCGAGGACTGCCAGTCTTGCTCTATGCAGACAACGCAGTCCTCTTGGCACGTACCCCTAAAGGGCTCCAAACCCTACTCGACGCCTTTCACGGTTTTATGGACAAGCGTGACCTGTCCATAAACAACACTAAATCCTACGTGATGCATGTGGGGCCGCGTCCTAAAAGAGAGTACCCCTTCGCGGTGAACGGAGTGAGGGTGCCGAACTGTACAACATTTTCCTATTTGGGTGTCCTGCTAGACCATCGGCTTAACTGGGCTGCACTTTTAAATAAAAAAAAGGGCCAGGTAACCAGGGCAAATGCGCTCTTTTTGGCTTTGCTGCCAAAATGGGTAACCGACCAGTGGCTGCAATGCAAAAAATTTATCGGGCCAAGTGTATATCCATAGCAAGCTATGGCAGTGATTTATGGGGATACTGTGGCCTTGAGGGTCTTCAGGTGACAGAAAATAACTTCTTAAAACAACTATTGAGCGTCCCAAAGGGGACTGCAAATCTGTCTGTCCATGAAGAAATCGGCATGCCCTATCTAAGCGATATTTTGGCCTTACGTCCCCTTACTTTTGGGTTGCAATGTTGGCTCAACAAGCACTTAAGCCTCACCCATAATATTCTTAGAGAGGCCCTGAGTCTTGACCACATGACAAATATTCCATGGTTCAACTATTTAAAAACATGTTTTAATGAGTTGGGACGCTTGGACCTGTTTTTAAACTCTGAAGGTATTAATAGAATGGATGTTGCGCTCGTAAAGCACTCCTTCATACAAACTAGGAAAATGTAAAGAGAAGAGAAAGAACTGTTGAAACCTAGTGTCAGGTCACATTTGATACTCAAAACCACTCTAGATACAGAGCCTTATCTATTATGGCCACTGCCAGCATACGAGCGATTTCTATTAACCAGGATTAGATTTAACCTTCTTCACTTTTTATTGGCAGTCCCAAGGGGCAGTCATAAAGGGAACGTGTTGGCATCCTGTGGCTGCGACTCTAAGTCTCCACAGGATTTGCTTCACTTCATGTTTTTTTGTAAATATTATGAAATGCCCAGGACTATTTATCTGAAATCTCTTTTAAAGAAGTTAAATTTTGTGCAAGTACGACCCGCCCTTTTTTATTTGCAACTGCTTAAACCTGACTGCATCCCGTTGTGGCCGGTTTCTTGAAATGTGCAATGAACTATAGAAAATGTCTGGACTTTCAAAATCACTGTGTTTTAACGGTTTTTATTAATGGTCATTTTGGCTTTCGCCCCTTTTTGCATTAATGCCGCCTCTAAATCACTTTTATCAATGTTAATCAATGTAACTAGTTTATCGTTTTTAAGTCATTGAATGTGCTGTGTTTTAAAATGTTACTTTTATGGTTTCTATCAAAGAATGCCGAATAAAGTATTTGAACTGAACTGAAATGACCGTCGATTCAAATAGGTGGGGGTGGTGGTTCTGACCTTGTTTCAGGATTATAAGGTTTCAACAGAGAGACATGAAAGGTAGGATGTAGGGCATAGTCAGAAGGCAATTCTAGCTGTACTGTCACTGGATTAATAATGTTGACTATAGGAAAGGGCCCAATGTATTTTGGTAGCAGTTCTCTGGGTCCTAAAATATTAAAATTCCTTGTAGAAAGACATATTTTGTGTCCTATGTGGTATTTTGGAGTGTCTAATCTATGTTTGCCTGCTTGCTTCTTCATTGCATCCTTGTAGTTATTTAGATGTTTTCTTGCTTTTTCTTGAATGTCTAATAAATGAGAAAGTCGTTCTGTGACGACTGGTGTTGAGGAAGGGATTAAAGTTAAAGGCAAGACTCTTGATGATGCCCATTAAAAAAATAAAATGGTGTACACTGTGTTGCTGAACATACATTGTTATTATAGATAAATTCAGCAATTGGTAATGCTCCATCCCATTCACTGTTAAATTCTGCCAATAAACATCTCAGTGTTTGTAGTAACATTTGGTTTACTCTTTCAGTTTGACCATCGGTCTGGGGATGAAAGGCTGTGGAAAGAGCTATTTCCATTTTCAGAGTTTTACATAAATTTGTCCAGAACTGAGAAGTAAACTGACTTCCTCTGTCCGAAACTACCTTAAATGGCAAACCATGTAGTGTCAATATCTCTTGGAGAAAAATATTTGTTAATTCTGAAGCAGTAGGAAGTTTGTATAATGGAATGAAATGTGCCATTTTAGATAAGTAATCGACTACTACCAAGATAGTTGTATATTTATTTGATGCAGGTAAATTAGTTATAAAGTCCAAACTGATAGTATGCCAGGGACTTGGAGGAGTAGGTTCTGGTTGCAATAAACCAGCTGGTGCCTTTTGTGACAATTTGTTTCCAGCACAGATTGGACAAGTGTTCACATATTCTTTGATTTTGGTTACCATTGAAAACCACCAAAAATGTATTTTACAAGTATCTAGAGTTTTTTGATAACCTGGATGACCAGCCAGACTTGAGTTATGATACCATGTCATCACCTTTTTCTGTAAATCTTTAGTTGGCACAAATAATAGTGATTTATGGTAAAATAATCCGTCCTAAATAGAATTTTGAGGGTCTTTTATCCATGTTTGTGCATTTATATTTAGATGTTCTGCCTTTAGAGTTTTAATAATATCATTTTGAATGATTGGCACCAATAGTTTTTGCGGAGGAATGATAGGAGGGCCTGTTACATCCTTTTTAGATTCATTTGTGTAACCATACCTGGATAAAATGTCTGACTGCACTTGCTGTGCTCCTGGCCTATATGTAATAACAAAATCAAAGGCACTAAAAAACGCATTTGACGAGGTGTAAGTGCTTTCACAGAGCTAAAAAATTGTAGATTTTTATGATCATTAAAGATGGTTACTGGAAATTTTGTTCCCATTAAGTGATTTCTCCATTCAGTAAACACTAATTTATTAGCTAAGACCTCCCTCTCAGCCACTGTATAGTTTTGTTCCGCAGGTAGCATTTTTTCGGAATAAAAAGCTACACAATGTAATTGACCATCTTGCGTATCTCTTTGAGAGAGCACCCTCCCACAGCCATCTACGATGCATCCGCTTTTACAAAGAATGGAAGATCAGGGTCTGGATGTTTCAATAAAGGTGCAGAAGTGAATTTTTGTTTCAAGAGCTCAAAAACCTGAGCTGCTTGATCCAACAAAGAAAATAGTTGTCCTTTCTGTACCACTGTTTCTGCAAAGTGGGGAATAAAACGTCTATTAAAGTTGGCAAAACCCAAAACTTTCCGTACTTCTTTTACTGATGTGGGCTCAGGCCAGTCTTTAATAGCAGGCACCTTTTTTGTGGCCATCATTACTCCCGCTGGAGACAAACAATAACCTAAAAAGTGTACTGTATCTGTATTAAAGATACATTTTTCCAGTTTTGCAAACAAGTTATTTTCTTGTAGTTTGGTTAAAACTGCTTTTACATGATGTGTATGTTCTTCCTTTGTTTTAGAATAAATGCGTATATCATCAATGTAAACAATTACACAAACATCAAGAAATTCATGTAACACCTCATTTATAAAGTATTGAAATGCAGCGGGGGTATTGCATAAGCCAAAGGGCATGATGGTGTACTCAAATAAGGCAAATTTAGTTTTAAAAGCAATTTTCCATTCATCATTCTCTTTTACTCTGACAAGATGGTATGCCCCTCTTAAGTCTAATTTGGTGTAAATTGTTGAGTGTCGTAACAGGTCCAAGAGCACTGCTATTAATGGCAAAGGGTACTTATTTTTGATAGTGGCTTCATTTACTCCGCGATAATCTATGCATGCGCGCAGACTTCCATCAGGTTTAGGGATGAAAAATAGTGGCGAGGATACGGGGGATGTAGAATGTCATATAAAACCTGACACCAACAAGTCTCCAAGTAAGTTCTTAAGTATTTAGTTTCTTCTTCTGAGAGAGCATACACTCTACTATTTGGCAGCAGATATTAAATATATGCACCAATCATAAGATCTATGCGGTGGCAAAGAACCAGCTTTTACAAGATCAAATACATCTTCAAATTCCTGATATTCCAACAGAATCTCAGAAGCTGATGTTTCAGTATTTACACAATGTAAAATGGTCATAGAGTCATTACGAGCCTCTTGATAACAAGATGCTTGACAGTTTGAAGAATCCAAAGTCACAGTTCGTGAAATCCAGTTTCTTTTAGGAATATGCATTATTAGCCAAGGTACACCTAAAATAAGTCCAAACTTAGGTGTGTCAATTAAATCAAAACTTATCCTTTCTGTATGACCATTTTGGCATACCATAGTAATAGGGCTAGTTCTTTTTGTTATCATTCCTGAAGATAATTCAGAACCATCTACTGAACAAACACACTCAGGGTGGGTTTTCTATTCTGTAGGTATATGTAATTCGTAAGCCAATTTTATATCTAAAAAATTCCCTGTGGCTTTACAGCCTAACAAGACAGGCACTGAATGTCGCAACTGAGTACTAATAATCAAAATAACCTGTATAATAAAATGATGAGGTCTTCTAGGCACAGTATTTGCTAAGTATATGGAGATCTGTTGATTGTTATCACTCGCACAAGCGACCCCCATTCTTGACGAGTTTCTTAGTTTGCCTGCTCTAACGGATTCATTACCGAAGCATTTGTTTTTTTGGGTATCATAGGTTTGCTTGGACAATCCTTTGCAAAGTGTCCTGACCTAGCACAGTATAAGCATAGATTTAATTTTCTTCTTTTATTTTTTTCTTCAGTTGATAAAGGTCCTTTAATTGTTCCTATCTGCATGGGCTTAGGTTCTGAAACCTTATTCCCTAGTTCTTTTTTTGTCATGTTTTAATGCTAAAAACCTAGCTTCAAATCTCGTTTTATCTCCTTTTCTTTCTCCCTGATGATGATATAGTTTAACAACTAAATCTACAAATTCTGAATACTCATCTGGCAAATCTACTATGTGTGCTAAAGAATCTTATAAATCATCACGCAAACCTCTATAAAATAAAGACGTGCGCTTTCCTTCAGGCCACTGGGTTTCAGTTAACCACCTGTTAAAAGTAGTGACATAAGTTAACAAGTCTTGTTTTCCCTGTTTTCAATTAAGCAATTTCATTATCACCAGCTTGAATGTAAGTATGTTTTGCAAACAACTTAGACATGGTTCTTTTAAACAGAGGCCAATTGTGCAAAATAGGATCATCTCTATCAATATAAGGTATAGACCAATTTGCAGCAGTGCCTCCTAAATAAGAAAGCACAAAAGCTATTTTGGTTGCATCTTTAGGAAACAATTGGGGTTTGGAAATGAAATGCAACTGACATTGACTAATGAACACATTAAACTTGTTAATATCACCAAAAAAGCGTTCAAGAGCAGATAACGGAACAACATTAGGGACAGCCACTGTTACCTGGACTGGTGATGGATTTGAGTCAGAAGACATGAACATATTTGAAGTTCTAGATGTATTCCCAAAGTCTTTAGGTTCTCTGAAAACTGTAGAAAGAGGTGTGTCCCATATAGACTCTATAGGCATATAACGAACCACTTCTTGACCAAAGATAAATTATCCTGGTTCACTTTATCTGTCATCAATTGCATCTGTTGTAACATTTCTGTTACAGATTTTTTTCTTGCTAAATAATCACTGAATGTTTGGGCCATAGCTTGACCATTGATTCTTTCATTTTCTAAATCTATGTCTCTCAAGGAGAACCTTAATTGTTGTGAAGGCTTACGCTTCTGTTAAACCTTCACTCACCTGAAGTCCAGGTTATTCAACTTGAGAGACGTAAAGAGAAATTTCAACTCCCCTTTAGAATTTACTCCTGGTCCAACTGATTTGTAAAGACAGTTGAATAGAAGCAGAATACCAATGGAAGGGGAAATACAAACAAAATAATAAACAGAAAGAAACACTCCAAATTCTTGCTTTAGTAATCTCAGTAATCAGGTGCTCTGGAATATCTGGACTGTGTCTCTAATCACAAACAGAAGCAAGAAAATATAAGCTTGTGACTTAGACCTTGTATTTCTGTTAACTTTTAAACATAACACCAATAAGAAATTATACCTTTCTATTCTGGTCTTTTCTCCGCCAAAATATTATTCAATATGTTAAAGCAGCTTTAACTCAATTACTTTCTGTAAAGAAATAAACACACTTGAATAACTGTTACCTAATGCTTATTAATTAAATATTCACTATGTTTCTTAATATGAACTTACTGACTAAAAACGACTTTACTTAGTTCAAGGGAATCTTAAAAGAAATAATAATGTCTCTCCTTTCTTTTTTAGGTTCATATAGTTCGTAAACATCCACAAGATGGCTTCTGATGCAAGGTGAATATTAATTCTAAAAGTTTGTTGTAAATCTCCAACTCCTACAAAAGTACAATCAAGCAGAGTTTCATTTATAATCTGGAAATCAACTGCCCTTGTTAAAAAAAAAACGAGTTGTCAAAA
Organism: Lissotriton helveticus; assembly: GCF_964261635.1. Classification (NCBI taxonomy): domain Eukaryota; kingdom Metazoa; phylum Chordata; class Amphibia; order Caudata; family Salamandridae; genus Lissotriton; species Lissotriton helveticus. The sequence continues at coordinate 1,582,854,402 of NC_136057.1, forward strand.
TAGTCTTTGTTTTCTCCTATAGCTTTGTAATCAAACTGTTTTTTCTTTTCCCACATAACATGTGCCAAAAAACATCTTATTCGTATTTAACCTCCTTGTCCTTTGTACCTTCTTGTAATGAGACGGAAAATACAATGCGCTTTTATTTCAAGGTTAACAAAGTTTAAATATGTAGGAACTTACTTGTTCTGTATGCGCGCTTTTAAAAGACCTTACTTTCTTTTGCAGGGCTTGAGCTTCATGTGAAATTGGACCGTAAAAAATGCAGAGCAGAAGAAGTTTCCTCGAAGTCGGGGGAAGAATTCAGAGGACGGACCGGAAAGCCGAGTGGAGCGCCAGCGTTGCTATGGTTACCGCTCTTTAATGCAGTGAAGCCTCGTCGAAGAATGCTGGATCCAGGTGAGGAAGGATTGTTCACGAGCGTAAGCGCTTGTTGCTGCTCATTCGAGACTTAAATAGCTACCGGGAGGGTGGGGTTTCTTTATTGTTTAGAAGGAAATGTGCTGAAAACGTGCTGCTCATGCGTTGTAACTGCTTTTGACACAACGTGCGCGCCTATCACTGAACTCTGCTACATATGTTTAATCTGACTCTGAGACAACGTGTTCTGAATATGCAAGAGGCTCAAGCATTGGCAATATACAGATGTCTGTTCCTGGACGCAAACAAACAATGGCAAACTACAAAAAACAAACAAGCATTGATAGGGTTCAAAGGCATTTGTATACAAATCAAGAAAAAGGAATTACATGAAACCAGATGTTTCTGATTCTAAGTGAGGTTGGGCATGATTCTTTGCACAAACCCTAACAGTCTATCCCATTCCAGAGATACAGTATTAGGGGCCTGATTTACATCTTGGTGGGACTACAACCGTCCTGCAGTGGCAGCAGCCCCAAGTACTCCATCAAGCTGATGCCGGTACACCCGCCGTATTTAGATGTATTGTGGCTGACGGAGTGTGCACTGCCACGTACCTGGATCTACGACTGCAAAGGCAGCTGACTCCAATGCTGGCGAATAGTACTCCATCACTGTCAGGGTGGTGAGATTGCTCCGATTTAGATTTCCCAGTTGTTCTGGTGATGTTCTAGCAGCAGGTTGCCGACTGAGTGAATACGTCACTGGACACGGTCAACATTGGACTATTCCTCTGGCTATAGGCTGGTGTTTTGGCTAATTGTTTGCACCTGTTTACCATGCTATAAAACACACTCCATTTCACACTTTGCCATTTCACAGCTCCATGACATTCATCCACGGTGATTTCACATTCAAGTCAGGTTTTCATTTTGCTTTTCCTAATATTTGTTCATACTCTCTCTTTTCTAATATTTTTTTGGGGGAGTAATTACAGTTGGTCAAGTTTATAATTTCATACTGCCTGGGCCTGCAAATCCCCGTTTTACTGAGGGATTATTGTCAGTAATGGTGGATGAAATCATAAGAGTAGAGCCGCAATTGTTTGGAGTCCAAGTCCAAAATACACAACTATCTCAGGAAAGGCAAATGTTGGCCAGCATAGTTGACAGAGTAATTGCTGTAGTAAAGAACATACACACAGAAGGAAATTAGGAAAAGGTGTAATGACCTGAGGGGAGAGTGCGTTCCTTGGCCTCCAAGCGTCACCTGAAGGCCCAGATGACTGATGGTGGTCCTCCCAGGTCCCCCTTATAACTCGGAAACTGGGAGGAGAAGGCCTTGCAGATCCTACACCCTGAAAGCTTGACAGGAGTACTTGGTGGAGAGGAGAATGTAAAGTTAAGCTTTTCAATGAGTCACTAATCCTAAATGTCCTGTTTGCTTTCAAGTTAGCTGTTGCTAATATGTTCTGCACAATTTATTTTACATAGGAACCTAAATACACCAGTAACATCTTTGGAAATATAAAGGGCATAGAATTGAACAAAAAAGTAATTTTAGGGAGTATGATCATCTTGACCAAAGATTGTTAGTGGCAAAAACTCCGTCTCCTCAAAAGCCTCTCTATTATATAATTTTCTTTTTTCCTGTTAAGTAAATCGAAGGGGAAAATTAGTAGTTTTATATGGGCGTCAAAAGGGACCGGAATATCATGGAAGAAACTCAGGAGAAAGTTGATGACAGGAGGGCTGGCTCTGTTAGATGTTCGGATTGATTGCCATGCATTTCAATTTAGAAACTTTCAAATGTTGGCTAACAAACCAGATCGCTCTTAAATCAGTGGATTATATAGGGCGATGATAATCAGCCTGGGAGAGTATCATTTTTTGTATAAATATGGAGATCCAAAATATTTTTTTAAAGTCAGGTGAAGGTTTTTAAATAATGGCAGCATTAAGAACCAGGTTTTTTTTTTTTTTTTGAAATAGGTTTAACATTTAATATTACACGTCTAAAGCCCCAAACTTGGACTCTCCCAGCACACCAGAATGTTTAAAGGATCAGTTAAGCCACCCTTTGGGCAGACCTTTTTACCCTATTGGGCAGACCTGAACGTTGGATCAAGATTAGTGGAATAGCAAGAATTGACACTACGTACTAAACATCAGCTTACAAGATTCATGTACTATCAGTTACAATTGTGGTGGGTAACTTTGGAGCGGTTAGAGGAGGGGGGGGAGTGGGTTAAAGGGGTAATGAATGTCAGGCCATTAAAAAAGATAGTAACGTTATGGTATTGGGACTTTCTTGAGGCCGAAGACAAGAATGACCCTGAATTATCCTCAATCTGGAAGGATGAAATAATAGAGGCAACTCTGGCAAGCATATTTTAATACATTATACTTGGTGGTGAAAGCTGAATCACTGAAGAGAAGCCATCTGTTTTCTATCCACACGGCTTACTGGACCCTGAGAAAGCTGTCAAAGGTAGCTGTTCAAGACAGTGAATGTCCGAAAGGCAATGCTTTACAGGCTGATTATGTGCACATGTTTATGTGCTGTCCAGCACTGGCCGCATACTGGGATAGTGTGAGTAAGTTCATCAGCGGCATAACAGGACATCATATGAAGGTAAGCCCCCAGCTTGTGTTCTTTGGGAAAGGTCCTGATCGGCATATAATGTCTAACTCTGCTAAGGTGAGGCTTGTCTTCTATATGCATTCATTGTCAAGGAGAGAGATTTGCACGCTTTGTAAGTCAGCAGACCCGCCTCTTTTTAAGGATCTTCTTAAAAAAATCAACCTAATAAGCCAGATAGACATGCCATGTGATCCGCAAAGTTATGAAAGGGTCTCGAAACACTACATTGATTGTTCAAAACCAGCCTGGTCTGATGATTCGGCCATATAAGTTGTGCATTCTATGCTAGCAGGGCCAGACAGTAAACTGCAATTATTTTTGGTGTGGTTATATTACCTTTGTTGAGGGAACTATGCTGGTAAGAAGGCAATGGTGTGATGAGGACAAAAAAAATGTTTTACTTCACGAATGTCATTTTGTAGCTCTCAATATTTTAAATATGAAAGATTGTGTTAAGATTAGATTCTAATTTATATCGTACACAATATTTAAAAATAGTTTTGTCAAACAAAATACTGTCATTGGTGGCGTAAATAACACTGCGCAAATATTGCATTTAACCACAGTAATGCACTACATAAACATTTGTTTTTTAAAAAAATACATGAGTATTTTCGGTAGTTTGAATATGTAATCAGACTAGCCACCATTCTGACTGGTGGAGATCCACTTAACAGTCACAAACCCACTATTTGCCCCTCTAAAATGGTGGCAGCCTGACCTCGCAGTCAGGAAATTTGCAATCAGAGGTCCACGGCGGAAGTTGACTGCATAATACGTGTTCAACTGCGCCACAGACACAGCTATAGGCTAACATGTGTGAAAGCAATGTACGAGGGCCAATGGCAGTGTCCGTGTCCTCTGTTGATTGTGTATGATGTGTTCACATATGCTGCAGTTAAAAAAACGCTCCCTTGCCTCTTAGCACTGCAGCCATCAAGACTCCCTCCACTTTTGCTGCTGTTTCTGACCTCTTGGAACAATGTTGACAGGTGGAAAAAGTGAGAGGGCCCCTGCCTTCTCACCAGAGGAGCTGTAGTTGCTGGCATAGGAGATCCTCTCCCTATATGGCCAGCTCTGTGGCTCACCAGAGGAACAAGTACATGTCTGAAATGTATATGTGAATCTGTCTAACTGTTTTTTTCCATTAACACCGGCTACAGTGTCCCATTGAGCGCCTGATTGAAGTGTAATGAGTAAAGTGAAGCATCATATATTTTGTTCCTTACATAGGACAATGATGTTAGAGATTTCTAAGCACTTTACAGTGTTAACAAACAGAATTAGCATGTATTGTGTGTTCAAAGTTCTAGATTGTAATTGCTGTGCATGTAGCTATATATTTATGTATATGTTTGAATTACATGTGAAATGAAGAAATCTCACATCATGTAATTAGGAAAATAGAATATATTGTCTTCATAAATGTACATATATATATGTTTTCTGTACAAACCAAATGCAAATGATGTTTGTCATATGTATCGTCCCACAAATCACTCTGCCTAAATCACGGGTCTCCAAACAGTTGATTGGCAGATACACTCCCAGACCCCTTCAGAGTAGCACACAACCTTAAAGTCAGTTTTTCGATGGGCAGAAGGTATTTTTTTCATATAAACGTTAATGGAAGGCTGTGTTTATTTGACATCATGATCATCAGCCTGCAGATGGCAAGGCAAGTTATTTTCCTTTAGTAGTTCACAATGTTTTGCACTGATCTAAAGTAGCTCATGTCACAGAAAATGTAGAAGCCCCGTGGGCTAGATGATGTCACTGGCCTGGATTAGTGAGTGTAGGACATGATAAGCAATGAGGGTAGTCAACAGGTCACTACAAAGGTGTGTATTAATATATTTGTTGTGCTCAGCATGCGGAAACACACATGTTGTATTGTAACTTATGAGCCATGTTTGTGATAGATGTAGTAAAATTGTGTTACATTGATACAGACAAACAAAAGTCACAAAACATTGTTCATTTCTTGTATCCATACAGCTCAATGCCAATCTGAAGCGGGACATCTGAAAGGCCATCATCAGGAAGGTATGGACCCTCGGGGTCTTCCAGCAGTGAAGCCTCAATTGCAGGAAGAGGTTGGAGGACCTACGATGCTAGACCAGAAAGTCAGCTCGAGCAGGCCTCCCAACGTGGGAAGCGAGTGCACCACACACTGACCTCCCTAATGGCCTGCATTCTTGAGGTGGCCTATCCCCAGCTTCACGAGCATTTGAGAGCCCAATTGCAGCAACAAGGGGGCAAGTTCTTATTTCAGTTTTACATGCTACATGCCAAATTTTCTTTTACACCCAGGATTTTTCCCATCCACATTAAGGGTGCTGCATGTCCAATGCACAAGACGAGTTCATGAAGGTGTAAGTTTTGCACAATGTGCATGATTATGTGCTTTGTCTATACATTTCTTGGAAAGGATCCAACCTGATTCCTCTTCACTACCAAAGGACTGTTCTGAGCAGACACATCGCCACCTAAACTACACATATGCATCTGGTTGTTTGATGTCATGAGAGACAGTTGCACCAAACAGGCCACTAGTCTTTGTTGTGTCAGGTGTGATGCTCCTTCACTATTGTGGATGATGTAATGGTAGACCAATTACACGTGACATTGCATACTATTCAGTTATGATACCGTGGATGTTCCCAATGTCACATTGTATTAATTTGAGATATTTTGTAGTCAAATGTGAATAAGTAGTTGCTCTGTACTAAAGTGGATTAGAATGTATCAAGCCCTTTGTATTTACTTACGCTATTGTAGTCATTTGGCAACCTACAATGACAATATGTTTACATAAGGTCTGGGTGGAGTTATTCTGCATAATTCTGAAAATTGCTGGCAAAAATCCACTGCACTCCGCCGAGTCTGTTAAGTTGTGCTGCTCGCACTGATTTTTAGCACCAGGAGTTTGTCCTATACAGCAAAATCAGCGGGAACGCCATTACGCATCGTGTCAAAGGGTGCTGCTGCTTTCTGCCGATCGAGTAGATATTCTACTCAACAGACAGCTACCTCAATGCTATCAGCAGATTTCTCAACGCGAGTAGTCGCAATCTGCCACGACAGGCTGCATTTAGAATTCTTGCTGGGAGGACGTTTAGCCCGCAATTTTTTCTAGCACTTGGCAACTTAATGTTGGTGAGCTGCTCGAGAGAAAAAACCCGCCACGTGTCTCTTCGTGGAGTTTTTCAGAACACTGAGCAAAACTCTGTGAAATCCTCCAGTGGAGCGAAATTCTTCACCCACCACTAGTCTACATGTCTTCAACAGCATAGATAAATACATATTGCGTGTTACATTTATAAGCTACTTCAGTACTGAAACCATATAATATGTTGTACATTTGTACAATACTTGAGTTACCTGAGGTAAGTGATAACATTGTAAAATAGCCAAACAAAGGAGACAGGCTTTCAGTTTCTACAACTATTGGTACATTATTGCAGTGTTTGTTGACACAGCCCGGGGGCCGCCAGTGGCCCGGCAAGCCTTCATTGGCGGCCTGTGGACCTTGCAGACATCATATCTGTGTTTTTTTTTAAGAGTGTCAGCAAACACTGCCGTTAGCAGCATTGCGGACTCTGAGAGACTCTGCTCTATGGGGGCCCGGCAATTCCAGCGATAGAGCGAAGATGCAGGTCCTCTAAGAAAAGGTGAAATACAACAAATCCTCATTAACAAGTAAATGGTCTTTTAAAGACCTATGAAGTACTCAGGTGTGGCTTTGTGTGTGCCTGGGGAGCTGTTCCAGCCAGGCTGACACACACAACGGGGTGAGGTGACGGAGGGCAGCAGGGAGTGAGAGCCGGTTGAGGTGAGGGAGGACAGCAGGGAGTGAGAGCGAGGTGAGGTGTGCGTTAAGAGCCTGTGATGTGATGTTTCCTGCCAGCCTGTAGTCAGAGGGTTGAGCCAAGGCCAGGGAGCTCAGGCCTTGTCTCTGCTCTAGCAGCACAGAGCAAATATGCTTGCTGCCAGGTTGGTGCTATATATAATTGATGCATGCATACCTACACGGACGGGTGACTGGCGCCAAAGGGGGCTTTGATCTGACAGCTCAGGGGTGAGAGTCAGAATTAAATCCAGCAACAGATGTAATGCCAGGCCCAGTGGTGGGGCAAAACCCCGCGAAGCAGCAAATTCAGAGAGAAAACGAGCTGGCTTTTACATTACACAGGGAGACTGGGGAGTGGGGGTCCTGTCTCTGGGCTGGTGACGGGGATCTGTAGACACAGTACGTGTGCACTGCCCAAGGCACAGAGACAGATAGAGACAGAAACAGACAGAGACAGATGAAGATAGACAGAGACAGACAGAGACAGGGACAGGGACAGACAGACAGATTGAGACAGAGACAGATTGAGGCAGAGACAGATTGAGGCAGAGACAGATTGAGGCAGAGACAGATAGAGGTAGAGACAGATAGAGGCAGAGACTGATAGAAACAGAGACAGATAGAGACATATAAAGGCAGAACCAGATAGAGGCAGAGCCAGATAGAGGCAGAGACAGATAGAGGCAGAGACAGATAGAGGCAGAGACAGATAGAGACAGGGGCAGACAGAGCTAGATAGAGGCAGAGACAGGGACAGACTGAGGGAGGCAGAGACAGATAGAGGTAGAGACAGACAGAGACAGACAATGATGGAGACAGAGAGAGAGAGACATGGACAGATAGAGGCAGAGACAGAGGCAGGCAGAGACAGGGACAGACAGAAACAGAGGCAGAAACAGGGACAGACAGATAGAGGCAGGGACAGAGAGATGGAGAGGGAGACAGAGGGAGGGAGACATGGACAGACAGCGAAAGGGACAGACAGATAGAGACAGAGAGACAGAGAGATTGGAGAGGGAGACGGAGAGGGAGATGGAGGGAGACAGAGGGATAGAGGGAGGGAGACAAAGGGTGACAGAGGGAAGTAGAGGGAAGGAGACAGAGAGAGGGAGACAGAGGGAGACAAAGACAGAGGGAGGCAGAGGTAGGGAGTGAGAGGGAGACAGTGGGAGGGAGAGGTGGGACAGACAGAGGGGACAGAGGGAGACAGACAGAGGGAGACAGACAAAGGGAGCTAGACGGAGGGAGACAGAGAAGGGAGACAGAGGGAGGGAGACAGGGGGAGGGAAACAAACAGGGAGGGAGACAGAGAGAGAGGGAGACAGAGAGAGGGAGACAGAGAGAGGGAGACAGAGGGAGGGAGACAGAGGGAGACAGACAGGGGGAGGAGTTTACTGTCAAGGACGGCTGGAGCAATTATGAAGGGCCTAGTATGGCCCGATCCGGCATTTCAAATACAGACGTGATTCTGCAAATAGAACTTGGAGGACATACAGATGTCCTGGCATGCAAATATAGGAACTACAACTATTGCACTAGGTCTAATATACCCTTGAAATCGTTCTGGGCTTCTAACAATTATTACGCTTTGGAGGACTATTAAATATATCGTACCTTATGATTGGATTTATCCAGGATCCACGATAAAAGTATCGGGGATAGCACCTGAGACTGATTTCCCGAACCTCTTTTTGTCTAACAGAGTGAAAATTCTATGGTAAATACATTACATTTTTCAGAACACTGTTGGATTTATACTTTATAATCCCGTCGGCATAATTTAAGAAGCAGGGTCAGCCGCCTTCATGAATAATCTACCTATTTCTAGAAAGCCTTGAAGAAATCACTGGATGTGACGAAACACATGTCGGCTGTTCTTGTACACACCAATCAAGACTGTGTAGTATTAAGATTCTTGTACAATATCTTCCCAGTTGTATTATCCTGGAAATAGGGGCATACACAGTCTTTTTTTATTTATTTTTTTTACTTTTTTTTTTTTTGTCCTCATAAATGCCACCAGAAATTGTCAACTCTAGATGGGCTTTTCTCCTGGCCTTTAACACGGACTAACTATTCCCGCCCTGGCTACCGTGTATAGCCGACGGAGATCGCCCAGAGGTAGGTCGTTACCTTGTCCCACTCCCCTTCATGATGTATCGGAGCCTTTGGGAGGACAGGACCACAGAACCTCTGGCAAAATCATTGGACATTTTATGTGCCTTGTCCATTATCTCTCAGACCATGCAGTTAGTTGGGACCATACTTTTACAGCACTCTCTCCTCCACACAGTAGGTCTAGACGACTAACAGCCATAATGTTCTTAAGACAGTTTGCGAATATGGGAGGACTTACAGATTTCCACTCCCTACATATCTCCCTTCTAGCAATAACAATGACATAAAAAATAAACTGTGAGGTACTGTTACTAACATCATAGTCCGTAGGGAGACCAAAGAATATTTATCTAGGGGAGTAAGTGATTGGTATGGATAGAACCTCTTCTAAGAACCCACAAACCTGATCCCAGTAGCTGGTAATTTCGGGGCAGTCTACAAACATATGTCTATCATCCGCATCTGGTGACCTGCATCTTAAACAGACGTATTCTTCTGCCGAGATCCTTGACAATTTCGCAGGAGTCCAGTAAGCCCTATAAGCTGTGAATAGATGATTCCTCCTGAGATTGGATGGTTTTATGGTTTTTGGGGAAATTATGAATGAGTCTATCCAGATCTTCAGCATCTCTTCGGAGTCCTGGGTGACGATACTAGTCCAAAGCTTGGTGGTATCAGCTCCTAGTTTGTCTTTCGCCCCCACCAGTGCATTATACCAAAGTTACACCTCCCCTTTCCTCCCTGTCGCCCTACTGATAAGTCCCAGAATCGGAAATTCATCCTCATTGGCCTAGCATTGACTGCCCCACCAGGAAGACAACTGGTAGAATTTAAACCTGGAAATGGAACCCCCAGTTAGATTTAAAAGAGATTCCCAACCTAATAGTTTGGAATCATTAGACAGGTCCCCCCACTTGGTTAATCCTGCAGCTCTCAGAGGAAGAGCCAACCGATCTAATAGGCAAACTGGTGTACCTGGAGAGTCCCAGATGGGGGCTTGCGAGTGATAGTAGGGTATATTCAAAATTCTACGTATTGCCTTCCAGATGTTGAGTGCTGTCCTAAGAAGCTTCAGGCCAACCTTCTTAAAAAACGTCTGGTCCCCGAATTTGTACAGAAAAAACTCCCGACCTTGTTGCAGGTCTGATAGCATGGCCTGAAAAAGTCTTCCGTGTGAAGAGGAATCTAGTTTGTTTGCCAGAATTCTAAAATTCTTAAATTGAAAAGCATAGCAATAAAACAGTATATCGGGCAGAGCCAGTCCACCCAGTTTTAGCCCCTTTCTTAGTTTCCGCCGGGCAATTCTGGGGGACATAGTCGCCCAGATAAACGACCAATCCTTCCTTGAAGGTTAGAAATATCCCTTTTGTTAAAGTACAAGGGGATGGAGTCGAAGAGGAAGGTAACTTTTGGCAGTATTATCATCTTGATTAGATTGACTCTTCCATAGATGTTAAGGGGTAAGGTATTCCATCTAGTCAAGAGCTTCCTAATATCCTTGACCGCCGTCTGCCAACTACTTTTAGTGATATCGTCCAAATTATGAGTAAGCTGAATACCCAGGTATCTAATTTTTAATTTGGCTTCCGGTATCGGGGACAGGTTGTTCCAACTCATTATATCAGTCTTTTCTTTATTGATCCTGTATCCCGAGACCGTGCCAAAATCCTCAGCCAATTCAAATAGTCTGGGAATGGCCCGCTCAGGATTTGATGTATAAAGAAGCAGGTCATCGGCATAAAATGCTGTCTTAAGAATCAAGTCTCCAATTTTAAAAGGCAGAATCACTGGGTCAGATCTCAAGGAGCAGACAAACGGCTCAATGTAGATATCAAAAAGGAGAGGGGACAGGGGACATCCCTGCCTCGTTCCCCTCGAGATATCCAACCATTCAGTCAGACTACCATTGACTAATACCTTGGCTCGAGGGCCCCTATACAGTGTCTTAATCCCTCTAATGAATATGTCTGGACACATACACAGTCTTGACCAAAATCGTTATGTCTTAAAAATATTTGCAAAAATTAAAGAAAAGGACGTTTTTTGTACAAACTAATCTCTGTCGTTTGCCTGTGATATTTCGATGAAGGGGTCTGTGTTCAACCTTATGGTCAGTTTTTTTACTCTAGCCCCACCCCCCTACCCCACTGACCCTGGCCCCACAGGTGCAGCCCTTGGCCATAAACCACACTGCCAATTTGGACCCCGAGAGAAAGTTTGTGAGTACCCATGCTTTAGAGAAATGATTATGGTTAAGCGACAAAATCATATTAGGTGTAGGAGCTATCATGGGGAATAAAAAAACTGAAACCAAATTTATTTTGGGTTTTATGTAGCACAAACTTAGCCAGAGGGCATTAGAGCACTTTACAGAGTTTGTACAGACAGCATTTTTGAGGAATACACATGACAAAATGTATGCATGAAAACAGCAATGTATATAGAGGGGAAATAAACAAAAGGGGTGGAATATGTGGTCAAAATAGTTTGGAGGTGGCAATGGTAGGTTGTAACAGGGGTTGGGGGAATGATTGATCAGTTGTTTTGGAGATAGCAATGCACAGGCTATTCGATGGGGGGTAAGGGAGTTGCATCTAAAAAAATCGATTTTAAGTGGGAGGTTCAGGTATTTATTGAGAAGATATAGTGTGAGGTTTTTCCTTAAGTAAAGGGATAATTCATTGGTTTTGTGGGAGAGCACTTCAATTTCTGGGAGCATTCCCAGAGAAAGAATGTGTGAGTGAATTTTTTGTCTTAAATTTGGGCGGAATCAGTAGTAGAGAGTTTGAGCTTCGCAGAGGTCTCATTTGCCAGCTTTTGAGAGTTTGTGTGCGAGGTGCTTAGGATATCCAGTGTAAAGAGCTTTGTGGGTTATGCAGGCTAGTTTGAATATGTTTCTCCCTTTGATTGGTAGCCAAATCAATTTCTTAGGTGTGGGGGTGATATGGCCATATTGCCTCTCCCCAGAAAGAAGTCTAGCCCCTGTGTTTAGAGTAGATTTCGTAGGTATAAGGTGGATTTCTGGAGTACCAGTAATTGTTGCTTTCCAGTAGTTAAGCTTGGGTAGGACTAGGGATTACACTACAGTTTTTAGATCTTCAAGGAGGATGGTGGGTTTTATCTTCTTTTAGGTGTTTCAACGTGTAAAAGGCACGTTTTGCTGAGGTGTTCATATGGTTCTTCATGTTTAAGTTGTTGTCAAGTGTAAACCAAAGAGATGTAACAGAGTCATAGATAGATATTTTACAGTTTAATGAATTTAAGTTATCAAGCCAGTTAAGGATAGGATATGACTTTCCTTTTGGCTAGATGAAGAGAAGTTCAGTTTTGTTCAGGTTAAGCTGTATGTGGTTGTTAGTCAGCCAGGTTTGTACCATGCAGAGAGTGTTCTTACGGGTGTAGGCTGTTTTTGGATGACGAGATTCTGTTGTAGAGTTGAGTATCATCAGTGTAGAGATGGTAGGAAAGCCTAGCTTGTTTTAAGATCACTCCAAGGAGTCCCATGGAGAGGTTGAGCAAAGCACGGGACATGATTGATCCTTGGGGAACTCTTTGTGGGACTAATATTGCTGGTGAGGTGGAAATGCTTAATTTGATTAGGTGCGATCTTTGGTTCAGGTATGAGGCGAACCACGGCAGGTTATTGTCATTGATGCCAGCACACTGTGAGAGTGTCTAGGACACTGCTGTGGTTAACATTACCAAAGGCCACTGAGAGGTCCAGGAGGATTAGGAGGCACACCTGGCCGACATTGAGTGATCTGTGTAAGTAATCAGTGATGTTCAAGGATGCAGTATATGTACTGTAGCCTTTTCTGAACCCGTATTGGGAGGTATCAATGGGGTTGTAAGCTAAGACAGCACAAACTTTTCAATAGTTTTAGCAAGGAGAGGGAGCTTGATTATAGGTCTGTAGCTATTGAGGTCATTCTGGTCGGTGTCTGGCTTTTTGATGAGGGGGTGACTTGACAGAGTTTAAGAGAGGTCAGCATAGAGCCAGTGGATAAGCAGTTAATGATTTTTGTCCATGTTGGGGAGATGATGCATCTGAGACTTTTGACAAAAGAGGAGGAAAGAGAGCCCGAGAGGTGGGATGTTGGCTTCATGTGTGAGAATATTTCAAGGACTTCTTTTTCTGAGATTTTTCAAACTTGGTCCAAGTTGAATTGTTTTTCAGTTGTCAGTGATTGTTGTTGGTGTACTTGTTCTCTGAGGAGGTAGATTTAGGTGGACTATAGTAACACATCGGTGTGTGGGTAGCAGGTAGACAACAAGGCTACCTCCATTCCTAACTTATCATGGAGTTTTCGCCAAAATGTATATGTGAACTGAGATGATTTTAGTCGGTAGGCCATGTAGTCTTATGATATGATCAATAAATATTTGCCTAAATTCTGTGGCGGTTAGTATCTTTTTGAGGGAGATGAAATGTTCAACAACTACTAAAATGGCAGTGAAGGTATTGCTTGCTGGAAGGTTAGTAACAAAAACTAATTATATGTCAAAGAACAGTGGCTGTAATAAGCCAAAAGGCAGTGTGAGTATTCTTGTTTCGTGCACAAGTAGGGCAACCTGATACATGTTCTTGTATATCCTTCGGCATATTTTTCCACCAAAAGGTTTTTTGACAATTCCTTAGGGTTATCCATATACCTGGGTGCCCTGCTAATGCAGTGTCATGATTCCATTGAATTTCCCGATGTCTTAATTTTATAGTAAGGATGTACAGTCTCTGAGCGTGAAGGAACAGCTTGTCTGTGATAGCATGGGTAAGTGTTTTGATCCATTCTTCAGTCTTTAGTTTTTTATATTCGTCATGTGAGGCCGCCATATAGGTGTCGCTCTTGCTGACTGCGACTATCTTTTCCAGTGGAATGATAGTAGGGGAGTCTGATTTGGAATGGGAACAAGGAACATACCCCAGTCTAGAAAGAACATCAGTGAGAGCCCTAACGGAGCTAAAGGAATGTAAATTTGTATGATCTGAGAATATTGTGACAGTATGTTTAGTCCCCTTTAGGTAACGTCTCCATTCAGTGAACACCAGTTTGATGGCAAGACATTCTCTTCCAGCCACCGTATAGTTTTGTTCCGCTGTTAGCAGTGTTTTGGAATAAAAGGCTATGGGGTACATGTGGCCAGTTCTTGGGTCCTTTTGAGATAAAATTCCTCCTACGGCTACCTGTGAAGCATCCAATTCGATGTAATTGGACTGGTCTGTATTGGGATGCTGAAAAATGGGTGCAGTGCAGAATTTACCTTTGAACAGGTGCAATGGCTGATTGACTTCTGGAGGCCACGCAAATGATTGCCCCTTTTTTAGCAGCTGTGTTATCAGCGCCACTAACTCTGAAAAGTGCGAGATGAAATGATGATAAAAATTGGACAAGTCAAGTATCTATTAAATTTCCTTGATATTTGTTGGAGTTGGCGAATTGGTAATGGCTTCTACCTTGTTGGGGTCCATAGTGATACCTGTTGGAGGGAAATGATACACCAGAAACTCTACTGACTGTGCATGGAAGGAACATTTGTCCAATTTAGCAAAGAGAGCGTTTTCTCTAAGGCTCTGCAAGATGGCACGTACATTCTGTACATGTTCTTGTTTGAGTAAATCAGAATGTCATCCATGTAGATGATTGCACAAACATACAAAAACTCCCTCAAGACATCGTTTATAAAATATTGAAATTGTGCCAGAGAATTACATAGCCCAAAGGGCATAACAGTGTACTCAAACAGCTCAAGCTTAGTCCTAAAGGTGTTTTTTCATTCATCGCCCCTCGTACATGTATTAAGTGGTAAGCTCCCCATAAATCTAGTTTTGTGTAAATGGTGGAATTTCTGATCTGATCAAATAGTGCCGTAATTATCAGGAGAGGATAGTGGTTCTTAATAGTCACCTTATTGACTGCCCTATAGTTCACACAAGCCCTTAACACCCCATTCTTCTTAGGTGCAAAGACAAGTGGGGAAGATACAGGCGATGTGGAGTGGCATATACATGCCTTAATTTAGTAATTCCAGACTTAGTATCCCCACAGCAACATGGATTTGTTTCTGGGAGGGATACTATTGGTCACATCAATACAGCAATTGCTGCCTTTGACATAGCTGAGAAGTGTAATATGAATATGGGCATAATATGACTCGATGCCGACAAGGCATTTGACCGTATTGCATGGGACTGCTTATGGATCATGTTGTTGGCCTTTGGTATAGGGGAAGAATATATTAAAATGATTTGGGCACTTTATGAGATGGCACATGCCCGGGTGGCACACGCCGGGATGTTTTTGGAGCTTTTGTGGGACAGGGGTGTCCACTCTCACACCTCCTTTTTGCCTTGTATTAGGAGCCCTATTTACAATCCCTATTTAGGAATTTAAATATCCAACCATGGGCTCTCAAGCGCCAACAACTGAAACTAAATGCATATGCCAACTATGTGGCAATTTTCTCCCCCAATCCTGCTGTAGAATTTACTCAGATTGCTCTTGATGCATGCATATTTGGACACTTCTCTGGCTACAAACTGAACTTAGCTAAAACCCAGGTTCTTCTGAATTTTTCTCCTGATTCTCCTATTTCTGGGTACAGTACCTCAGTGGTTTACATAGGCATTGGGCTTTTCTCTGTGGTTTCTAAAATAGTTAAATTAAACTATGAACCTTTATTAGTAACAACTATTGCTAAATTCAAATCATGGAGTAAGCCACCACTTACTATATTAGGATGCATACATTTTATTAAAATGAATATTCTTCCTAAATTTCTTTACTTTTTTAGGGCAATCCCGCTAAGGGTTTTGGACTCCTTTTTTAGAAGGCTTGAAGATGCAATAGGTTGTTTTTTCTGGGGTTACAGGCGTGTGGTAAATAAATAATTAAATACCTGATCTATTTTTGACTAGATATACAATAACAGATAGCTCAATAAATAAGAGTCAAGATTCGAGGTAGCTGGAGTTTGCAGGTTTTAATACAGCATAAAGGACAGGAACAGGACAACCTGCACAGGCATAGGATGGCAGAGCCCGGCAGCTGCCGGGACAGGATCTGGGATGAGCGCGCTAACTTTAATAACAGTACACAACATATATATACTAAAACAATTGCATTACATTCAGTGTAGAGGGCGTAGCAGTGGGTGGAGTTCATAGCAGTCGCGAAAGATAAGGCATAAAGTGGGTGTAACAAGAGGCGTATACATAGACATGTGATGTAAACGTAACAGAATATGTCATAAATGGGGCGGAAACATGGAGGGGGCTACCTAAGGAGCCGGGACCTCTAACCTAGAGGTGCGCGCAAGCTGGCAATGACGTGTTACTAGGGAGAAGCTGGGGGCTATGACTTCTGCGCTAGAAGGAGAGACTAAAGTCTGGAGAGTCAGAGCGACATGTACCTAAACACTATCTAGTATCTGATGTTTAGAGAACATGTTGATAGAATCCAAAAGTTATCAGGGTAAAGGCTAACAGACTCTAAGACTGGTGCATGCATTATTCTACATGTAGTGCGTGTTGAGGAATATTAAATGACC
Organism: Lissotriton helveticus; assembly: GCF_964261635.1. Taxonomy (NCBI): domain Eukaryota; kingdom Metazoa; phylum Chordata; class Amphibia; order Caudata; family Salamandridae; genus Lissotriton; species Lissotriton helveticus. Next base: position 1,582,870,921 of record NC_136057.1, read on the forward strand.
ATTAATACAGTATTTCTCTTACATGGAGACATAAAGGCTAGACGATGACTGAAACTATTGATGCTATTCAGTAGCTTAGGAATGCAGAGAAGGAGAGCTGGACTGATAACTAGAATCATAACATACTCTTGGCAGACTGGAGGCAGAGCCAGGCCGAGCCGGGCACTGTGAGGCATGAAGTAAGCTAAGGGTCAGGGATACAGGTGGGGGCTGTATCGCTCCTCGGAGAGGGTTCAGAAGACAGGAGCTGAATCTGAGTCCGGGCCCTTTTGAGGCCTAGAAACGGGGACTTTACAATGAAATAACGTGCACACTGTGAAACGTGGCAACGTAGCTTTACATAGGCCTGATATCCGTTGTATTCACGAAAACTGGGAACTGGCATACTAGAGATGGACACAACTATAATTGCGTCTTTAATCGATCATGGGGAGTACATATTGCATATTAATCATGCACATATAGCATAAGATGGGGAACACGTAGGGACACAGAACATGGCAAAATTTACTTTTCCACATTCCCTCCTTGTCACTACGTTTCCATCAGGAAACATCTATATTCATGATACCATCTATCATTTCATACAGTATCATTTGCTCGTCTTGAATTGTCTTGGAACGGGACTTAGGACTAGGACTTGGAATACAGTATGTAGCACAAATGCCGCAAATCGCAGGGCCACATTGTATACAGAGGCAGCAACTGAAAATGATCATTACTGCTATACCTAGGAATGACAATACTTTCCATCCCCAGGCAGAAATTATACTCCAAAACCAACCGGACCATGTCCAGGTGCCTGGATTCTGGTGTAACTGATGGGCAATTTTATGAAGTCTGGTTATAGCTGAATAAACAGACGGCGCGTTATTAGGAATGAAAATGCAGCAACTAGATCCGATGACTCTACATGCTCCTCCTCTATCGGCCAGTATGACGTCAAGAACGAGACGATTTTGGAGCACAACAAATCTCATAGCAGATTGCTCTTCGGTTAAGTTACCTAGAGCAGAAGTAGTCTCATTCACTACTGCTTCAAGGGTTCTGGTTAACCTACGTATTAATTTACTATTCTGGATAGGGCCTATAATGAAGAAGAATCCTTTATTGAAGTCTGTATACTGTTCTAGAGCAGTTTCAGTTTGATCGACAATCGGGGACTCAATCTCCCTTCTATGTCTAATGTGTACTAGATGTGTGTTTCTATGATAATCGGATGGGGCTAGAAAAACTGGTGGCAGTAGGAAGGCAATGTAACATGTTCCATCCCAATCGAGGGGCAGACGAACATATGCGGTCTGACCACAAACAAAATATGAATGACGTGAAGCTTTGAAAATAGATTTCCCACTGTCACTATACTCGACAATAGTAGTACAATCACTATGTCCTACATGTGCGGAACCATTCTTTCTGACACATAATTCGCCTTTGACTGGTAGTACTGAAATAGCAGGTAAGTCTGGAGTAGGATCAGACTGAACATTCAGGACCATAAAATTCGAAGAATAATTACCCAAATTATAAACTTCATTTTCTAGATCTAACCCTGTTCTATGGGTGAGACCTTGCTTATCTGGAAAACATGTACTATTCAGAAGGGACATATCTGTTGAGGATGACGTTAACGTGGACCAGGCTCCACATGAACCATTATGTGAAAACGGATAAGGAAACAGTGGCAGAACTCCCTTCGGTGTCTGGAAAGGGGGGAGTCGACCACACACCCAACAATTAGTGGCATTGCTGGTCTGGTGTGAATAATGTAACATACGGATAAATGAATTGTTGCGCATAGCAAGACGATAGGATAGTTCATGAGGAGGCAGATCACTAAACGTGTGCTCTACTGTAGCATTAGAAAACATATTTACATGAGAAATTGGAAAACATAAATGAAATGCATAACTTGTGCAGGTAACCATCAAACTCAAAAATAGAAGAAAACATAGAATAACGATACATCTGATAGAGTTTTGACTAACTCTCTCACTATGGGGGTCTATCTCATACATGTCAGAAACCTGTCTAACCGTTTCACCCGAGGGGGACTTAGACAATTAAACTGGCTGACTTATTTTACTAGACCGGAGCTTCTGTTTATACTCCTGCTGCGGAGTTTTCTCTAACAGGGAGGGCTTTGAGTCAAAGTCAATAGCGGGACAGTCCTTGAGAATAGGGCAATGTTTAGACTCGGAAGTGTCTGTAGAAGTATCATTGAATGTTTTAGTTCTTAGTCCATGAAATTTCTTGACGTGAGACAGGTGCACCCAGCCTTTTCTGCCTTCCAACTTCACGGCTGTACGGGTGGTCAGAAGGACTAACTTCGGCTCCTTCCAGCGAGGTTCCAGCGGACTTGAACGATCAAAGTTCCTGATTAAAACCAGAGTGCCGGGAAGGACCTCGTGTGGCTTGACTTCAGTATTGTCGGGAAATGCAGCGGCAACCTGTGAACGACAAGAGTGTAGGGCAGACATCAAGGAAGCTAGGTAATCTGTCAGCATATTACTGGAAACATCTGTAATACTTCGGGGTCTAGGTGTACCCCACATGTTCGGGGGGCGGCCGAATACGACCTCATAAGGGGACAGACCTGATCTGGAATGTGCGACCATGCGCATATAAAACAAAGCAACTGGCAGGGCAACTAACCAGTCTACACCTTTTTCTTGACAGATCTTGGCAATACGGGTTTTCAAGGTTTGATTATGTCTCTCTACGAGACCGGCTGCTTCTGGATGGCGTACACAATGGAACTTCCACTGGTACCCTAACAAAAGGGAAACATGCTTCATGAGTTCAGATGAGAATGGCTGGCCGTTATCAGAATACACGACCCTAGGGAGTCCATAGCGGGGGAAGAATTCACGAACCAACTGCTTGGCAGTGGTCGCGGCTGTATAATCTGGGACTGGATATGCTTCTGTCCACCTGGACAAAGCGCATACAACTACAAGGACATACTTGAAACCTCGACATCGCTCCATCTGAATGTAATCCATCTGGAGGACCTCAAAAGGGTGGTCAGGAGGCTGGAATCCACCTTGTTCCACCGGGACACTTTTACCTGGATTGAACTGGCGACATATCATACAGGTGCGGACTTTCTGCTTGGCTGCAGCTCGTAAGTGCTTGTTGAACCAAATGTTCTGGATACTGTCTAACATGGCTTTCTCTCCTAAATGTGCAGGACTATGTGCGGTATTAATAATGACTTGAACCATAGAGTCGGGGAGAAACCATGTGGCTTTTCCCTTCGTCAACCATCCCTGATCTGTCTGGACCCCTCCTTGTTCGGACCATTTCCTGATTTCTTCGGGAGTAGCGTGTGACTGGATATCTATAACATCTTGCATAGGGTCCTTAACTGTCATACATGTAGTCGGTTCTAGAGTGGATGTCGGTGTCTTGTTAACTGGTATGTCTGGAGTCTGTGCTGTAAGCTTGGCTGTTCGATCTGCTAGATCATTACCTTGGGAAATAATGTCTGTAACTTTCGTGTGTGCTTTGCACTTCATGATAGCGATAGCTGTCGGTAAATGTATTGCATCTAACAGAGCTTGAATAAGGAAACCATGCTGAATCTTGGTTCCATGAGAAGTCATGAAACCTCTTTCTTGCCAAAGCACTCCGAAGTCGTGTACAACTCCGAATGCGTAACGTGAATCTGTGTAAATGTTAACTTTCAGGTTCTTGGCACGTATGCAGGCTTGGGTCAGAGCAACTAGCTCTGCTGCTTGGGCGGACAGAGTGTCAATACGGTGTGTTTCAATAACTTCAGTGTCAGTAGTCACTGCATACGCGGCTACTAGTTCTCCTGCACTTGTTCTCATACATGAACCATCCACATAAAGTGTCAGGTCAGGATCGGGTAACGGAATATCTGTCAGGTCTTGTCTTGGCTTTGTCATAGTGTTAACTATTTCCACACAGTCATGTGTGGCAGGATCTGAAGAAACTGACGGTAACAGTGTAGCAGGATTTAGAACGTTGCAGCGTCTGATTTCTATGTGTGGCTGGAACAGTGTTAGTTCATAACCTGTTAAACGTGCAATTGTCAAGTGCTGAGTCTGTGTTCGGTTTAAAAGAACTTCCACGGAGTGTGGAACTTGTACTGTCAGGGAGTGTCCTAATACTATGGAATCACTTTGTCTGATAGCTAGTGCTGTGGCTGCAACTGACTTGAGGCACACAGGCAACGCCTGGGCTACTGGATCTAATGTGCTCGAAAAATAAGCACAAGGCTTGTATTGTCCGGCTTGATCTTGTCTAAGAACAGATAATGCTGTACCTTCGCGCTCTGTGACAAAAAGCGTAAAAGGCTTACTGTAGTTCGGTGTAGCTAGAACAGGAGCTTGACATAAGGCTTTCTTTAATTCATTAAAACTAAGTGTATGTTCAGATGTCCAAGGGAGAACAGTCGATACGGCTGCCTCCTGTGTCGTTAACTGTATCAGTGGCTTGGCTAGAAATGCATACTGAGGAATCCATTGTCTGCAGTAAGAAGTGAGGCCGATAAAAGCTCATACCTCCTTCTGGGTCTTGGGCTGAGGAAGACTCGCTATTAACTGGATACGGTCAGGTGTCAACTGCCTACCCCTCTTGGACAGTAAGTGGCCTAAGTAGATCACTTACTGGACACAGAATTGAAGCTTCGAAGGGGACACCTTGTGCCCCATCTCGGCTAGGAAATACAAGACTGTAAGTGATGCTCGCTCGCAAGCACGTTCAGAACGGGCTGTGATCAGTAGATCATCGACATACTGGAGCAGGGCAGTGTCAGCTGGCATGTGAATATTGTCTAGTTGTCTCTTGAGTGCTTGACTGTAAATACTAGGACTTTCTGTGAAACCTTGAGGAGCTCGTGTAAATTTATAGCTCCTTCCATTTAAACAGAAACCGAAAAGAAACTGGCTGTCTGGATGAATGGGGACACTGAAGAATGCGTTCTTGAGGTCTATGACTGTGAAAAATGTGGCTTCAGAATCAATGGCTGTCAATAGGGAAGAAATATCTGGGACAACTGGGTACTGGGGAATGATACATTTATTAAGCTCTCGAAGGTCAATCACTAATCGATATACTGGAGGTGCATTTGGATCAGTACGTTTCATGACTGGAATGATAGGAGAATTACATACATTGGAGTCAGTTTCTACAACCACTCCTTGAGCAATGAGCTTGTCAATAATTTTGGATAAGGCTGCTACAGCCTCAGGTGGCAATCTGTACTGTCTGATTCGTGGTAACACTACACCTGGTTTCAGAGTCACACGATGGGGTGTGATTTGCATAAAACCAACATCAGTTGGACCTTGCGCCCATAGATGCTGCGGAACATTCAGTAATCTTGGATCAAAATCACGTAATACATAGTGACCCTTGAAGTCACGCAAAAACAAACGTATTCCCTCTGGGGAACAACATATGACTGCACCTAATTCTTTCAATGTCTTAATACCTAACAAATTTTCTGGACATGACTTCGTAAGCAATAAATCAGTAGTTCGGGACAATGGACCAACTTCTAGAGTAACTGGCTTTGATATCTCGTTTACAATAGGCTTTCCGGAAAATCCAAGGGAAACATTTCTAGAGCCTGAGAGCGGAGCCCCTGGAACCTCGTCATGACTGATAGTAGTTCTACTTGCCCCTGTATCAATCAGAAACTTTCTGTCTTTCCCTAATACTTGACTGTGAACATAGGGACCCTCTTGATCTACAGGAATCTCGATGAGAGGCAAGCCTACCTCCCTCTCTAGGCTGTTTCATGAATACGCTTGATACTCTGGATACTCTGACTGGGCATACTGGTACATCTGCTGTGTAACATGCTGCGTTGCAGCGATAGGCTGCGGTACTGTAACTGTCTGTTGTGCATTCTGTGGCTGAGAAGTCTGTGAAACTTGTTCTTGTCTAGGCGGACGTGGTCTTTCTTTAGTCTTACCGGTAGCTATGTTGTGTTTCAGAACTGCACACTCGTTTATAAAATGACCTGGTTGTTTACAATAATTGCAGGTCCCTTTAACAGGAACTGCAGGATGACTGGCTTGATTCGTACCCTTCTTCTGACTGTCTTGAGGAACAGATTGTGCAACTAGTACTTTCATTTTCGTGTCTTTCATACGTCTTCTCTCGTGTTCTTGCTCTTCCCTGATTCTATTCTGGTGATATTGGAGCATCTGAAGCATCTGGGACGGAGTACTAGCTTGCCATGTACTTTCGACTTTCAAAACTCGATTCTTAACTTGTGGACTTGAATTCTCGACTAATTTAGTAACAAAAAGATGCGGGTATGACTCACTACTTGTCTTCAAACCACTGTTGATGCTAAAACATTTCTCAAATCTAGAATAAAAATCACTAGTGTCTTCGTCTTGTTTCTGTTTACATGCTGAGATTGCATCCCAGTCTTCCTTTTTCGTGGCTAGTAATCTTGGCAAAACTTGTATTAACAGTTCTGGTAATTCTTTACATTTGTCTCCGAGACCGGTACCTGGTACTCGTATCTTATCTTCAGCTTCTAGAGCTGTCCAATCGATCTTTTTCTCTCCCACCTCCCATTCTTTTTCCTTGAGTTTTTCGTATACCCCTGCGGGCAACAGGACTTTTAGCATTTTAATAATATCTGGATACGTGTATTCTCCCATACGGAGCATGTCTTTTAATTCTCGGTGGAACCCTGCTGGATCTTTGTCGTGACAGGGAATTAACTTCTTCATTTCTAAGAGTTCCATCTTGGTAACTGGGGTGTAAACAAATACTCGTTGCATTTCTCCACCCGCTGTCTCAACTGGGTGTACTTCTCGTAACGGATGCTGTCTGTCTATGTAAAACGGTTTACTTTCTGGAGGTGAGACATGAACAAAATGCGGGTTCAGAAACGTTCTATATTTGTGGCGCCGTTCTAGAATGACAGTAATTAAATCGGTACCTAAACCTTTCCATCTATACTGGAGTAACTCGTTCAGGATATCATGTAACGGACCTGGATCAGAATGTTGACCCTCATATAGTGTAATGAGGTGCTGGATCATATACATACCCACCAGTCGCTGCTCGGCTGGGGGCAGTTTCAGAAATATTTGTGCCACTATTTCGTCTGGAAAAGTGGTAGAATCAGTAATCCATCGGACTGCTGATCGGGCTAGTTCTTGTTCATGCATAGTACTAAGTTCACTATAACCGATTCGTGATTTCAGAATTTGATCGGTAGCTTGAAATACTTGCTCTAGAGAACCTTGTTCCGGTGCTGGATGATGAACAGTTTTCTTGTAGTCTAGACGTGAATGTCGGTCTGGAAATCTAGATTTACCTACATACGCTATTCTGGCGGGATTCTCGTCGTCTACCTCTTCACTAGAAGAGTCATTTTCTTTTTCGCTTACTCGAGCTTCTTTGCGTTGTTCGTGTAACCTTATTATTTCTTTACGTATTTTCTTGTACATACTCTCTATACTATTGAGTGTCTTGTGCTTACCCTCGGCTATATTATCACTCCACCTTGTCAGAATTTTCATTTCGTTCAAATCTTTAGTCGGATAATCTTGTTCCCTAATTAAACAATTGATTAGAAATTTTAATAGCATGAACTGAATCTCAGCTTTCCTGAGAGACATGACTTCACCAATACTTTCTGGATCTTGTCCTGTACGAATGAAACGATACATTCTGTCTAGATCTTCTTTCATATTCGGTAGGGTGATCAAATACTCGGACACCTGTCTTATACGCACGGAATATATAACCATACTATCCTCGCCTGGAACTGGATCATAACAGCATTCAGTAAGAGCTCGTCTGATATCTGCAATGGACTGATATTTGGGCGTACGCTGTAACGCACGTTCATGTAATTCGACTAACCCTAGACGTCTATTTGGCGGCGGGGTACCAGGAGGACCTCCTCCCGCGGCCCCTGAACTGGAATCGTCGACTGATACTCTTCGTGCTGGCAAAGTGACTGATGTGGCGGGAATTTGTACTACGGGCTGGACCGGGGGTACCGTAACAGGTGCTGTAACAGGTGCCCCGGTGGCTGGAGGACCATGAATTACATTATTTACAGGAGCTGGCGGAACAGGATTTGCATATTCTGGGACTGTGTCGTCCAAGTAGGACGAGAGAAAAATATCAGCTGCGGTCGGTTTGTGGCGTAACTTAATCGGAACTAATGGCGGCGGAAAATTACATGGTGCTTCCGGGGTTGCTTTTGGCAAGCCCTCAGCAAGAAGAGGATACATACCCTTAATGAGGGCATTTCTCTGTCTGTCTGACTGTTCGGTTTTAACTCGTTCACCTATTTCGATTAATTCCCTTTCTTGGGCTCTTTCTGAGGATTCTCTACTCAATTCGGACTTTCTGATTTCTTTTTCTGTTCTTTTATGAGATTCTTTGCGCCATAACTCGATGGCATCTTTCTGTGACTGTCTGGCTTTCCTTTTCCATAATGCTTCTTCTACTCGCATGATGCACTCGGCATCCCACGTACCTGATACGGGCCATCTATACTTTTCTTCTAACTGTTTGGTGTACTCCACCCATAAATCTAGATATAATATGGCACTTATGCCATGTTTATGATACATAAAATGACCTGGACTGTCCCTAGGCGGGACAGGAACTGCTTCTTCTAACAGACCTTTTCTAGTGCTTAACTGACGTAACTTGGAGAATAGAGGCATGACTGGGCTAGAGTCTAGACACAATACAATACACAATGAACACGATAATACTGAAGAACAACACATTCATACCACGACATTGAAATACATGAATGACATTTAAGATAACTGTTCGGACAAAATACTACCTGGAATACCAAAAACAGAATACATGCATTTCTCGAGAACGGAACAGACTAGATGCACTGCTAAAACAGTACGAAACTTACCGGTCTCATAAAGAGACACGTCAGGACCCGCATCCACCTAAGTGGACACTTCGTGTTGGATCTGTGTACCCAAACCCACGGACCAGAGACAATACAATTGACCCTGTCTAGATACTACCCCAGCAACGGTACTCACCGGGCAGCAAGAACGGAAGGCCTCGGACTGGACTGGACTGCTACGACGACGGACGGACGAACTTCGGACTTCTGTTACGGGTGGGCCTCCGGGTACCTCGGACCTTGGACTCTCGGCTTGGGCTCTGGTCGGGACTCGCCGCGTTCCTCCACCGCCTCGTCTGGATGCTGGACTGCAACCTCCGTCTCCTCCGTGGGCCTGAGGGATACTTGAAGCAGAAATATCTGCACGTGCACGGTATGGTTCCGTCACGGCTGCAGAGGATCATGGGGCTTGCGTGGCTTCACCGGCGCGTGGGGAAAGGGCAAGTCCCTATTCGGGCGCCATTATGTGGTAAATAAATAATTAAATACCTGATCTATTTTTGACTAGATATACAATAACAGATAGCTCAATAAATAAGAGTCAAGATTCGAGGTAGCTGGAGTTTGCAGGTTTTAATGCAGCATAAAGGACAGGAACAGGACAACCTGCACAGGCATAGGATGGCAGAGCCCGGCATCTGCCGGGACAGGATCTGGGATGAGCGTGCTAACTTTAATAACAGTACACAACATATATATACTAAAACAATTGCATTACATTCAGTGTAGAGGGCGTAGCAGTGGGTGGAGTTCATAGCAGTCGCGAAAGATAAGGCATAAAGTGGGTGTAACAAGAGGCGTATACATAGACATGTGATGTAAACGTAACAGAATATGTCATAAATGGGGCGGAAACATGGAGGGGGCTACCTAAGGAGCCGGGACCTCTAACCTAGAGGTGCGCGCAAGCTGGCAATGACGTGTTACTAGGGAGAAGCTGGGGGCTATGACTTCTGCGCTAGAAGGAGAGACTAAAGTCTGGAGAGTCAGAGCGACATGTACCTAAACACTATCTAGTATCTGATGTTTAGAGAACATGTTGATAGAATCCAAAAGTTATCAGGGTAAAGGCTAACAGACTCTAAGACTGGTGCATGCATTATTCTACATGTAGTGCGTGTTGAGGAATATTAAATGACCATTAATACAGTATTTCTCTTACATGGAGACATAAAGGCTAGACGATGACTGAAACTATTGATGCGATTCAGTAGCTTAGGAATGCAGAGAAGGAGAGCTGGACTGATAACTAGAATCATAACATACTCTTGGCAGACTGGAGGCAGAGCCAGGCCGAGCCGGGCACTGTGAGGCATGAAGTAAGCTAAGGGTCAGGGATACAGGTGGGGGCTGTATCGCTCCTCGGAGAGGGTTCAGAAGACAGGAGCTGAATCTGAGTCCGGGCCCTTTTGAGGCCTAGAAACGGGGACTTTACAATGAAATAACGTGCACACTGTGAAACGTGGCAATGTAGCTTTACATAGGCCTGATATTCGTTGTATTCACGAAAACTGGGAACTGGCATACTAGAGATGGACACAACTATAATTGCGTCTTTAATCGATCATGGGGAGTACATATTGCATATTAATCATGCACATATAGCATAAGATGGGGAACACGTAGGGACACAGAACATGGCAAAATTTACTTTTCCACAGGCGGGCAAAGCACGGTATGCGACTTTTGAAAACTTCTTATAACAGAGGAGGCTCTTACTTCCAGATTTTAAGCTTTATTTTCGGGTCACTTTTACTGGACGATTGCGTAGTTTAATTCATGGTGAGCCAGATTCTGTACCATTGTGTTACCGGCTTGCTCTAGGTCCCGACGCTAGTCTATTTTCGTATCGACTGATTAACCCCAACAACTATAAAAGGGTCAATTTTAAGATACTTAAAGATAATATTTTCATATGGAAGGGGATATGTAAGAAATACTCTGTTGGCTTTATTAATGAAGACACTCCCATTTGGAACAATCCTGCTTTTCCCCTCTTTTCTTAGGACTTAAGTTGCACAGTCTGGGCAGATTGTGGTATTATACCAATCGGTCAACTATTTGATCTAGATGGTTTTAGAGCGGTTTCTGAGTTAAAAGATTCTTTTGGGCTACCCTGCCATTCTTTTTTAAATATCTTCAATTGAGGGATTCCATGCAGATAAGTGTTAAGCAAGCACAGGCTATCGATAGGTCCGATATCTCTTCATATTATTTTAAGCCTGGTATTAAACCCACTACAAGCATGATGTGTCAAGCATTTCTACAATTCGCTTTGTGAAAAGCAGCAACTCTCCTAAGACCACCATTGCTGCTCGGCGCAAAACACCTTTGATTCACCTTACGATTATCTATCAAAATAAAGAGTCAGGCGCTGGACACTGGAAGGCAAGAAACAGGTTTATTACTCCAGAGGAGAACACATCAACTCAGACACCGGGATGTCTTCGGGAGGTGCTCTAACAACAGCTCTTCTGCAGGCCACTTTTATACAGTATCAGGACAAAGTAATCTTTATGATCAGTGTCATGTAAGCTTGGTATCCCCGCCCCGGACAGGATGCCAGACAAGTTGGTTCATACCCTCCCATCCATAAACAATCAGATAAGTGATGATTATCTACCAGCTGGTCCTTGCCTCAGGGTCGAGAACATGTGAGACTGGTCAGGCTTCAGTGTCTTTTACTGTTGATAGAAAACAAGTTCCATTGTCCGTTGAAAGGCGGATTCTTTGGGGTGCAATAAACCATGTTTGCACGGGTCCTCTCGGTATCTGAAATCTTTGGTTTAGTACACCAGTGTCGGGAGGGGAGAAGAATGCAAAAGTTCATAAGTTCATTAGTTATCGACGACAGGAAGAGGTGGTGGTTTAGCCAAAGGGCGCTAGGGTTTGTTGTAGCAATAGAATGTCTCTTTGAAGATACCATCAAAGGCAGGCATGCCTGTTATTTATGGCCCCAGCACACATACCAGGTTTGGTCAGAGGGTCAGATGGTTGCCAGTGAGGGCAGGGTGAAACAAAGGGTGACCTACAGAATACAAAATGTCTGCGGTCGGTCAGAATGACTGCAGTTTATATGTGCGGAGGAACTTCCAGCAGACAAGATGGCCCAGGTAGTGTTCACGATTGTCGTTTTGCTTTTAACAGTCGCCCCTTTGAACATAACTAGCCAGCTAGTCAGTCTATTTCGATCTCCATAATGTCCTGTATTTCTTGCTTATATATTACTCTCATTTTTGTTAGCTGAGTGTCCATAGTCTTAGGGCGCAAGGCACTTATACAAAGAGAATACAAAGGTGGTATACAGTGTACACCTAAACAACAACCACATATTGCCAATACTGGGACCAAGAGAACCATTGACATTTTCCAACCCCACTGCTTCAAGATCCCCAAAGCCAACTTCCAATTGTCCAAGTCTCTGACCCTTGATAAATTTCTGAAGACAGTCTGTGGAGATGTTCGATTGCTTTACAGACAGAAGGTGAATTATCAGGGATGTAGATGCAGCAACTGGCACTGATGATGCGACATGCTCCTCCACGGTCCGCTAATACCACGTCCAGGACCATGCGGTTTTGTAGAGCCACCAGACGGACCGATTGAAGCTCGGCAGTGTTGTTGGTGAGGATGCCGGCTGTGACATTCAGGGCAGTTTCTACCGCTTGAGACCGATGTCTGATGGCTCGGCTGTTTGCCATCGGACCCCATAGCGGGACAAGTCCTTTTGCTGCGTCGAGGAACTGCGATGCAGTAGAGTCTGCTTGATCAGTGTCTTTAGAACACTTTTCCTTACTGATGCTCTGCAGGGGCTGTGTTGGTTGGTGGCAAAACAAAGGCAATGTAGCACGTGCCCCCCCAGTTTATTGGGAGCCAGGTATAGGCTTTGGTTCCACAGACAAAGTACATATTGGGTGATGCAACAAATGCTGGAGGGTTGGCAGTGTTCAAAGTCCTTACAATGTTACAAGTGCTGTGACCCACATTCTTAGTCTATGGCCTTCAATGCATACAAGGCCGGAGACGTTCACCAAAGATAGGGCCACAGTCAGTGTTGCAACAGTTCTTTTCTTCAGGTAGGAAAATGTGGGTCTGACAGGATTATTGAACACTTGTATTTCCACTCGTTCTTTGGAGGGGACATTCATTGGAAATGTTGCATTGGAGGTGTGAGGGCAAAAGGGAGTGGCTGATCTTCCTGTTTTTGTTTAACCAGAACTCGCTGTAGAACTGAGCGATTGTCCCATCGGAAGTGGCATTGTCTCTGTAACTTTCTTGTAGGAGCATCATCCAGGCAAGGCAAGATCCGTGAACAGAAAAGGGTGAAGGGATGAAAGTGATGGAGTGTTCAGTGGCATGTGGTAGCAGCCCACAGACCCAACAGTTGTTGACATTTACGGCAAAATTGCGCTGGTGCAGCATCTGCACGAAAGAATTATTCCAGAATTCTTTGCGTCGTTCTCTGAGATGTGGCGACAGTGATACCAGATAGTGTTCTTTCTTGGTGGTTGGTTGCATGGTGGGTGACATTGTCCTATAAACAGGAGCACTCTCTTCAACGATACAGACTGTGACCATTAGCAAGAGACAGGTGAGAGATACTTCTACAAGTGCGATTGTCTTTGTGCTGTGCAATTTGGCAGTTTTGAGGTCTTTGAGGTTGTTCTTCGGACGTCCGGGTTCTACCATCATCTTCAAGGGGCTCGATGACTGGCAGGACCACGTACTTTTGTCTACCGCTTTTCCTTGTAGCATTTGTAGATTTTAGCTACCGATCTGAGACTTTTGACTCAGTTAGTGGCCTGCTTCGTCGGAGCACCCTCCTTTCATCGATCTCAAGTTGTACTCTTCCTTGGATGGTATCGTGGGGTCGGGAAACTCTGCCCGTTCAAGTGTCTCTGTTTGTGGGTAGCAACTCAGGGCTGGTCGATCTTTTGTCAGCAGCTCTTCTTGTACGTCCACTTCTTCGCAGGTTGTCAGTGTTGGGGAAACTTTCTTACAATGATGAGCGTGCAGCCAGTTTCGTTTTCCTTCCACTCGAAGAGCAATTCAGGTGGTGATCAAGACTTGCCAGGGGCCCGTCCACCTGGGTTCCAGACTCTTCGTCCTCTGAAAATTTCTTGTCAGCACGAAATCTCCAGGCTTGATATCATGTCCCGGGCCCCTGGATACATCAGGTATGGCTTGCTGCACCTGTTGGTGGATAAGTGTTAGTTTGTTCGTTAATTTATACAAATAATCGGACATTAGTATGTCCGGGACATCATTAATAGAGGTTGGTTTTGGTGCCGCCCAAATGTTCATAGGCCAGCCGAAGACCACCTCATACAGGGTCAGTCGGTGCTTGGTGGCGGTGGAACGCATTGATAGCAATGCCAATGGAAGGGCGTCGGGCTATTTCAACCCGGTCGTGGCGACTACCTTTGCTAGTTTCAGCTTTAGTGTGGCATTGTGTCTTTCTACCAGGCCCGCTGACTGGGGGTGGAAGACGGCATGGAACTTTTGTTTTACCCCCAACCCTTTCAGTATGTTCTGTATTACTTCTGCTATGAAGTGTCGCTCCATACAATTCTACAAAGGCCATATCGGGGGAAGAACTCCTTCAGTAATACCTTTGCAGTAGCTAAGGCGGTGTTTTTGCGGGTGGGGTATGCCTCCACCCATTTGCTAAAGGCGCACACAATCACTAGAACATATTTTAGACCATGGCACCTTTCTAGTTGGATGTAATCCATTTGGAGGACTTCAAAGGGGTGGTCGGGGACTCCAAACCCTCCCCGTGGTACTACTGTCCCCTTCCCTGGTTTGTGTTGTAGGCAGACTATACATTGTTGTACTAGGCGCTTTGCAGATTCTGTTATCTTGACATTATGCCATACTCTGGTGATTAGTTCAAACATGGGGGTGGAGCCTATGTGTGCTGGTAAATGTTCCATGGTCAATATGGGGATTAGATAGGCTTTGGGTAACAGCCATTTGTTCCCGTCTTTAGTTCTCCAGCAATTATCTTAGTCTTTTAGTCCCACCCTTTCCCACTCGGTCAATTCATCTTGTGTGCCTGTCGTCTGTATGTCCCTTACATGGTCTTAGCGTCAGTCCATTGTTCAGCTTGTGACCTGGTCACATACATTTGTGTCGTAGTTCTGTCTTCTGCCGTGGCTCGGGCAGTAACGCCTGCCAGTGCATTTCCCTATCCAATTAGATCTGTCACTTTCCAATGCTTGGCATTTTATCACTGCTAGCTTTCTGGGGAGGAGGACTGCTTCCGTCAAGGCGGGGAGTAAATCTCCATACACGATGTGTGCACCGTGTGAAGTCAGGAACCCTCTTTCTTTCCATAGAACCCCAAAATAGTGAACCACCCCGAAGGCGTATTGGCTGTCAGTGTATATGTTAACTGTTGTGCTGGCTGCTAAAATACATGCTCGTGTGGGAGCAATGAGTGCTGCTGCCTGGACGGAACGTTGGGCAATACGGGCTGTTTCTAGAATGTTTCGGGCTGTGGTGACAGCGTATGCAGCTAAGGTGGTGCCGTCGGGGAGTTTGATGCACAAGCCATCCACCCATAGTTCTCCATCTGGCTCTAGAAAGGAGGTGTCTCTGAGGTCTACTCTACTCTTTGTTTGTTCATCAGTTAGTGTCACACAGTCGTGTAGTGGAGCCACACTAGGATCGTTTTCTGGTAGGGGTAACAGTGTGGCTGGATTGAGGGTGGTGCATCGCTTTAGGGTAATGTGTGGTGCTAGCAGGGTCAACTCATATCCTGTCAGGCAGGGGCTAGTCAAGTGTTGGGTTTTGGTCTGATTCAGTAGTGGTTCGACTGCATGTGGTACTAAAACAGTGACTGGATTGGAGAGCAATATTCCTTCGCTCTGGCGTATTGAAACTGCTGCCGCTACCACAGCGCGCAGGCATGCTGGCAGTGCTCTGGCTACTGGATCGAGGGTGGCAGAGAAATATGCACAAGGGCGTTGTTTGTGACCAATTGATTGTGTTAGGACAGACATTGCACATCCCTCCCTTTCGTGTGTGTAGAGGAAGAATGGTTTGGAGTAATCTGGGGTTCCTAGGACTGGCGCTGAGCAAAGGGCATTGCTTAGTTCTTTGAAGGCTGATTGGCATTCAGGGGTCTACAGGAGAGGTGAGGGCATGTCTTTAGCTAGGAGGGAGAGAAGGGGTTTGACAATGAGGCTAAAGTTCGGTAACCACTGTCTGCAAAACAAGGTGAGGCCTATCAAAGAGCGGACTTGCTTCTGATTTTTGGGGACAGGGGTGTCTAGAATTGTCTGGATCCTGTCAGGCTTGAGTTTTCTCCCTTCTTTTGATAGAAGGTGACCCAAATAGGTCACTTGTGATTTACAGAATTGCAATTTCTTTCGGGAGACTTTGTGACCATTCTCGGGCAAGGAAATGGAGTAGTTTGATGGTGGCTGTGACGGCTATTGGTATGGTGTCTGCTGCTAGAAGGATGTCATCTACATATTGTATTAGTGCCACTCCATCTGGCAATTGTATGGCGTCCAACTGTCTTTTAAGCGCCTGGCTACAGATGCTCGGGCTCTCTGTGTACCCCTTTGGGTGCTCTTCAAAATCTATACGAACGAGAATTTAGGGTAAATCCAAAACGATAACTGCTGTCCTCGTGCATAGGTATGGAAAAGAAGGCGTTCTTGAGGTCGATCACGGTGAAGGTGGTGGCAGTGGAGGGGATTAATGTCAAAATTGTCGTGATGTCGGGAACTACTGGGTATTGTGGTACTACAATTTTGTTTACCTCCCGCAGGTCAATGATGAAGCGGCAGGCTTTCCCGTCTCCCTCTCACTGTCTCTTTACAATCGGTAGTATGGGACTGTTACAAATGTTGCTCACTACTTCCTCTACCACCCCTGCTTCTACCAAAGAGTTTATGATTTCTGTCAGTGCTTTCTCACCCTCTGGCGATATTTTATACTGTGGTACCTTCGGTAGGGTTGTGTCCTGTCGTATTGTTACGTGTACTGGGTCAATCATCATTCGTCCTACGTCTGAATCAGCCCTAGCCCATAAGTGTGATGGCAAAGTGTCTAGTAGGGATGCGTCAATCTCGGAGATGGAAAACATGTGCTGAAAAATTTTGTCTCAATGGCGTTGGGGGTTGTCATACAGGATGACACGCACTCCGTTCGGTGAGCATCTGATAATCGCATGGAAGTGTTTCAAAAGGTCGAGACCCATAATGGTGTCTGGGGTGTTGGAGGAGGGAAGGAATGATGTGTCGATAATATTGTTTTCAAGATTAAAAGGGATCCGTCTGGACAAAGGTTTGGTGGAGGGCGTACCATCAAATCCTTTTGAAGTCACATGTGAGCCAGACAAGGGTGCCCTTGGAATCAGTCATTTAGGTAGTGCACTACGTGTTGCTCCCGTGTCTACCAAAAAAGGCGACTTTGTGCCCAGGACCTTTGCGGTAACATAAGGGCCTTGCTGATCAACATAGAGCTCGACTGGATCCCTTCCTTGCCCTTGGCTGTCCTACGCGAAGTCGTACGTGTTGTCGTAATCTGACTGTTGGTACTGGTTCTGTCTGGGGTGATCAAATGCGTTCGCCCTTCCTGGCATTTCCTCGGTAGCTTCATTCATGTACCCTCTCCCACGTCCTCTTCCTCTCTGTCCACTTACTATTTCCCTCTCCCCTCTGCCCCTACCGATTCCTAACAGAATCGGGCATTGGGACTTCCAGTGTCCGTACTCCAAACAAAAGACACATTGATCCTGTCCTAGGTCTTGACGTCCTGTATATGGTGTTGATGAACTATTTCTGGGCGGCTGCGCTCTAGGGGTCTTCTGCTGGTATCCTCCCTTATATTGCTCCCTTCCTGTATTCACCCCTTGAAGTTGCGCTATCATTACCCTTTCCTTCAAGTCCTTCTTTTTCTTTTCTGTAGCCCTATCAGTTTAATTTTTCTGGTGTTCATAGTACTGGGCCATCTGGAGGATGGCCACTGGTTTAGAGGCTGCCCAACTGCTTTCGCTGCTCTGCAGCTTCTGCGATACTTCTGGCAGCAGTCCCTTAACATAATTGTGTACAAACAAGTGGTGTACGGTTGAGGTGGACATGTCTTGTCCGCTGTAATTGGAGAATACTGTTTTGAATCTGGAGAAATACTCCGAGACATCTTCTTGTGGTTTCTGGCGACACACGGTTACCATGGACCAGTCGATCTTTTTCTCCGGGATCATAGTATTTACTTTCTGTACTTTCTTGTCGGGGAGGTCTAATATAGCTTTTACTGGTTTCTGAGCAGGGTTGCTCTGTTTATCTAGTGTGCTCAGTTGTTCCCAGGTATGACCGAGCAGTTCTGTGTGGTCTACTTTCCTAATCTGTTTCCACACATCCGCTGGCAGACATAATCCAAAGAACAAGTCTATGTCGGCAAGTGTCATTATTGTTGATCCCAAAGCGGTACCTAGCTTGGTGTAAAAGGCGGTGGGGTTCTTTCGTAAATCCGGCAAGGATTTACGGAATGTCAAGATATCCTGTCTGTCCATTGGCTGATACACCCAATTGTAGACCACCCTTCCTCTAGCGTCTTGGTGGTTAATATCGTTGTTAGTCCCTTGTCCTCTAGGAGGAACCCAATAAGGGGCAGCTTCTTTTATCGGCATCATGCTATCTGGTTTTTCTATCGGGGGTCCTGCTATTTTAGATGGCCTGTCCTTATCTACCCGTCCTTGTTCTATGAGATGACGGAATACGTCTAGTGTGGATGAAAAGAGTTCTGTCACATCGTTGTCGCCTTCATCTCTAGTGTCTACTTTCCTATAAAGAGCTACTAGTCGCTCGGGCCCCACATCGTGGTATTTCTCTTCATAGGCAGTAAGAGTGTGGTAACAGAGGCGCACAATAAAGTATTGTTTGTGGTTTTTGACAGGAGTTGCATACGTCAGTTACATATTCTTCTGTCTCTTTCCTAACCATGAGGGTTTTAACTATTTTATCAATGCCTCCTCGTTTGTTTTTACTTAATCGCGGGACCCTAGGCAACCCTCTTTCCTTTCATTTTACTTCTACTACTGTATCTTTTGATGAGGCATTTGATGCAAGAGACTCGGTTGGTGCAGAGGCGGTGGAGACCGAGACAATTGTGCCATCTCTGGCTATATTTTGGGGTTCCTGGCGTTGTACTACAGGATGAGTAGAGGCGTAAGGAGGTGGCATGTAGATGATCAGTGGACCTAATAACAAATTGTCATCTACTCTTTGTTTCGCCGGTAACTCGGGGTAAAGAGTCGAGGGCATTGTAACAGGGTATTGACCTGAAATCTTTGACTCTTGTTCCTTTCTATCGGTTTCTCTTTCTTTTATGTCTTCTTCTAACTTTTTACAAGCTTGGTGAGCTGATTTTTGCATTTCTTTATCTAATCTGGCTTTGTTTCTTTTCTTTCGTTGGGCTGCTTCTTTCTGCCACAAACCAAAACTATCAAGCATAGCTGGTGTAGTTTTCGTTTTGTGAAGGGCTATACCTAGCGCTTCCATGTTAGCGGGGTCGAAAGATCCAGTCAGTGGCCATTGATTTACCCGGTCCTTCCTAGTGCGTTTATGCCACAGTTCACTATAAGCTACAGTGGCTAATCCATATTTTACGTACATGTCCTTATTAGGGTGCCCTCTGGTGGTGCCGGATGACTGACCTCTAATAAACGGTCTGGTCCAAAACAATTACCAAACAATTTAGACATAACAGGCATGACGTATTTATCTGTCAAAATGAATATCTCAAAAAAGGTTATACAAAGGTCTGCACTACCTGTCCTTCACTGTCTGCAAAGAGAGAGAATATTCCTATTCTCTGTTGTTTGCAAGCAGGGAATGTCTCAAATAACTTCAAAGGGGAATACTAGTATTCGATCAAAACAATTCAAACAATCAATCAATCAATTAAAGTCAGTTTTCATGACCTTACCCGGACCGTGTGGACTGTTCTTTGTCTTCCCCTTCCAGCGCCCGTTTGTCCTCTCACTCCAATATCAGTGCGGCACTCCTGTCAGGTCCCAGTCAAGACCGCAGGTCACTCGAGAGAGGTCCGTTCGGAACTGGTGAAGTTCAGTTGATCGGCAGCCAGACGAGGGTCTTTTTCAGGCAGGTGCACTCCAATCCTTTAGATGTTCACTCCGTCGTTAGGACCTCTCTTACCGGACCCACGTGTCGCTGGTTGTGAAAAGAAGCAACTCTCCTAAGACCACCAATGCTGCTCGGCGCAAAACACCTTTGATTCACCGTGCGATTATCTATCAAAATAACGAGGCAGGCACTGGACACTGGAAGGCAAGAAACAGGTTTATTACTCCAGAGGAGAACACATCAACTCAGACACCGGGATGTCTTCGGGAGGTGCTCTAACAACAGCTCTTCTGCAGGCCACTTTTATACAGTATCAGGACAAAGTAATCTTTATGATCAGTGTCATGTAAGCTTGGTATCCCCGCCCGGACAGGATGCCATACAAGCCGGACAAGTTGGTTCATACCCTCCCATCCATAAACAATCGGACAAGTGATGATTATCTACCAGCTGGTCCTTGCCTCAGGGTCGAGAACATGTGAGACTGGTCAGGCTTCAGTGTCTTTTACTGTTGATAGAAAACAAGTTCCATTGTCCGTTGAAAGGCGGATTCTTTGGGGTGCAATAAACCATGTTTGCACGGGTCCTCTCGGTATCTGAAATCTTTGATTTAGTACACAAGTGTGGGGAGGGGAGAAGAATGCAAAAGTTCATAAGTTCATTAGTTATTGAGGACAGGAAGAGATGGTGGTTTAGCCAAAGGGCGCTAAGGTTTGTTGTAGCAATAGAATGTCTCTTTGAAGGTGCATCACTCGACCCCACTCAACTCCGGCACCCGCCTTCGGGAACAGACACATCGCCCTCACTGCTTGGAGAAGATCGACGCATCTTGCTGCTTGAAACCAGGAAAGATACTTTGTTCACCAAGGCCTGCGCAAGTCCTTTAGCTGATTGGCGCTATTTCACTGTTGACCCTAACTTTGACTTTGCCCCGGGCCACCATGCCCTAAAGTAACCTTTTTAACAATATGTGCTTCTAAGCGATTAACTGCATTTATTTCTTTAAACTTCAATATCTCCACTTCTACACATTGGAGTTTTGTAATTTTTGTCTTATTTTATTTATAAAGCCATACTTTATTTTTCTAAACTGTTGTGGAATCTTTTTGTGGTGTTTTGACTGTGTGGCTGTATCAGTTATTGCACAAATACTTCACAAATTGCTTTCTCAGTTAAGCCTGCCGGCCCTGTGCCAAGCTACCAGAAGGTGAGCATAGGATAATGTTGTTTTCTTTGTGCCTTAACCTGACTAGGTTTGAGGTCCTGGTGCCGGGCTGGCATACTCTTGGAAGTATCTGCATGCGCTACAAATCCTGAACATACATACTTGGACCGGGTGCCACCCTTGGACAACTAGAGCCGCAATTTCTAACATTGGTTATCAACAGTGAGATTAGGACTTGTGTTTGTGCAGTACCTAGTAGTAATACGGTGTACACTTCCATCCACATGAAAGACCTTTTAGTTTTTTTCTCATTTTTCCCTGCTTTTCATCTTTGATCCATCCTATACATCATGTATCTGGCTGGTTCTGGAACGGAAGCCATGGATTTTTAGCTTGCCATGCTGGGGATAATACAATTAAGTAGTTGAAAATCTTCTGAAGGAGATGGGGGTACCTACCTTAGTATCCACCAACAAGGTGGAGTTTCAAATGGCGCTGAGGGCCTAGACAGAAGCTCACTCCAATGAGAGGGATAGATTGGGAGAGTCTGGAAATGGCTCTTATGAGGAGACGCCTGCAGTGGCTGAGGCGCACACACCAGAAATGTGGCTCCTTGGGAGAGCAGAAAGCATTGTCTCTTCCCACTGCCTAGTTTTTAGAGGAATCAGCTGAGGGGCGGGAGGAAAGAGAATTCAAGCTGCAGTTGGCAAATTTAAAGATGGAGGCAGAGGAGAAAAAATCTGAGAGAAAACTGTTATTGGGTCATGAACAGAATCTAAAGGAGCTGGAGATCAACGCCAGGCTGTCTGACTCCAGCAGTGATGGTGGCAGCAAACATACAGTACCTGATGGAGACAGGAAGATGTGCATACCCAAGGACTTGGTGCCCAGTTATGTGGTGGGAGATGACCATTATCAGTTTTTTTTCTGATTATGAAGTTGCCCTGAAGGCACACAGGGTTCCTGAGGAGCACGGAGTGGGTCTGTGGGAACATATGCCTACACTGGGGAGAGACACACTTCTAACCTTATAGGTTGGGGACCAAACCAAGTACACTCCCATGAAATCCATTTTACTTGCTAAATTTGTGCTGACTCCAGAAAAGTATTGCCAAAGATTCAGGGATGCCAGAAGCACCTCAACCAGCACTGGGTATATTTTGTTTATTACTCCAGTAAGGAACTGAAGGACTGGATGAGGGGCAGCAAAGTAAATGATTATGTTTGGTTTTACAATTTGATCATGAGAGAGCACATGCTCCATATTTGCTTTACAGGGTTGTGCCAGCACCTAGTTGATAGAAAGGTGATTGACCCAAGGAAGCTTGCTAGCGCCAGAGTGTCCAAAAGTGTATCTGTGAGGTACACTCACAAAGGTAGTCAGGGTTCCCAACAGAAGAAAGAGGGTGGAGGAAGGAGGGTGGAGAAAACGTAAAAATAAGGAGTTCTCTAAGGCCCCCCAAAATAATTCCCAAGGGAGTAGTGGTAACTAGTCCCAGTCTGAACTAAAGAATATGGGGTGCTTTGACTAGAAGACAGGGATGTTTGTACCTCAATGTACAGAGTGCTATATGTATGGTCACTCTAAGGGTGACTTCATATTAAGGGAGATTCAGAAAAGGGGGTGGTGATGGATAGAGCATCAGAATTAAACAGAACACTCATACCCAGGCAAAAGATCAGGGCATGATCCATCACCGTTTTTTAGCTCACTGCACCATCCCAGTTCAGAACCTGGCTACATGCAAATTAGTCTGTCCCTGGCCCAGTGCATCATGGGAACAGGGCAGACCAAACTACCAAGCCAATTCTTTACTGGAAAGGAAACAAGCTTCCGGGGACCGGTTTCTGGCATTGCAGCCATCTTCGGTCCGGCTTGCTTGAATCCTGATGGTGCAGTGAGCAAGGGACTCACATCTGAGCATACCCTGCCACTCCTCTAGTGGCCAAAACGATTCAGAAAAGGGGGTGGTGATGGACAGAGCATCTGAATTAAACAGAACACTCATACCCAGTCAAAAGATCAGGGCTTGATCCATCACCGTTTTTTAGCTCACTGCACCATCCCAGTTCAGAACCTGGCTACATGCAAATTAGTCTGTCCCTGGCCCAGTGCATCATGGGAACAGGGCAGACCAAACTACCAAGCCAATTCTTTACTGGAAAGGAAACAAGCTTCCGGGGACCGGTTTCTGGCATTGCAGCCGTCTTCGGCCCGGCTTGCTTGAATCCTGATGGTGCAGTGAGCATGGGACTCACATCTGAGCATACCCTGCCACTCCTCTAGTGGCCAAAACGATTCAGAAAAGGGGGTGGTGATGGACAGAGCATCTGAATTAAACAGAACACTCATACCCAGTCAAAAGATCAGGGCTTGATCCATCACCGTTTTTTAGCTCACTGCACCATCCCAGTTCAGAACCTGGCTACATGCAAATTAGTCTGTCCCTGGCCCAGTGCATCATGGGAACAGTGCAGACCAAACTACCAAGCCAATTCTTTACTGGAAAGGAAACAAGCTTCCGGGGACCGGTTTCTGGCATTGCAGCCGTCTTCGGCCCGGCTTGCTTGAATCCTGATGGTGCAGTGAGCAAGGGACTCACATCAGAGCATACCCTGCCACTCCTCTAGTGGCCAAAACGATTCAGAAAAGGGGGTGGTGATGGACAGAGCATCTGAATTAAACAGAACACTCATACCCAGTCAAAAAATCGGGGCTTGATCCATCACCGTTTTTTAGCTCACTGCACCAGCCTAAAATACGATTTAAAACACTTACCTTATCGCGGGGTCATCTCTTCGTGGTCTATCGCGCCTTTTTCTTGAAACTGCGCACTGGGGCAAGACAAGACCTTTGCAAGGTTTGTCTACCACTTGTATTGGCCCCGATTGAATACAGTAATTAAACAAAATGGGGTAACCCTGTGTCCCTCAGAACCTGGGTAGTTAATGGTTAATGTAACGAGTGGTTCTGTCGGGTGCGAAACATGAGTGATTCAAAGCATGCTATAAATGCAGTTGAGGAGCCCCCTCCATTGACAACACAATTGAAGACCTCACAACTAATGACTCGAGCTGATTTATGGCAGCTGATTTATGGCAGCGGTTCGGTGGACCACAGAGCCAGCGATTATCGAACGTTTACTACTGAGAAGCGGATCCTGAGCCAACAACTCTACAGGCGATTCAATACGACCTGTGTACTGTTGTGCAGTACACCTTGTCTTGAGAAAGACCCGCCGTGACCTTTAACCTAGGCGCAGAAGGGTCGAAACGTCAACGACATCTTGTAATGGGCCAGTGAGCTCTAGGATTCCAAAACTGAAATAAATTTCCAGAATCTCTAGACATCCATCTAGCGTGGCCTTCAGAAAAACTACTGTACACATATGTATATATTGATTGTATAGATTTATTGTACATATTTCCATTTCACTTGTATATATTTGTCACTATTTGATCACCAGTCACTATTGTCACTATTTTGCACAAAAATTTGTCTGGGCAGTCTTTTCTCTGAAAAATAAAAATGTTTTGTATTAATAAAAAGTCAAGTAAAAGACTTTAAAGTAATACATTAGACCTCGAGTCATTAGTTGTGAGGTCTTCAATTGTGTTGTCAATGGAGGGGGCTCCTCAACTGCATTTATAGCATGCTTTGAATCACTCATGTTTCGCACCCGACAGAACCACTCGTTACATTAACCCGATTGAATACAGCCTCAGATGCATTCTACAGGTCCTGTCCCATCTGCCTGGCCAGTCAGAAATCAAGAAAAAAGCACACTGATCCCCTTATCCCATTACCTGTTGTTGGCACCCCTTTTGTAAAGGTGGTCATCAATGAAGTTGAAGTTGAAGTTGAAGGGTTTTGTAAAGCGCTCTACTACCAAGCGTTTTCTTGGCGCTGCAGTGAGACAATCCGTAAGCAGTAAGCTAGGGAAAAGAGATGAGTTTTAAGAGTTTTACGGAAATCCATGTAGGTAGGAATGATAGCGAAGGGAAGGGCATTCCAGAAAAGGGGGGTGAGAGTAGAAAACCTTGTAACGCCAAGTTTTTTCCTTCGATAGCGGGGAACGCTAAGGAGGAACTGGGTAAAGGAGCGGAGGTTTCTGCCAGGGACATAGGCACTGATCTTTGATCTAATAAAAACTGGGGCAGTGCCCGCCAGGGACAAAAAGATCAGGCATCCCATCTTGAATAAGGAACGTTCCAGGATGGGGAGCCAGTGAAGAGTCATTTACAGGGGAGTAAGCGATGGGATTTGGGAAGCCTATAGATAAGGTGAGCTGGCAGGTTTTGGATTAACTGTAGGCGACGGCGCTCGTAAGCAGGAATACCTACGTATAGGCCGTTGCCATAATCCAGGCCGGATAGAATCATAGCCAGAACAATAAGTTTAAGGGCTTCAACAGAAAAATATCGGGAAATTTTGCGTATGATTCTAAGGGACAAGAAGCAAGAAGCGACCACCGAGCTAATATGGGGGCGCATAGAGAGATCTTGACTAATTTTAATGCCCAGGGTTTTCACAGATGCGGAGGGTTGGGGAGGGGAACCAAAGGCTGGGGGCCAAAAGGCGGAAGACCAGGGGCTAGATGAGCCACCGACAAGGACCAACTCCGTCTTGTCGGGATTCAGTTTTAACTGATTGAGGTTCATCCAGTCGAAGATGAAAGTCAGTGTGGAACGAACCTTAAGGATAGAATCAGGAGAGGAAGAAAGGTTGAAAAAAGGCTGAAGGTCATCGGCGTAATTAAACACTGTGACCTCCATTACCTGCAGAGCAGCAATAAGGGGGTAAATATAGAGATTGAAAAGGAGAGGAGAAAGAGACGAGCCTTGGGGAACCCCGCAAGAGACTGGACAGGTGGAGGCGGAGAAGCCCTCCAGCTGAACGGCCTGGGTGCGGTCCGCTAAGAAGGAGAAGAGCCAGGCCAAAGCCGATCCCCGGACACCAACGCCCGCGACACGGTCGAGAAGGATGGAGTGGTCGACCGTGTCGAAGGCGGCGGACAGATCGAGGAGGACCAGGGCCTGAGGGGAATTGATGTCAGCACTCCTCATAAGCTCATCCACAATGGAGAGGACCACGGACTCCGTGGAGTGAGCCGGACGAAAGCCGGCCTGATGCGCGGCCAGGAGATGGTTTTCTTCAAAAAAAGTAGAAAGGCAAGAAGTAATATGACTCTCCAGAATCTTTCCCAGAAGCGGGAGCAAAGAAATAGGTCTGAAATTAGAAAGAAGAGTGGGATCAGCACCCGGCTTTTTAAGTATAGGGAAGACTATGGCAGCTTTAAACATGTCTGGAACAGACCCCTGAATGATAGAAGTATTAAGGAGTGTAAGCGGGGGTTCAGAGCAGCTGGAGAAAAGCTCCCTCAGAATGTGGGCGGAACAATGGTCAGAAGGAGAGCCCGACTTGACTTTCCCAAGCAGAGTAAGGAAGGCCTCCTTGGTAATCAAGGGGAAGTGGTCAAATATGGGAGGGGTCTGGGGCGGTAGGGGGCAGGAAAAGGAAGGGGGAGTCGGGGGAATGTTGCGCTTGATCGTGGCGATCTTCTCAATGAAATAATCATTGAAGGCATTGCAAAGAAGTTGAGAGGGAATGGGCTTAGGAGCGACTCTGTCAGAAGCTGCTAGCTCGTGAACGATAGAAAAGATCTCTTTGGGTTTATTAGCCGCCTGGTTAATTTTCAAGGAAAAATATTCAGTTTTGGCTAATAATATAGCTTTTTTATAATCCCGAAGGAGGGTCGAGTATTGAGCCTTGAGAGTAGGACAGTACCTGCGCCTCCAATGGAGTTCGGCCTGCCTAAGTGCAAGTTTCTTGATTTTAAGATCAATGGTGAACCATCTGTTAGCGTTGTGGGAACGACACGTTCTGACCCGTTTAAGGGGGGCAACTAAATCACAAGCAGCAAACAGCCAGCTGTTAATGGCGGCCAACTGAGAGTTAGAGGGAATATCAGGCAGAACAGGGGATGAGGCCCCTAAGGAGCAACATAGAGCGGCAAGATCCACTTGGTTCCAATTTCGAGCCCAGACATTTTTAGGAAGGGAGGGGTTATTGCCAGCCCCAAAATCAAGGGAAAAAGAAATCAATGAATGGTCCGACCAGGTGCAGGGGAGAACTGTGGGGGTAGAAAGTGACAGATTGGCAGACCAAATTTGGTCAAGAGTGTGGCCATGTGTGTGGGTGGGAAGGGAAATGTGAGAGGTAAAGTTAATACAGTGAAGAGATTCTGTAAAATCTTTAGACGTGAAGTCCTCGCGAGGATCACCCGGCCAAAAATTAAAATCTCCTAATAACAGCACAGAGGAATTATTGACCACAAGGGTGGCTAGCAATTCCTGTATAGCAGGAATAAAATGGGGCATCGCTAGAGGGGGTCGATAAAAAGCGCGCAGGTAGGGGGAATCGCAAGGTTGGTAGAGCGAACGACTAAAAAGTCAACTGCTGTAATGGGGGGTGGGGAAGGGATTGAAACTGGAGGTTGGAGCGGACTATCATCGCCACTCCACCACCGGCCTTCCCCTCCGGGTGGTCAGCGCGAAGAACATAGTACGAATCGGGAAGGGCTGCTAGGACGTCTGGCAAGGAATCTGGAGAAAACCAGGTTTCAGTAAGGAATAAAAAGTCAGGCTTAGCTGTGTCCAAAAGGTCAAAAAGCTCCACTTGATGCTTAACTGCCGAGCGTTTGTTGAGGAGGTAGGCCGTGGCCTTAGGGGGAGGGGTAGCACAAGGCTGGGGCTGAGACTGCCGTTTGACTGGAGGTGGTACGGATATCTGAGGTCCTATCATGAGAGCTGATGAGTTAGTATGATATAACTGTGAAATGCCAAGGTTTTTAATGCGGGCCAAGATGGAATTACTAATTGGCCTGTCGTCTCGGCATGCCAACAATTTTACGGAAGAGTAAATCAGGGAACGGGCATAGTGAGGGGTCCCGGGTCCTGGCCAGGCGCGGATGGGCGCAGACGGGTTTGCCTTTGGCGCGCCTTCGCGGCCGGGAGAGGGACATCCTCCTATGCTAGTGAAAAGTGGGCGTGGCCGTGCGTCTGCACCGTCACCCAAGGCTACCCCCGAGATGGCGGTGATCCTCCCCATAACCCGCTACAGCGCCTAATCGGCTGTGTGCGTAAAATGCGGTGAGGGGAAGTGGAGGATGAAGGGGTAAGTGCCCAAAGAATATTTCTAAAAAACGGGGGGCGCTAGAGGGCGCACTGCAGCATGGCCGCACTGCCGTGAGGCTCCTGCAGCCCGGAGCTTTCATCCGGTCAATTATCCTACGGATCATCGCCGACCCCTGATCTGACCCGAGAATCTGCCTTGGGGGATTGTATTCTGCAATCGGTTTGATTTCTGCGCCGATCGGTGGGTCCGATCCGGAGTTCGTGGTTCCTGCAGAATCACCGCCTGTTGCTCTGGAGACCAGGCGCTCCGCTGTCCGGCGTCCCGGATTACTCCAGCCCGCTGCTTGACACGTGGGGAGGAGGCCTGTTCCCTCCCCCCTCAGGGACTTTCCTGTGCTGCCTGCATGGACGAGGCCGGCGGCGGCGCTTGTGGCTGATGATCGTAAGCAGGGGTGAAGCGGCGGCATTGCGGGGGTCGCGCTGGGCTGTCACTGAGGAGCTCTGACGGGAGCGTGGGTGTCGCCCCTGAGTGGGCCACCGGCCGTCACACGGAGGGGAGTGGCGGGGCATGCATGCCTGCTCGTGCCCCCTTCTATGGTCTACTGCGACCTGAGAGGATCTGCTGCTGGTGAGAGGACTTCATCTGTTTGCACTACGGGGGGGCCGTTTGCTCGCTCATTTGGCACCATTGTGTTTGTCTTTCTTGTGGAGCCTGTTATACTCGTCTGTTGGCGGTGTACCCCCGCGGACTACATGGTCACTCCCTGCTGTGTTTCAACACTTGACTTTGGCATACGGTCTATGGGCGATATTAACTCACGTACCACAGCGGACCTAGACTTTTGACATTTGGCGCCCTTCTCGCTGTATTGCGGAGCCGGCGGTGATAGGCTGCGCGGCGAGCCCCTTCCGGTGGTTTGCGCAGCGCTCGCGCCATTCCCATACCACGGCCCATAGCTGTCCCCTGCTGTGCCTGATTTGCCCTGTGATCCTGGTCTGCACCACCCTGGACCCGGCGGGACACTGTTGGGGCTGATTCCTACGTGCAGTCTCTGTTTGCGGACAGTGAGTGGCACAGCCCTCTCTACTTCGAGGTGAGGTGGACAGAGTCATCACTGGACCCCTCTGGACTACATCCTGGTATCCTTACAGCGGCTACTCTGTTGACAGTATCGACCTGGTGCGTCTGTACTGTGATTGCTGGTGGTTCTGTACGGAGGTGTGCACTCTACGACCCACTGTTGACATTCTTTGCGCGGCGTCCCCTGCTGAGAGCATCGCTGGGTTGACCGTGGACTTGCTTTCGAGATTCAACCCTCGGGCCTCCCTGCTCACGCCATTAGTACGTGCGTTGTGTGTACCACCATGGGTAAACCTGATAATAAGCAACCTAAGCTCTCCTTTGACTCGGCGACTTCCAGAAGGGGCAACCGCCTTGTACAGGAGGCTGGGACCTCGCGATCTCCTCCTCCGCCTGCCGCTGATGCTGCCTTGCAACCGGCCACCCCTGATTTCCAGCAGATGATGCAGGAGATGCGGCAAGGCTTCGCCACCATTGTGGACAAGGTGGACAAACTATCCTCCCGCATGGACGCGGTGGTACAGAAACTTGATGTCCATGAGGAGCGCCTGACCACGGCGGAGCAGCGTATCTCCGATCACGACGACACTGCGGCCACTCATACCACTCAGTTGGCGAGGATGGACAATATCCTACGTGTAATAGCCGCTAAGAATGAGGAGTTGGAGGCGAGAAGTCGGCGCAACAACATTCGCGTAGTGGGTGTGCCGGAGTCTACGAATGTTGGAAAAATGGAAACGTATGTGGAGAGGCTCTTGGTTGGGGCAGTTGGGGCGGAAGCCTTTTCTACCCAGTTTATTGTGGAACGGGCGCACCGTTCGCTTGGACCGCGACCGACCCCCGGTGCGGCCCCGCGCCCTATCATTGCTCGCCTCCTGAACTATCGGGATCGTGATGCGGCTCTTCATGCAGCCCGCACTTCCCGCTCACTTTCCTTCGAGGGTGTCAATTTCACTATATACCCTGACTTCACTCCGATGGTGCAGGAACAACGGCGTAAATTCTTGGCGGTTAAGAGGAAACTTCGGGACCTCCAGGTGGACTACGCTTTGCTCTACCCTGCAAAATTAAGGATCACTCATCAGGCAAAGCAGACTTTTTTCACGGATCCGCAGCAGGCGGAAGACTTTGTGAAGCGGCTGCAGAGGGAACGTGCTGCTGCTGACCGCCAAGATGGACTGGGACAGAATGATCGCCAATTGGCGGGAGAGGAAGACGACCCCTGACCAGGTTTTTGATGGCATGATGACTGTGTTGAACGCTTCCTATTGACATTGTTACACCTGTTGCTGCCTGCTGTTTTTTCCGTAGCGTGTGATATTATGGGCTGATAGGTAGGCCTCCGTGCCTTTCCGAGAGGCTGCATGGTGTGACTGTTGGGTTGGCGTTGGTTGCGGTTGTGGCTTTATTCTTGCTCCGGGCACCCTCCCTACCACTGTGCCTGCCTTGTATCTTTGCCTCATCGGCTGGAAGGGCGGCATAGTGTTAGGGGGTGGTGAAGTGCACCTCTGGTGGGCACCCCCAACGGGAATTCCCCTACTATGTTCACACTTTCCCTTGTTGTGCGGATGGTGTTTTGTATGAATGGATGGATGCCTGGGGTGTGGGGAGGGGGGGCGGTAGGGGGTCCTGACAGGTTGGGGTTGGTCAGGTGGGCGGTGGGAGGTAGGGGCTCTTTTGTACCTTTACATTCACTTGTTGGATGCGATGCGCTCTGGATGTTCTCGTATGGCGTTGCATGCCTGTTGCACGGTTGTGCGTTGTCCGGTTTTGGGAGGGGGGGGTTGGTTCTGGGGTTGGAAGACGGCGTGGCTGATTGTGTTTTTCATGTTACTAGGTGGGGTAGGGGTGTGGCGGCTACGGCCTCCTGTTATGGCTCGGGTGGTGTGCCTGTTGCGAATGTGCGGGGCTCTTTGACACGTATACCCTATGAGTAATGTCGGTCGAAATGTTGGATAAGATATCGATTCTTTCTTGGAATGTGCGTGGGCTCAATGATGCCAGGAAATGCCGAAATGTGTTACAGTATCTAGACCGACATGCCATACAGGTGGCACTTTTACAGGAAACACATCTGGGTCGGTCACCGACATATGCGTTTGGTGGGAGGTGGGCCACTGTGAGGAAATTCTCATCGTACTCCTCTTATGCAAGGGGAGTTGCAATATTGATTAAAAAGTCACTTGCCTTCCAGGAGTTGGGATCACACTTGGACTCTGATGGGAGATATGTACTGTTGTGGGGAAGGATTGGACAGATCACTGTGCTCTTTGTGAATTGTTATGCACCGAATGTGGATACTCCAGCTTTTTTTCTTGCACTGTGGGGTCATGTGCTTGCTGTTGATGCTTCTCATATTGTGTGGGGGGGGGATTTTAATTTGGCAATGGTGGCTCTTGAGGACAGATCGGAGGGGAGTCATCAGTACAATATACAGGCCAGAGATGTCATGCGGGGCATTGTTGAAGAGGCAGGGCTGGTAGACAGCTGGCGATATGTACACCCCACTGTTAAGGAGGGCACTCATTTCACGACACAGGCCCGTACCTGGGCGAGGCTGGACTATATCTTCCTTTCCAGGGGGCTAGTGGCAGGGTTGCATGGGGTGACACACCTCCCCAGGACCTTCTCTGATCACTGTCCGGTTCGGGCTGTGGTGTCGGTACCTGGCCTACACCGACCGCGCCCGCCTTGGAGGCTATTCCCATCAGCCCTACTGGACCCCATTTTTAAGGCGGAGCTGGGCGAGGAGATAGAGGCTTTCTTTCCGAGGAATAAGGGGTCTGTGGACAGTGTGGAGGTAATATGGGAGGCATTCAAGGTTACGATTCGGGGGCTCACTATTTCCAAGAGCTGTGGGGTACTCAGGACCATTGTCCGTACACTTACTGACTTAGAAGCCGACCTAAAGCGCCTAGAGAGTGGTCTACTTGCTGGCCCTGACCCTGATCTCATGCGCCAGTTTAGGAGTAAACTATCGGAATACGAGGAAGAAGCGGCCAGAGAAGCGAAGCATAGGGGAAAATACTGGGTAGCTAGACGGTATTGTGAGGGTGAGAGACCAGGGAAGGTCCTGGCGGCCCTTACGAGACACCAGAGGCACAGCTCAGATGTCTTGGAACTGGTCTTGGCTGATGGCACTCGTTGCATGGACTCGGAGACTATCCGGGACGCATTTCTGCAACACTATACACACTTATACACTTCCCAGCACTCCGGAGATGTGAGATATGGGGGATTTTTGGATGAGCTGTCGCTTTGCTGGCTCTCTGATGATCACAGGGCTTTTCTAGGTAGGCCCCTGGAGGTCGACGAGGTCAGGAGTGCCATCATGTCTCTTAATAATGGCAAGGCCACAGGCCTAGATGGTCTCCCCGCCGAATTTTATAAGTGTTATGTGGATATTGTGGCTCCGGTGTTGCGGGAGGTTTTCGAGGAATCCCTTGAAGTGGGGCGCCTGCCAGGGTCTATGAGGGAAGTTGCTATCGTCTCTTTGCTCAAACCCGGAAAGGATCCCCTTGATGTGGGTTCCTATAGGCCTCTTTCATTGCTTAACTGCGATGTTAAAATTCTGGCCAAGGTAATGGCGGTACGTCTCTCTGAACTTATGCCCATTGTAGTGCTGCCTGACCAGTCAGGTTTTGTGCCTGGGCGGGCGACCTCCCATAATCTTCGCACATTATTCTCCTTGATCCCGACCATTTCCCCGGAGCTCCCGGTGGCTGCTGTTTTTCTAGACGCGACAAAGGCGTTCGACTCGGTGGAATGGGGTTATTTAATTGACGTCCTGTGCAGGATGGGCTTTCCCAGAATATTTATCTCATGGGTTAAACTACTCTACACTGACCCTATGGCCAGAGTGGTTGTAAATGGTGTGTTGTCCTCCCCTTTCCCGATCACGAGAGGGACCAGGCAGGGGTGTCCACTCTCCCCCCTCTTGTTCGCCATTGCTATAGAGCCTCTTGCGTGTAGGATCCGGCAATTGCATCAACAGAGCGCGTTTAATTGCCTTCAGCGGCAGATTGGCATATCCATGTACGCTGATGATGTTACCCTCTATGTGAGAGACCCACAGTCGAATCTTAATGCGTTGTTACGTGAGTTTGTTGTCTTTGGTGGTATATCTGGGGTTCATATCAATTGGCAGAAATCCCAATTCTTTCCACTCACTGCAGCGGTCCACCGTTTCCCACTTGACTACCCCCTGGAGTGGTGTGACTCCGGCCTGCGATATTTGGGTATTGCTGTGTCACTGCTCAAGGAGGAGACACTACGGTTAAATTACGGTGTGGCTATCACTAACTTGTCAGATTGCATCACGAGGTGGAGTTCTTTGCCATTGTCTATGGCGGGCAGGGCATCTCTCATCAAAATGGTGGTGTTACCTCGCTTCCTGTATTTGTTTCAAAACATTCCGTATTATCCTGGGGCTTATTTTTTCTCACGACTCCGCTCAGAGTTGCTTCGGCTATTCTGGGGGGGTAAACAGCCACGAGTGGCGTGGTCTACGCTGACGCTGCCTTATGTCGATGGGGGCTTTGACGTCCCTGAGTTTGAACTTTATTATGTCAGCGCTCAAGCGCACTTCGCCTACCACTGGATGCGCCCCACGCCGTTCATGCCTCAGGTGGCCGCCGAGCAGTGGGTCGCTCACCCTCTCCCATTGGAGGGCATGGTCCTAGGTCGTGCTGAGGACATTGACACACACCAAACGACGGTCGCCTGCACTGTTGATGCCTGGAAGCGCATCGCAAAGGTGCTGGATGTTGCTTTTCTTTACTCGCCTGCGTTGCCTTTGATGTATCACCCTGCCCTGTCTCTTCTGCAGGAGGCTGGGTTTCGACGCCTTTGCAGTCGTCTTGCGCTTCACACCTGGGGTGACCTGTTTCGTGAGGGCACCTTCCGTACCCTGGAGCAATTCTTCGGGGATGGGGTGTACTCCCCACTTGATATGTTTTACTATGTCCGGCTACGACAGGGCCTGAGATCACTGTTGCCTGAGTTCCCCGGAGAGCCGGGTGTGACCCTGCCACTTCATGAGTTGTTGCTTTCTGATGGACGTCACCTGGTGTCTCGATTATATAGTGCCATCAGGAGACAACGTGCTGTCTTGCCAGGGCGGGCGCGGACCCAGTGGGATGCTGAGCTAGGCATTTCCATTTCTGATGACCAATGGAAGTATTGTTGTGGTGTAACCGCCAACATCTCCTCTAGCTGCCGCCTAAAGATCATACACTACAAATTCATACAGCGTTTTTACTACACCCCGGCTAGGAAGCTCAGGTTCCGACTGGCGGAAGATGACAGGTGCACTCGTTGTCATGCGCCAGGTGCTGATTTTCTCCACTTGGCGTGGGAGTGTGGAGTGGTTTCGGAGTACTGGGTGCGGGTCCATGATGCTCTTCAGGCTATGACCGACAATGGAGTGCCACTTGACCCTCTGGTCCTGTTGTTGGGTTATACCAGGGCGGTGCCGGCAATGTATCGTAGGTTTGTGGATGTCACTCTGCTGCTGGCAAAGAGGCGGGTGGCTTGCTGCTGGGGGAGGGGCAGGATACCACGGTTCGATGACTGGCTGAGAGATGTCATTTATTGTCAGGACCAATATAATATTTACGCAGAATTGATGCCTGTGCGCTGCAGGCCCAGAGACTTCTGGAGTCCACTGCAGGTGTACCTTCTTACCAGGGCTGTGCAGGATTCTGATTCGGACAGTGCTGATCGGGTTGGGGTGGGTTAATGTGGATTCGTTTGTTGGAATTGCACGCTTCTCTGCTACCTGCCCAGTCCACATGATGTGAGGATCCTTATATCTGCACTGCGGCCTCTCTCGATGTGAGGAGTATGTTATGATCATTGGCGGAGGAACGGGGATTAACTACCCTCTCTCCTGGGATGCAGCTTATGATTCCTTGCCTCAGGGGCCACTGCGCTGTGCGTATGTGCCCGCGACCCTGCCACTGATCTCCTCTTTGTACTGATATTTGCCCGCTGTCCGTATTATTGGTATGTTTGTATGCTCTGTCATGGTGTGTTACGTCCCAGGCCACTACTGCTGCCGTGACCTTATTTCTGCCCACTGGACTTCTCCCTCTGGATATGACACCTGGACACTTTCTGTACGCCGCTGCACTCCAGCACACCTGTATCATTGTATGCTTTGTATGTATGTCATTGATGATCTCATGCTTGTCTTCCACCACTTGTTACGAATAAAGGTTTAAAAAAAAAAAAAAAAAAAAAAAAGAATATTTCTAAAAAACACACAAACACAAAGATTAAAAAGCCAAAGAATCGTTGCTCCCGGCTTTCCGCCTCAGGAGTAGTCAGGTATTCGAACTGTAGCGCGCGCAGCTGGAGGCACGGTTAAGTAGGGGCGAGAGTGGGCGTGGCCGTGGGTCTGCACCGTCACCCAGGGCTTACCCCGAGATGGCGGCGATCCTCCCCGTAACCCGCTACAGCGCCTAATCGGCTGTGTGGGTTAAATGCGGTGAGGGGAAGTGGAGGATGAAGGGGGTAAATGCCCAAAGAATATTTCTAAATAACACACAAACACAAAGATTAAAAAGCCAAATTAGCGTTGCTCCCGGCTTTCCGCCTCAGGAGTAGTCAGGTATTCGAACTGTCATTGAACCTTTGGACCCTAAGTCAGCACTAGGCAACAAGTTTTTTCTGTTCTGGGTGGATCATGCCACCGGCTACCCAGAGGCAATACCTCTGAGGACAGTGACTACGCCCGTGGAGGTGAGAGCTCAAATGAGGATTTTACCCATGTTGGGTTTCCCAACGAGATAGTGTCTCACAGAGGCACTAACTTCATGTCAGCGGACATGTACTCCATGTGGGAAGAGTCTGCTGTAATGTAAAAGTTATTCACACCGTATCACCCCCAAACCACTAGTTGAGAGATTCAATAAGAATTTAAGGGCATGATGATGAGCTTGCCAGAGCCCATGAGGTGTAGGTGGGGTGTCCTCCTGCCTTGCCTTCTCTTTGCCTACTGGGAGGTGCCACAAAAAGGAATAAGGATCAGTCCCTTTGCATTCCTCTATGGAATCCCTGTTAGGGGACCTCTTAGCATTGTCAGACAGTGGTGGGAGAAATCTCCCAACCTCCCCCCTGTGGATTTTTTCAGCTTCATGTTGGCCCTCCGCAACCAGATGCACCGCTCTCGAAAGAAGATGAAGAGTAACCTAGAGCCAAGCCAATAGGTGATGAAACTCTGGTACGGCTAGAAGGCCACCCTGGTGGAGTTTCAGCCTTCCAAAAGTTATGGGTCATGGAACCAGTAGAGCCCAGAGCTCTCCAGGTCTGCTGGACTAGCCCATAGTAAGTCAAGGAGCATAAGGGAGAGGCCACCTACTTGGAGGACCTCCAGACCCCTAGAAACCCCTTCAGGGTGTTCCAAAACAACAGGGTAGTCTCACTTTGAGAAGTCTGAAGTGAGCATGCTCCCTGTGACAGATGAAGAATTGGAAGAGGAGAGAGAGCCTCTTCCTGACCACGTCTTTGCACAGGAACATAATGGGTTAGGGGAGGATGTCAACCTCTCTACCACACTGACCATAGAACAGCAAGGTGGCTGTTACCTGTTACTGGGACCGTTTGCCTTACTGTTTTCCCTCATCCCCGGACTCACTCATCTGTTTGTCCGTGATGTTGACATGGGAGACAGCCCTCATGTAAAGAACAAAATGTACAGCTTGTCAGACAGTGTGAGAGCCTGCATCAAGGAGGAAGTCTACAAGATGTTGATTTTAGGGGTGCCTGGGCCCTGGACTACAGAGGACTCAACTCAGTTACCAGGACTGATGTGTGAGCTAATTAAAAGGCTGGGTGCTGTCAAACTCCTCATTGCTTTGAATTTGACATTAGGGTACTAGCAGATCACCTTGACCTAGGGGATAAAGGAGATTTGCCCTTCCTCAAACCCAGAGGGAGATTACCGATTCCAGGTGATGCCCTTTGGATTGAAGACTGACCCTACTACCTTCCAACAGTTGGCTAACAGGGTCTTTGCCGGCAACAAGGCTTTCTGTGCTGCCTACTTAGATTACAATGCTGTCTAAATTTCCAGCTGGGAAGAACACTTGCATCACCTACATGGAGTGCGTCAGGCCCTACAGCAGGCAGGCTTGATAATTAAGGCAAGCAAGTACCAGAGTTGACAGGGTTCAGTGGTGTATT
Source organism: Lissotriton helveticus (assembly GCF_964261635.1). NCBI lineage: Eukaryota > Metazoa > Chordata > Amphibia > Caudata > Salamandridae > Lissotriton > Lissotriton helveticus. The sequence goes on from NC_136057.1 coordinate 1,582,908,489, forward strand.
TGGAACACCTGGTAGGTGGATGTAAGGTGCAGCCCCTTCAGGCCAATATTGAAACCATCACCTAAAACAAGAACAGAAGTGAGAATCTTCACAGGCCTCACTGGCTATTACCGCATATTTGTTAAGGGCTATGGCACCATTGTTTAACTGAGCTGACTTCCAAGAAGCATTCCAAATTGGTGATCCGGACAGAGGCTTGTCAGAAAGCATTTGATTCTCCCAAGGAAGCTCTGTGCACAGCACTTGTTCTCAGGGCCCCTGACTTCTCCAAGGAAATCATTGTGCAGAAGGATGCTTCACAGCATAGCATTAGAGCAGATTTAGCACAGCTGAATGAGGAGGGCCTAGACCAACCAGAATCCTTCATTAGCAAAAGGTTATTTCCACAGGAACATAGGAGGACTACATGCAGACGAGTGGGTACTAAACTCTTGAGGTGGTATATATCCCTACAGGGAATGGACTTTACGATAGAGCATCGCCCAGGGACTGACCACACCAATGCTGATGGTCTCTCCACATTCCTCCGCCTTAGTCTAGAGAGCTCCCAAGGGTAGCTCTTCCAACTTTCACCTGGTGGGGGGCACATGTCAGACTTAACGGCCTTATTGTGGTCTTCCCCCAACTTGTTGCCTGCCTCCCTTCATTTTTATCTACTCGTTTTTGCTGGCTTTTGGACCGCTTCTAACCAGTACTAAAGTGCATATGCTCTCTCCCTAAAATATGGTAACATTCGTTCAGACCCACATGACATATATTTGGCCAGTACAGGCCACAAGATGGACTGGTCAATTACTTACACCAAAGTAAACGTGCAAGTATACTACTTATTAATCGTTTTGAGCCTCTGATTCAGTTTGCAAGATCTTAATTGACTGGGTGTAGCCCCTGATGGAGAGGAACTGGATACGTTTATGGTGCTCCGTAGACCCACAGACCTAAAGGTTCTTAGTTGGAATGTTGCGAGGGTCTGGGTAAGCTAACCGATGCTGGCTGGATCAGAATGTTGGCCACCTTGGATGTCTACAGGAGACGTGGGATGTTAAGGGATGCTTACACCTAAACAGCTTTGCTTCATGTACCGCACCAGCCATTTTGTCGCACAGTGAGCAAGCTAGTGGTAGCCTTGTTATACTAATAAGTTTGGGCCTTAACTTCAAAGTCGAACTCATGAGGTCCAAGTTGAAGGATGTTCTCAGCACCCTCCTGACCTTTGGAAGTGAATGCAGATTGCTGGTCATGAATTTTTATACTGCAGCCATATCCAGGAATTAAATAGATGCCTTTTCTAGCCAAAAAGTCTTTGTACATGATTTTTTTCACTTAGAATCTCTATTTACAGTGAATATGTTACTGGGGGATTTTAATTTGTACCCTTGTTTGTCTTGTCATAGCAAAGATGTATCTGAGAAAGTGAACCCATGTACTGGGGAAACATCCTTTACAACGCAACTTTTACCACGCAGTGCCTTTACGACACAACTTTTACAACGCAAACCATTACAACGCATTGCACTGGGGGGTGCTCTAGGATAGGGAATAAGTTTAATTTACTGTCCAACACCTTCCCTAGTGTCCACGGGGACTGGAGTTGGAATAGTAAATTAAACTATTCACTATCCAGCACCCCAAAGCGCTATGCGTTGTAAAGGTATGCGATGTAAAACCGCGTTGTAAAGGCATGCGATGTAAAAGTATGCGTTGTAACGTCATACATCCCATGTACTGACCAGCTGCACATTATACATACACAGGAAGATGATTACGTTAATAGTCTAATTGCTGAGTATAATCTGATCAATTTTATGGACCCAAGACAAGAGGGGTCAGTCGAGAGGATATCCACGTATAAGCGGTGAGGTTTCAGCAGAACTATAGGTTATATTTTTGCACCTCTCAGTTTATCCTTAGCCCTTGCAGATTTTAAGATCACTTGGGATAATTTAGGTGACCATAATCCTTTGATGGCCACCTTTTTGTGGGATAACAAACCTATTGACATGGCCCACTTTTGCAAGGAACCAGTAATATCCACCGACCAGGACTGGAGGGTGCAATGGGCTTCAATTGTCTGAGGCGGGCTAAGGCCGATATGGCCGCTCGAAGCTGAAGCTCCGTTTTGACCCTGCACGCCATGCTGCAGAAATATGCTTTTCATTACTCCACCCAAGCACAAAAAGTAGGTTCCGGCGTCGGAACACGGCTGAATGCGTTTGGGCATAACATTGTCGCCCTAGCCTGAATAATAGGCCCAGAATCAAGAGTTCTCAGTTCCGAGCACCGGTGAGCAAGATGGCGCCTACCGCGAGCGGACTTGTGGCTGTGTACCCTGGGCCCGGCGCTGCGCCGCAGATGGGAGCCTGAAGCTGGGATGGACCATCGGACACCGGTGCCTGTGACGTGTATGCTACTCCGAGAGGTGCGGGATGTCGGAGAAGCGAGGCAGAGAGCGCAATCGCTGCCGGGAGACACACGTTTGAAGACTTACACATGACCAGTAACGAGGAGGCAGCAGTGGGGGGCAGCAGGGCACATTGCCCTACAAGCTCTCGAGCGAGAGTTCACTGCCCATCGGCCCCATGCCTGACTATTCCTGACCCTAAGATGGCAGCTGTTATCCCACCGGAAAGTTACTAAAGGCTGTTCTTTCACAATGCTTGCCACCGCCCCCCCCCGCGCCATCGGCCCAGGCAGGTCAATCACTATGCCTCCCCAGACTGGTGCTAGTCCTGTGGAGTGGATCTGTGTATTTTGCAGCGGCCATCTTTGAACTGCTCGCTGAGGGTGAGAGGACTTAGACAGAGGCACGAAGAGTTGCTATCATGATTGCCTCCTCCAAGTGCTATAATTTAACTGCCTTAGCCTCCAGGGCTCACTGTTACAGTGGGGGACATGCATCCGACTTGCAGTCTATTTCCCTGAAGATTCCGCTGTCAAGACCCTCATGGCGGTCCTCATTGCAGCCGAGTGGTATATGTGAGACTAGAAGTGTGGAAAAACGCCGGTGCATTGGGAGCAGCCGGGTAGTGCAGGCGATGAACCGGAAATTGTTTTTACCTAACTTGACACTTTGAAATAATGTCTTTGAGACCCCAGCTAAGCTTTGGACCCATTTTCTTTACATTCTTGGGCCCCCATGAAGTTTTACACTCCCACGGTTGATCTGTCTGATTTGTTCCTCTTCCCAGCCCCCTATCCCCCGCTCCCCCTCCCTCTCTTTCCCTCTATCCTCTCCTGGGGACCTGTTTCTTCTGTATTGGTTTTTGGAACTGTAACTACTGTAATCCATGTGCCCCTTACCAAAGCGCTCCTTCTCCCCTTGTTGGGGAGGGTTCCTGAATTTATTCCCTGGAGTCTCAGAGACCCCTCTGAAAGAGTCCACAGCGTCAAGGGAGTCTCATACAGCAGAGGTGTGGGAATGGCGCCCCTTGCCATAGCATCTCTAACCCCTTGTTGGGGAGGGATACAGTATCTATGCCCTGGAGTCTCAGAGACCCCTGTGAGAGAGAGGTGTGGGAACAACACCATTTCCACTGGGATCACAGCACACCGAACGTTGGAGACTGTTTTTCCGTGACTTCCGGTTAATGTTTCCTTCAACCTCCCCCACCTCTTTCCCTCTTTCATTCCTTGTCTTCCACCCTGCTCCTTTCCTCACTCTCCTGAATCTCTCCCATTGCCTCGTTTTTAATGCATGCAACTGCGCCCCAGCAACTGGTAACTATGCTCTGAAACTGTGTATCTTGTACCCATTGTTATCCATGTGCCCTTTACCAAAGCGCTCCCTCTCCCCTTGTTGGGGAGGGATCCAGCATTTATTCCCTGGAGTCTCAGCGACCCCTCTGAGAGAGTCCACAGCGTCAAGGGAGTCACACTCAGCAGATGTGTGGGAATAGCACCCCTTGCCAAAGCACTCCCTATCACCTTGTTGGGGAAGGATTCAGTATTTATGCCCAGGAGTCTCAGTGTCCCCTCTGAGAGAGCCCACAGTGTATAGGGAGCCACACACAGTGGAGGTGTGGGAACGACAACTTTCCCACTGGGATCACAGCGCACCGGATATTGGAAACTGTTTTTCCGTGTCTCCTGGTTAAGTTTCCTTCTCCCTCCTCCACCCCTGTCCCCCTTTCATTCTTGGTCTGCCTCTCCGCCTCCTATCCTCTCTCCCCTGAATCTCTCCCCTGACCTGCTTTTTCCCTTAAGTATTTATTTTTAACGCATGCAACTGCGCTCCAGCCACTGGTAACTATGCTCTGAAATTGTGTTTTCTTGTAACAATGTAACTTTAGTTATGCCATGAAACAATACTCGTCCTCATGTAAAGCACTCTGATGCCTCCGGGTCTAACCAGCGCTATATAAAACATTTCAAATAAAAAATAAAAATTAATATTTGTCCCATTGGGTTTCATTTCCAATTTGGTTACTTCTTGCTAAACTGATTTCACTATGCATCTTGAGAGGGGTAATCCATTTGGCCTTCATGTACCTATGTTCAGCTTTTTGATTTGTTTATTTATTTATTATTTATTAGAGCAGGAATAAAAGAAACATATCATTACAGGATGGATAAAAAAGATGAAAAAAGCCAATATCAAATAACAGACAGCATACATACTGCATCTAATATTGCATAAAAAGATCATGGTTGTCATCGGCTATAATATAATTGATAAAGAACCATTTCAAAAGGAGTAAGGGCAAGAAAGAAAATTTAAAATATATTCAGCACCAACCCACACTAAGCCATATTCAGATAGACTACCAGGCTTTTGCATCCTCTTGGTATATCCCCAGGAAAACCAATACATCTATTCATTAGTGGCTAATCTAGAATCCATACAATGGTTACATCAGACTAGCATATAAGTATCAAAAACTATTTAAAGTGCTTGTGCATCTAGCAGCAAATATGTTAGTAAAGTGCAAAGATTAAATTCCTAAACAAACAGTGGACTTGGAATATACTTTAATCCAACATGAAATGAGTGGGGAAATTTGCCTAGATAGCTCTAAATCTTACAGTAGCTCCTACAGGCTTTGCATAGGCCTCCTCAAATATGTAAGTCCTGAACATTTTGTTAACCCAGTGATTAATTCCAGGTTGTTTATTTGTTTTCCAATTTTGCAGGACAAGTGACCTTGCAAATGTTATAGAAATTACTATAAAAAACTTCAGAAATTTCTTTAAACATTTTACCTCCCCTGATGAACCGAATAAAACCAACATAGATGATGGGACGATTGTTAAAGACAAGGAATGAGAAATAGTGATAAAAACATCCTTCCAAAATTGCTGTAGATTATTACACTCATAAAATATGTGTACCTAGCCACCTTCATCTTGTTTATAACATCTGAAACATTGGTTCTAATTCATTGGAAACATCTTATGCAATCTCAAAGGGGTTTAATATGCTAAACATCAAGATAAAAAATTAATTCTCATAAAAGTAGCACCTCGCAGTGCTTTATTCGAGATCTCACTGAGCTGCTGCCACTCTTTTGTATTAAACTTACAGCCTGTCTCAGAGTGAATTTTCTGGAGCTCTTTCATAATATTCTCTTCACTATGAGCCTTCTGAGGTAAAAGCGATACCTGCTACATCTAGTTGCAGTGTGGCTAGTTTAACCCAGGGCTGCTTATTATTCCACACAAACTTCCGTATCATATTGTTCAATTCTTCAAAATAAAAACTGGGAATTTTTAAAGGAAGAATACTAAAAAGGAACACAAACAATGGGAGCACCGACATTTTAACCATGGAAATCTGACTTATCAGTGATAGCTGCAGCAAAGTCCATTTATCTAGTAATTCTTTTACTTTCACAAGCGTAATGCTATAATTCAATGGAAATAGTTTACCGTAATCATTTGTAACAAAGATACCAGGGTATCTAACTGGATATGGTGATCGATATTGTAAACAAACCGGAATATCGGAAAGCTTCAAATTAAATGTAAGGATTTCCGTTTTTGTTTGGTTCACTTTATATTTCATCCAGTGCATTCTGTATATTAGAACCCCCAGCTTTAAGATATAAAATTATATCATCTGCATATAATTTAATTTTTGCCATCCCATCCATGCGAGGCAAAATCAGTAAATTCTTACGAATTTTACAGCTAAGGGTTCAATAAACAGACAAAACAAAAGGGGGGATAACGGACATCGCTGCCGAGTTCCTCGATTAATATTTACCCTCCATGCTTCTGCTCCAATAATAATAATTCTGGCTTCCGCCTGACTATATACTTCTTTTAACATATGTAGTGGAAAACCAAACTTATCCAAAATGAAAAATAAGGCACACCAATCTACCAAATCAAAAGCCTTATTGGCATCCATCATTAAAATTGCCGCTTTGATCTTATTAGTAGAAAAAAGATCAAAAGCTTGCATTAGAAAAATATGTATTAGTGGCCATTAGCCATCCCGTAAGGAAGCCATTTTGATCTCCATGTAGCACCTGTTGGGCACATGAAGTAATTCTCCATGCTCAAATGTTCATTAACCATTTATAATCCGTATTTAACAGACTGATAGGGCGATAGGAATTAGGATCATGAGTATCTTTATCCTTTTTAAGGAAGACTACCAACACTGACTCTTTGAAACTTTTGGGGATATCTATACCGTCCTTCATCTGGTTAAACAGTTTGGTTAAAAAAGGAAGTAGTTCTTCTTGGAATGTCTTAAATACTTCTACTGGGATCTCATACGATCCACTAGCCTTGGGTTGGACACACTTTTTAATACTGTCATAATTTCTGAGATTTCTATGGTGCTATTAAGCGTCTCAATGAGGTGCCGCAATATCTGCGGCAGCTCCAGTGATTCAAAGTAAGATATCAATTTTGACTCTTCTATAGCTTTTTCTTCCGTATACATTTTATTAAAATGAGAGAGAAAAACCTCAGAGATTGCTTGTTTATCTACTTCTAATTGGCCAGTAAAAGGATTTTTACCATCACTTATTATTTGTGCTGCTTTCTGACTCTTCCTGGTCCAGGCCAAGAAACTACCAAAATGCTGGCTCCCTTCAAAGATGCCCACATAGAAAAAGGGGGGTAGGAAGTGAGGTGAGGGATAAAAGTGAAAATAGTGACAAAATACATCAATACTCAATTATACATCATTGAATAAAGATTCTTTAACATATATATATACACCGGTCTCCTAAATTCGGAGCCACGTACAAAGGAGCGTATCCCAATCCAAAATCAAAAAAGACAGTATCTCCTATATAGGGCTGTATGAATCATATATAACCAAAGGAGTACATATCAAGAAAAAACGTCTACGTTTCGACCCTGAACGGTAGGTTGAATAGCCCTTACAGGCGGGTCTTCATCAGGACATTGGAGAGGTGGGCAGACCTCCTTAGGAAGGGGAGGTGCGAAGCAGTGGCCTTCACCAAAGGTCGTTACCACAGCCAGGTATTCTTCAGTCCCTTGTAAATCGTCACGTGCGATGTCAAATAGAATTAATCTGTATCACTTGTCAATATAAATTACAGGCGTGGTCTCTAGGCAGTCAATTGTGAAGGACTCGTGTAACCAAACTTAATCTGCGTCGCTGGTCGGACAAAATACTGGCGTGGTCTCGAGGCACTCAATGCAAACGACTCGCGTAACCAGGTTCACTTTTATCCCTCACCTCACTTCCTACCCCCCTTTTTCTATGTGGGCACGTAAATGCTTATGAATTGCAAATGAACTTTTCACTATTTGCTTGAACCATTTACTGATTCTTTGGGTTACATTGTGAAATAAATTCAACGTAACCACTGACTTATATGTTGAAATTTTTCCTTTTTGAATATTATAATCAACGTATGAATAAGTGTCTGGCTGTCTGGGACCCCTCTTCCTTCATAATAACGTACTACCCAGGTCCCGAAGACTATATGGGTTTGACCCTGTTTTTTGCTAACGGCTCCCTTCAAAGAGCTTTTGTTGGTATGCCTTACTTCCCGAAATCTCCTCTTGCAAAAAAATAAATCCTGCAATTGCTCCTTAGCTTTTAATAATTCTTGCTGTTGTATCTTAATAGTATACTCCACTGTGGCTGTTACCTTTGCATCTTGTCTGGCTTTCTCAACAGCAGTTTGAAACTCTGCAATCTTTTGCTTGCGTTGTTTACTAAACCTAGACTTATAAGATATCATCTGTCCTCTGAAGGTGGCTTTAAAGGCCTCCCAAACGATAAAGATTGGGTCAGTATTTGTATTGAACTGGAAAAACTCCTTGATAAAGATTCTAGTTTCTGTGAGCCAAATAGTATTTCTAATAAAGATTTATCAAACTGCCACCTTGATTTCTTTTTCGGGGTGATCCCTAACATTACCATAAAGGAGACTACAGAGTGATCAGAAAAAGAGTTGGCCAATATCTCTGTTTTACCATTGGCTAACAGTTTGTCCACCAAAAAGAAATCTAATCAGGATGCTGTTCTGTATCTCGAAGTGTAACAGGTAAATTGAAAGAAACCAGGGTGCTGTTGCCTCCAGGGATCTGTTAACGCAAACTATATTGTCATAGTTTTAATTAAATTTGTCGTTCTAGGCTTTAATAGTCATTTTGTTTTATTCGAGGTACTGAGTGTCAGATTCTGAATGTAATTAAAATCACCACCCATAATCAATACACCTTCTATATTCACCACTATTTGATAAATGTGCTCAAATTATGTGGTTTCATCATCTATGGGGCCATAGTAATTACTACATGTAATACAGTTTCCTCCAGATTTACCTTCACCTTCACCAATAGCCATCTGCCTTTCTCATCTCGCACGACTTACATAACCTGCCAGTCCATCAACATTTGAAAATTGCGACCCCTTGATCTGCTAAATTAGCAGATGAGAAATATTAACCCATCCCTCACCCACACCAACTCCCCGTGCCCCTTCCAACTCCAGGCAGTTGGAGAATAGCCTACCATACCCCTTGCCACCCCACCCTGAATAACCCCTATTCTGGGTGCCATGGTATTGCACCCTGGAGGGACCTACCACCCCACCCCCTTAGTCTCAGAAAAAAAAATATCCTACCTCTCTACTTTTCCATAGAAATTTTCTGGAACAGTTCCTGTGCTTCATCGGGATTTGCGAGCATATGAAATTTCCCCTGTACCAAGACTCGTAGCTTAGATTGCTGGGCTACAGCCTCCTGAGCCCCTGTGCCTTGAATAAATAGAGAAGCTTGACAAATTCTTTCCAGCGATGAGCCACTGCTGCTGACATATCGGAGAAAATGCCGCAGCTTGATTGAGAATTGCTTCTTTTGAATTCCTCTGGTCAATATCTGCTCTTTGACTCAGAAATCTGAGAAATGTGCTAGTATTGTTCGGGGTAAATTGGAATGCGGAAATGGCTGGGCTGGAACCCTGTGTGCTCTTGTGATAGTGAGATCTCCGTAGTATTCGGGCAACACATTATCCTTAATGCATGACTCGACCCATTGATGCATTTGTGACCCCTCACAGCCTTCTGGGACCCCGACCACCCACAGATTAGAGCGTCGAGAATGATTTTCCAGTTCTTCCAGCATAGTTTCCCATAGATTTTTCAGTTTTTTACCCAGAGTAGCCTGATGCTGGATTGTGGTCATCCAATCTTCAAGATGGGATATCCTGGATTCAGCTTCTTGTAATCTTGCCTGATAGGTACCAACTGCTTCTTCGATTTTTGACAGGCGCAGATGTAATGCCGCAATCTCATTTGCTTACTGTTGCTTTCAGCTCATGTATCTAATCAAGAATGAGATTTAGCAGGGTTTTAATGTAATATCGGATTCTGGTCCCGGCCTCTGATAGCTGGTTTCCTAAGGGCTCTTCCGGTGCTAGCCGAACCAGTTCTAGCTGTCCTGCCGCTGCATTTTTATCCACCACAGAGGCTGTAGGCTGGCCATCCATTAAAAACCCCTTCTGTTGTTCTAGTGGCCTAAGAGGCGAAGTAAAAGCTTGGACATCTGATGGCACACCCTCTTGCATTTTATCAACAGACTCTTCCTCTGAAACTGGAGTTTGTGCAGGCAATAAGTGCAATTTAGGTTTCAGGAACAGTGGGTATTCCTTGGTCTTACTTTGCAACATGCTAGAGGAGTCTTTTTTTACGATCTCTTGATTAGATCTCTCCTCTAAATTCCCTGCTGTCCAGCTGTCTTCACCAGCAATAACCCCTTTAGCGACTCAGCCAAATTGGACCAAGACTAACCCCTCAGCACCTAGTTTCACAGTCAACTTTTCCTGGTGGGGAATTTCAGCCATTCCCTGGGTAAGATCACCCTTAGCCCCATCCTCTGATCCAGCACATCATCTTCTGAGCTCAGAGGGCTTGATATTGGGGCTGAGGCTCAATGAGCTTTCTGCAAGGGTTCGGCTCCTTCATTTGCTGAGGCTATCTTCATCTAGGTTGTTAGTGTTTTTAACTTCAAACCCGTATTTAAGTCAACATGAGCCATTACATTGGCAATGTTTAAATGTTTCCCCATCCTAACAGGTGTCCAAGAAACCAAACCACTGTGTTTTTCCAACCTCTTGTAAGGGAGAAATCTATCTTCTAACATCCAAATACATGTAGTTGTATATCATGTACTATGCCCAGTTTTTTTAATGTGTTCCTTTCTTCCTTCTTTCTTCTTTCCTTTTTTAGCTTTTCTCTCACGTGTGTATACCAAGCTTTACATTTAGCACCTGCTGATTGGCATTCCGTGCTGTCGAGCTAAATAGCAGCTGTCAATAATTAATGCTGCATACAGTTTTCTACCATTTTGTAGTGCCCAGTGTCCAAACTAGTGCCAACCCGGGGGTTGTAGAAATGCTGTTATAGCAACAAAGAACCCCCCCGGGAAACAAAATGTCTCCGGATCATTGAAAGCTCACTCACCTCAATTGGCAATCCTTAAATGCGAAGAGCCTTCGACCCCTTGCTAGAGCGTCCTGAGCAGATCACTTCCAATTCTTTTTTAGAGACCCCCCTCTCTAATCACCGGGGCCAGCATAGGTCTGAAAATGCCAAACAAATGAAAAGCCTTCGTCCATTGAGAAGAAAAGAGCATCCGCTTTATCAGCTCCGAAATCCCTGCATCTCTGCGTCTCCTCACTCAGTTGCCGGCATCCGAAAATCTGCTCCGTAGCACAGGGAGGGGCGATGTTGTTACCTGTGACTAGGCTAGATGGGATTCGGCGCAGACGCCATCCTCCAGCGCCACTCACAGTTCAGCTTTTGATAGAGTTAACCGCTTCAAGCTGCGGCCCATGATGGCTCGGATGGGAATAGAGCCCGGGCTAATTTATTTCTTGCATGATTTGCACAAGGACCATTTGGCTTCTGTCAGATATGGCCCCAATGCTTGCGACCAGGAAAGCTACTTTGTTCACCAAGGCCTGCGCAGGTGCTTGAGCTGACTGGCGCTCTCTCATGGTCAGCCCGAACTTTGAATTTGCCCCGGTCCAGCGCGATCTAAAGTAACCTTTTTGGTGCTACTTGCTTCTAAGCGCTTTACTGCATTTATTTTTTCAAAATTCAATATCTCAATTTCTACACAATGGATGTTTTTCATTTTGGTCTTTTTTTATTTATAACGTCATACTATATTTTTTCTAAACTGTTATGGGTTCTTTTTGTGGTGTTTTCACTGTGTTGCTGTATCAGTTATTGCACAAATACTTTACACAATCCCTTTTAAGTTCCGCCTGCCTGCTCTGTGTCAAGCTACCAGACGTGAGTACAGGATCATTTTGGTTTTGTTGTGTCTTACCCTGACTAGGATTGTGGTCCCTGCTTTGAAAATGTGCATACCTTTGCCAACTACAAACCCAATTTCAAACAATGTGTATTGATAGGCATGTGAACACTCTGACAAGCTGACTGAGAATGTTTTCATCTTCATTCAACAACATATATATAAGGGCTGCGCATATCAGCGCTTCAACTATACGGTCCTGGAGGGTGGCTGGACAGCAGAAGCCACATTATAACCTCTCCTGGTGGAACAACCTTAGTCCTCAGACCAGGGTTGACATCCTTGGTGACTGCCAAGATGTTGCAAGTTTGATGTAAGCATCTGTGTCCTCCAGTTCCCTCCGAGTTCCCAAGTACACCATTCAGGGAAGAACTGAGGAGGGTGACAGAGGTAACCAGTAGTAGATTTTGGTCTCCAAGTGGCACCCGCTGAGCCTAATGCAAACTGCAATTAACTAGCTTAGAATAAGCATTGGCAATGCCAATAGGTCTGACTTATGAACGAAAGTGCCTTTTGTGTCACTGATGGGTGCAGACACTCAATACATCTTAATACATACACACTGTCACTCATCTTTGCACTCATGCATCCATTCATCAATCCATTGATTCACCCTTCCGTTCACCCTCTGACACAACCACAATAAAACACACACACACAAAACAACATAAGCAAGATAAATTAAAAGAAAACAGATAGAAAAAAAACATGTTGTCCCCTAAACAGGGGGGCATATGTTTGCCATAATAAAACTAAGCATAGCAGTGGGAGGCCATCTTGCAAAGGTATTGGAAATAGTGCATCATTGTTTTAAAGTTCAAGCATGACCTCCATATTTAGAACCAAAGGGCCCGATTCACAAAGGCAAACTGAGCCGAAAGTCAAACTTTACGACTTTCGGTAAACACAAAGGTCATTTACGAGTAGTAAAGTTAGACTTTTGTCTCAGTTAAACTTAAGTTTTGATCTTAAGTTTAACATTTTGGTCTCAATTAAACTTACAACCAAAACTTAAGTTTAACTGATACAAGAGTCTATGTAACTTTGCGACTTGTTATTGCTGTGTGTGAATACCGAAAGTTGTAAAGTTAGACTTTTGTCTTAGTTTATTTACCTTTGTGAACCAGGCCCAACTTGTTGATCGTCTTTGAGTGGTAAAAAAACAATGATACACTATGGACAGCAGCATTCATCTTGATATTCTGCTTTAGAGGCAGTGCCTCTGTGGAATGTGGCACACAGCAAACAAGCAACTCATTTTCACTGCCTGGAGAGTTGTAGTATCGCATTAAAGGTTGAAATAAAAAGAGAAGAAGCAAAGAAATGAAAGGGGGGACTATAAAATGAGAAACCAGCACACTCATTTTCACTTGGACATACACATGGGATCCGAAACTTCCATCATTCACAGGGCAAAGGAGACAATGACTGATGCAGACTGAACCATTACAGTTGGCAAAGTAAATGATTCTCTCTCCTAAGAAGGCATAACAATTATTCTGACAGTGCAAATCCTCTATACCCTTGGTTTGTCAAATTAGGTAATCTGCACCAAAATGCTTGCCTACTATGGAAATCTGTGGGATTACATGTAACAAAATACCTATCTGTAGGCTTTACTACAGTGTAATGGCAATTTACCCTTAATTGCAGACAGATTTTAACTTGTGCTTTACACAATCAATATGTCTGTCCTACTGCTTTTACAGCAACTTTTTATTATGAACATACAAGGCTATAACCTTTATCAATGGCTTGTCAGCATAAGCATCTCTTATCTACTGTGTTGGTTCATAGGCCTTTCCACAAAGCAACAAGGTATACTATAATAAACTTCAAATATGTACAGCATACAGTTGTCAAAACAATACAAAATCCCTACTAATTGATCGCAATAAGGAATGCCATAGTGCAAATTGTCTGCGCCCATGGTTCATTCTGGTTGGTCATCAGCACTAAAACCCCTGCCTCCTACAAGATTCCATGTAACATAACGCTTGCCTAACGGCTTTAGTACAGTGTGATAACAATCAACCCTTAAAAGCTGATTCCCTTTACATATGCTTTGCACGATAAATTAAGTAAGGCCTACTTGCTTTGTCATAATCGTTCATTATAAATAGATCACACCTAAGGAATCTGACATAACTTTTCCTGGTAAACTGATAAAGCATCTACCCTTTACCAATGGCTTTACACTTTATGCCACTCAGGGCTACTGAAGTGTGCAGAAGCTGTCAAAGACGTGCGCAGAAGCTGACAGCTATCAGTGATACATTTATAAAACTGCAAGTATGTACAAAGTTACAGTTGGCAAACCAATATACGCAGGGTTTAATTTGTAAAAGAAATTAGCCCTGTGTGGTGATCTGTACTGCTATTACTGTCATCCCTTCTCCCAGTGATGTCACCCTTTAGATTGTCCTGTAGCGAGGATTCCTCCCCAGTGTTCCCTGCTTGGCAGTTGCTACTGCTGTGTCTTCCCCTCAAGCTGGACGGCTCTCTTCTCCTGAATAAATCCTGAACCCTAACCTTCTGCCTCCGCCTCATCTTTACATTGGCGACAGAGGATGGTCAGCAGTTCTTCAGCTGCTGTTAAAACCTTCAGAACAACTTCATCATCGAAGCGTTTTGAAATTCAGGACTTTTCATATTCTTCCCATGATCTCCATCGTCATGTGAGTACATTTACAAATTTCTTTCTTCGCTGCACTCACGGAGAGCCGTCGCAGCTACAGAACTTTTCACCGCAATACTACTATTTGAACTTATCTGCACATCTTTTCCGGCACGTCGCCCAGATTTGTGCTATTTGCCTCATTCTCTGTGCCAGCCCGCTCCGCTTTCATCAACTGACTCTCGCTAGGACTTTTGCCACATTTCTAGACTTTCCTACCTTTTTCCTCGCGCTCCCAACAATGCGCGCATTCTCCTCCGTTGTTCCTTCCCCCTCGGGCTGCGCCTCAGAGTGATGACGTCGTAGAACTTTGCCCTCCGTCAAGCAGTCCAGCGTCCCAACGCACCAAGCGTATTCACGCACTATGTACGCCTGTCACCATAGCAACTCAGACGCCTTTCCTGCTTCCAGTCACGGCTTGGCTTCGCTACGTCACAAAGGCTTCTTCTCGCTGCACTCAGCTGCTCAGTCATCGAACTCTCTAACGTCACAAAGATCTCCTTCCTTTCTACTTCATTCATCACGCTGATGCGCACAGCTCTAGCGCATGGCGGATTAAATTACCACAGCGGATTAAGCACTTTACATAAAAAAAAAAAAAACTTCAACTTCGCGCTGATGCGCACAGCTTTCACGTTTCTCATCAATACTTCCACACTTATGTTTTACACGCGGATGTCTACATTATCATCATTCACACGCTGATGTGCACAGCATTTGCACACTGATGTGCACAGTTCTTACAAGTGGACTACTCACACGCTGATTTGCACAGCATTTGCACACTGATGTGCACAGTTCTTACAAGCTATTGTGCATTTCATTTGTACTGCCATTGTTAATTGTTAATTGTTCTAGCCCATTTCTTTTAATTTTAAATACTTCATTCCTAGAGAAAATAGAAGATACCACAATGCAAAGCGTTTCTCCTCCAGCCCCATTTCTTCAGACTCCTGGTGATCCTCCTCTCGAATGGAAACTATGGTTGAGATCCTTTATGGCCTACTTGGGTGCTATAGATGGTCTTAGATATCGCACTGAAAGAAAAAAAAGTTTAATGTACTACCATCTGGGTGTCGAAGGCCAGAATGTCTTTGATCATCTTCCACCTTATATTCCCCCTTCCGGCGAAGCTCCTGATGAATTTGATATAGCCATAGCCAAATTAGACAAGTACTTTGTTAAAACCAAAAATATGGTTGTTCATCGTTACAAATTTTTCACCAGGGCTCAAAAACCTGAAGAAAGCATTGACACTTTTGTTACTGCCTTGAAAATTCTTGCTTCTAAATGCGAATTTGACAATTTCACCTCTCAACTTATTAGAGACCAACTTGTTGCTCGTTGTTCTTGTAAACAAATCCAGGGAAAGTTGTTATCATGCAAGGATCCTTCTCTTGATAAAGCTATTGACATAGCTAAGAGTATTGAGACTTCCTTGGAAGATTCCAAACAACTAGAAGTTTCCCTTTCCAATACTTCTATTTCTGGTGCTGTTTCCAATACTTCTATTTCTGGTGCTGTTTCCACTAAAATGCCCCCTCCCATCAAGACTTCTAATTTTGTTCCTCGTGATTCACGCGGTTATTTTAGGAGAATGGGAAATACTAGCACCAGGAGACCCTTTATGCCTAACAGACAATCAAACCGGAACACTTTTTGTTTTAGATGTGGTTCTTCTTACCACTTTTCTAATTTCAAAAATTGTCCTGCTGCCAACCAACAATGCAGTCAATGTGGCAAAAATGGTCATTTTTCAAAGGTCTGCATGAGAGGTAAAAGAAGTGATGTACGTTGTGTTATGAATGAGAATGACTTTTCCCCTGATTTAAATTCTTTTGAGCATTCAACTGATTATTCTGAACATGATGTTACCAGTCAAGAATATGTGGTTGTTGTGAAGGACAACAATACTGCTTGTTGTACTTTTCTTGTTCCTGATCCCGAAGTTGATGCCACTATTGACAAATGTCATATTCAACTACTTGTAGACACCGGTGCTCGCATCACCATTGTTTCCTACGAAAAGTATTCTCACTTTTGGCATGACAAATGTTTACTTCCTCCTGACGTTCTTTCTGTAGCCTTTGAGGGAAGTAGAATTAATCTTTTAGGTTATTTCTGGGCTGAGATTTCTATTTTTAGCAAAGTTATCAAAGGAAAAGTTTACGTTGCTAAACGGGGCATCAATGTACTGGGTCTCATCCATCAGGCAGAATTCGGTGTCACCATTAAGCCTGGTCTACCCAATCCTGTATTTATTGAAGAGTGCAATATTCCTCATTCTATGTCTTCATCTCCTGCCCCTGTATGTAACATTTTGAATGATAAATTGTGGGAGCTCAAATTTAAAAAAGTTTTTGAAGATCGCCTTGGTAAAATCACCAATTTTCAACATTTCATCAAAGTCAAAGATGACATTACTCCTGTCAAACACAAACTTAGAAATGTCCCACTCAGTATCAGAGAGGACTTGTCCAAACATCTAAAATCCCTGTGCGAACAAGGAATTATTGAGAAAGTTGAATCGACATTATGGCTTTCTCCCATCGTTCTTGCTAGGAAAAGGTCTGGTGACCTTAGGATGTGTGTGGATTTACGCAGTCTCAATCAAGCTATCTGGGTTGATGGTTTTTCCCTCCCTCGCATTGAGGATTTAATAGCAAAAGTTGGTTCTTCCACTTGGTTCTCAAAATTTGACTTAAAGGCGGCCTACCACCAGATTGAGTTGCATCCCCTCTCACGTCACCTCACTGCCTTTGTCACACCTGATGGCGTATTCCAATTTCGTCGTCTTCCCTTCGGCTTGGCTTCTGCTGCTGCTGTTTTCCAGCGCATCATGTCGGAGATGTTTGAGGAACTCCCCAATGTAGTCGTCTTTCAAGATGATATTCTTATTTTCACTCAATCTGAGGACGAACATGACAAAGTCATTGACCAAGTCTTTCACATTTTGGAACATAGAGGCGTGACCTTACAAAAGAGCAAGTGTGTTTTCAAAACCAGAGAAGTGGAATATCTTGGTCATATTATTTCTGAAAATGGCATCAGGCCAAGATCTGGTCTTGTCAAAAGCATCATTGAAGCTCCCGCTCCTTCCAACAAGGAACAACTTTTGTCCTTTCTGGGTCTTTGTGAGTTTTATTCAAAATTCATGAGAGACTATGCCAAGACCACAGAGTGTTTTAGACTTTTACTAAAAAAAGGTGCTACTTTCAGCTGGTCTGATGAGTGTGAAAAAGGTTTTCAACTTATCAAAAAGCACATTACCAATGCTCCTGCTGTTCAACCCTTCAATGGCAACAGAGAAACTATTGTCACTGTTGATGCTTGCGAATATGGCTTAGGGGCAGTTCTTTCTCAAATGGCCTACGGTAAAGAATTTACCGTCGGATTGGCCTCCAGGACTCTCCGTCCTGTCGAAAGAAAATACTCTGTTATTGAGAAGGAACTGCTTGCGTGTGCTTGGAGTGTTGAGAAATTCAAGTCTTACCTATGGGGTAGACCGTTCATTCTTCAAACCGATCATCGTCCCCTTGTTGATATCTTATCAGGCAGAAACGTTAATCGCACCACTGCACGATTGGCTAGACTTTCCACTAAACTTTTGGAATTCAATTTCAAGGCTGTCTACATCCCTGGTGGCAAAAACAGACGGGCAGACTGCTTGTCAAGGCTACCTCTACAAGTACCTGATGAGAATGACGAAACTGATATTGAGGAATGTTTTGTGGCCAATATCTCCCTAACGTCTGTTTCTTTCGCTGAATGTGACTGGATCAAGGCTGTCGAGAATGATGCCATTCTCAAAGATGTCATCTCCTTCATACAAAAAGGTTGGCCTAAAGAGAGAACTCTTTCTCCTGAACTTCAAATTTATTGGAAAATTAACTCTGAACTTTCTTTGGAGAATGGTAAAATTGTTAGGGGTGATAAGTTTATTCCCCCTTCTGTTTACAGAGAGAAAATTATTACTGATGCACATTCCGGTCATCTTGGTGCCACCATCACCAAGAAAAATGTCAGATCGAATTTTTGGTGGCCAAAAATGGACAACCAGATTATTGAAGCCATCAAACTCTGTTCACGCTGCAACACCAGTGACAAGGTTCTCATTTTAGAAGGTGTTTCTAATTCTGTGGTTCCCCCTCCCGCCAGGGCCTGGCAAAAAATTGGTCTGGACTTTTTAGGTCCGTTCCATGTCCTTCCCAACACTTCCAAATACTTCTTGGTCCTTGTTGATCATCTTTCCAGGTGGGTCGAAGTCGAACCTATAAATGTTCCTAATTCCAAGAGTGTTATTGATTGTTTAAGCAGAATCTTTCTCAGGGAAGGGTGTCCTGAAGAAATCCTTACCGACAACGGGGTTCAATTCATTTCCAAAGAAATGAGTGTCTTCCTTAACAATTGCTGTATTAGACATACCAGAACTCCGTTGTACCATCCCCAAAGCAACGGCAAAACCGAGAGATTTAACAGAGTCATTGTCGAATGTGTGCAAGCTGCTTTCAGGTCGAATAATTGTATCTTTCAGGCTGTAAAAGATCTTATATGGTCTTATCGCATTTCTCCCCATATTGCCACAGGTTTTTCTCCTTTCGAGCTAATGAGAGGAAGAAAAGCTTGCTCCCAAGCTGTCCCATTTTGGATGGTCAAGAGTCTACACCGGGGCTGTGATTTGGAAGCAGTGTGGGAGTGTGCCAACAAAAAATCTTCTAGTTCTCTACCCTGTCCTGGTGAACCTAAAAGAGAGTCTTTCCATAACATTCATCCTGGTGACTGGGTTAGAATCAAGAATCCGGTCATAGTTAAGAAAGGCTTTTCTAAATTTCTTGAATCCCAACAGGTTGTTGATGTTTCAGGAACAGTGGGTATTCCTTGGTCTTACTTTGCAACATGCTAGAGGAGTCTTTTTTTACGATCTCTTGATTAGATCTCTCCTCTAAATTCCCTGCTGTCCAGCTGTCTTCACCAGCAATAACCCCTTTAGCGACTCAGCCAAATTGGACCAAGACTAACCCCTCAGCACCTAGTTTCACAGTCAACTTTTCCTGGTGGGGAATTTCAGCCATTCCCTGGGTAAGATCACCCTTAGCCCCATCCTCTGATCCAGCACATCATCTTCTGAGCTCAGAGGGCTTGATATTGGGGCTGAGGCTCAATGAGCTTTCTGCAAGGGTTCGGCTCCTTCATTTGCTGAGGCTATCTTCATCTAGGTTGTTAGTGTTTTTAACTTCAAACCCGTATTTAAGTCAACATGAGCCATTACATTGGCAATTTTTTAATGTTTCCCCATCCTAACAGGTGTCCAAGAAACCAAACCACTGTGTTTTTCCAACCTCTTGTAAGGGAGAAATCTATCTTCTAACATCCAAATACATGTAGTTGTATATCATGTACTATGCCCAGTTTTTTTAATGTGTTCCTTTCTTCCTTCTTTCTTCTTTCCTTTTTTAGCTTTTCTCTCACGTGTGTATACCAAGCTTTACATTTAGCACCTGCTGATTGGCATTCCGTGCTGTCGAGCTAAATAGCAGCTGTCAATAATTAATGCTGCATACAGTTTTCTACCATTTTGTAGTGCCCAGTGTCCAAACTAGTGCCAACCCGGGGGTTGTAGAAATGCTGTTATAGCAACAAAGAACCCCCCCGGGAAACAAAATGTCTCCGGATCATTGAAAGCTCACTCACCTCAATTGGCAATCCTTAAATGCGAAGAGCCTTCGACCCCTTGCTAGAGCGTCCTGAGCAGATCACTTCCAATTCTTTTTTAGAGACCCCCCTCTCTAATCACCGGGGCCAGCATAGGTCTGAAAATGCCAAACAAATGAAAAGCCTTCGTCCATTGAGAAGAAAAGAGCATCCGCTTTATCAGCTCCGAAATCCCTGCATCTCTGCGTCTCCTCACTCAGTTGCCGGCATCCGAAAATCTGCTCCGTAGCACAGGGAGGGGCGATGTTGTTACCTGTGACTAGGCTAGATGGGATTCGGCGCAGACGCCATCCTCCAGCGCCACTCACAGTTCAGCTTTTGATAGAGTTAACCGCTTCAAGCTGCGGCCCATGATGGCTCGGATGGGAATAGAGCCCGGGCTAATTTATTTCTTGCATGATTTGCACAAGGACCATTTGGCTTCTGTCAGATATGGCCCCAATGCTTGCGACCAGGAAAGCTACTTTGTTCACCAAGGCCTGCGCGGGTGCTTGAGCTGACTGGCGCTCTCTCATGGTCAGCCCGAACTTTGAATTTGCCCCGGTCCAGCGCGATCTAAAGTAACCTTTTTGGTGCTACTTGCTTCTAAGCGCTTTACTGCATTTATTTTTTCAAAATTCAATATCTCAATTTCTACACAATGGATGTTTTTCATTTTGGTCTTTTTTTATTTATAACGTCATACTATATTTTTTCTAAACTGTTATGGGTTCTTTTTGTGGTGTTTTCACTGTGTTGCTGTATCAGTTATTGCACAAATACTTTACACAATCCCTTTTAAGTTCCGCCTGCCTGCTCTGTGTCAAGCTACCAGACGTGAGTACAGGATCATTTTGGTTTTGTTGTGTCTTACCCTGACTAGGATTGTGGTCCCTGCTTTGAAAATGTGCATACCTTTGCCAACTACAAACCCAATTTCAAACAATGTGTATTGATAGGCATGTGAACACTCTGACAAGCTGACTGAGAATGTTTTCATCTTCATTCAACAACATATATATAAGGGCTGCGCATATCAGCGCTTCAACTATACGGTCCTGGAGGGTGGCTGGACAGCAGAAGCCACATTATAACCTCTCCTGGTGGAACAACCTTAGTCCTCAGACCAGGGTTGACATCCTTGGTGACTGCCAAGATGTTGCAAGTTTGATGTAAGCATCTGTGTCCTCCAGTTCCCTCCGAGTTCCCAAGTACACCATTCAGGGAAGAACTGAGGAGGGTGACAGAGGTAACCAGTAGTAGATTTTGGTCTCCAAGTGGCACCCGCTGAGCCTAATGCAAACTGCAATTAACTAGCTTAGAATAAGCATTGGCAATGCCAATAGGTCTGACTTATGAACGAAAGTGCCTTTTGTGTCACTGATGGGTGCAGACACTCAATACATCTTAATACATACACACTGTCACTCATCTTTGCACTCATGCATCCATTCATCAATCCATTGATTCACCCTTCCGTTCACCCTCTGACACAACCACAATAAAACACACACACAAAACAACATAAGCAAGATAAATTAAAAGAAAACAGATAGAAAAAAAACATGTTGTCCCCTAAACAGGGGGGCATATGTTTGCCATAATAAAACTAAGCATAGCAGTGGGAGGCCATCTTGCAAAGGTATTGGAAATAGTGCATCATTGTTTTAAAGTTCAAGCATGACCTCCATATTTAGAACCAAAGGGCCCGATTCACAAAGGCAAACTGAGCCGAAAGTCAAACTTTACGACTTTCGGTAAACACAAAGGTCATTTACGAGTAGTAAAGTTAGACTTTTGTCTCAGTTAAACTTAAGTTTTGATCTTAAGTTTAACATTTTGGTCTCAATTAAACTTACAACCAAAACTTAAGTTTAACTGATACAAGAGTCTATGTAACTTTGCGACTTGTTATTGCTGTGTGTGAATACCGAAAGTTGTAAAGTTAGACTTTTGTCTTAGTTTATTTACCTTTGTGAACCAGGCCCAACTTGTTGATCGTCTTTGAGTGGTAAAAAAACAATGATACACTATGGACAGCAGCATTCATCTTGATATTCTGCTTTAGAGGCAGTGCCTCTGTGGAATGTGGCACACAGCAAACAAGCAACTCATTTTCACTGCCTGGAGAGTTGTAGTATCGCATTAAAGGTTGAAATAAAAAGAGAAGAAGCAAAGAAATGAAAGGGGGGACTATAAAATGAGAAACCAGCACACTCATTTTCACTTGGACATACACATGGGATCCGAAACTTCCATCATTCACAGGGCAAAGGAGACAATGACTGATGCAGACTGAACCATTACAGTTGGCAAAGTAAATGATTCTCTCTCCTAAGAAGGCATAACAATTATTCTGACAGTGCAAATCCTCTATACCCTTGGTTTGTCAAATTAGGTAATCTGCACCAAAATGCTTGCCTACTATGGAAATCTGTGGGATTACATGTAACAAAATACCTATCTGTAGGCTTTACTACAGTGTAATGGCAATTTACCCTTAATTGCAGACAGATTTTAACTTGTGCTTTACACAATCAATATGTCTGTCCTACTGCTTTTACAGCAACTTTTTATTATGAACATACAAGGCTATAACCTTTATCAATGGCTTGTCAGCATAAGCATCTCTTATCTACTGTGTTGGTTCATAGGCCTTTCCACAAAGCAACAAGGTATACTATAATAAACTTCAAATATGTACAGCATACAGTTGTCAAAACAATACAAAATCCCTACTAATTGATCGCAATAAGGAATGCCATAGTGCAAATTGTCTGCGCCCATGGTTCATTCTGGTTGGTCATCAGCACTAAAACCCCTGCCTCCTACAAGATTCCATGTAACATAACGCTTGCCTAACGGCTTTAGTACAGTGTGATAACAATCAACCCTTAAAAGCTGATTCCCTTTACATATGCTTTGCACGATAAATTAAGTAAGGCCTACTTGCTTTGTCATAATCGTTCATTATAAATAGATCACACCTAAGGAATCTGACATAACTTTTCCTGGTAAACTGATAAAGCATCTACCCTTTACCAATGGCTTTACACTTTATGCCACTCAGGGCTACTGAAGTGTGCAGAAGCTGTCAAAGACGTGCGCAGAAGCTGACAGCTATCAGTGATACATTTATAAAACTGAAAGTATGTACAAAGTTACAGTTGGCAAACCAATATACGCAGGGTTTAATTTGTAAAAGAAATTAGCCCTGTGTGGTGATCTGTACTGCTATTACTGTCATCCCTTCTCCCAGTGATGTCACCCTTTAGATTGTCCTGTAGCGAGGATTCCTCCCCAGTGTTCCCTGCTTGGCAGTTGCTACTGCTGTGTCTTCCCCTCAAGCTGGACGGCTCTCTTCTCCTGAATAAATCCTGAACCCTAACCTTCTGCCTCCGCCTCATCTTTACATTGGCGACAGAGGATGGTCAGCAGTTCTTCAGCTGCTGTTAAAACCTTCAGAACAACTTCATCATCGAAGCGTTTTGAAATTCAGGACTTTTCATATTCTTCCCATGATCTCCATCGTCATGTGAGTACATTTACAAATTTCTTTCTTCGCTGCACTCACGGAGAGCCGTCGCAGCTACAGAACTTTTCACCGCAATACTACTATTTGAACTCATCTGCACATCTTTTCCGGCACGTCGCCCAGATTTGTGCTATTTGCCTCATTCTCTGTGCCAGCCCGCTCCGCTTTCATCAACTGACTCTCGCTAGGACTTTTGCCACATTTCTAGACTTTCCTACCTTTTTCCTCGCGCTCCCAACAATGCGCGCATTCTCCTCCGTTGTTCCTTCCCCCTCGGGCTGCGCCTCAGAGTGATGACGTCGTAGAACTTTGCCCTCCGTCAAGCAGTCCAGCGTCCCAACGCACCAAGCGTATTCACGCACTACGTACGCCTGTCACCATAGCAACTCAGACGCCTTTCCTGCTTCCAGTCACGGCTTGGCTTCGCTACGTCACAAAGGCTTCTTCTCGCTGCACTCAGCTGCTCAGTCATCGAACTCTCTAACGTCACAAAGATCTCCTTCCTTTCTACTTCATTCATCACGCTGATGCGCACAGCTCTAGCGCATGGCGGATTAAATTACCACAGCGGATTAAGCACTTTACATAAAAAAAAAAAACTTCAACTTCGCGCTGATGCGCACAGCTTTCACGTTTCTCATCAATACTTCCACACTTATGTTTTACACGCGGATGTCTACATTATCATCATTCACACGCTGATGTGCACAGCATTTGCACACTGATGTGCACAGTTCTTACAAGTGGACTACTCACACGCTGATTTGCACAGCATTTGCACACTGATGTGCACAGTTCTTACAAGCTATTGTGCATTTCATTTGTACTGCCATTGTTAATTGTTAATTGTTCTAGCCCATTTCTTTTAATTTTAAATACTTCATTCCTAGAGAAAATAGAAGATACCACAATGCAAAGCGTTTCTCCTCCAGCCCCATTTCTTCAGACTCCTGGTGATCCTCCTCTCGAATGGAAACTATGGTTGAGATCCTTTATGGCCTACTTGGGTGCTATAGATGGTCTTAGATATCGCGCTGAAAGAAAAAAAAGTTTAATGTACTACCATCTGGGTGTCGAAGGCCAGAATGTCTTTGATCATCTTCCACCTTATATTCCCCCTTCCGGCGAAGCTCCTGATGAATTTGATATAGCCATAGCCAAATTAGACAAGTACTTTGTTAAAACCAAAAATATGGTTGTTCATCGTTACAAATTTTTCACCAGGGCTCAAAAACCTGAAGAAAGCATTGACACTTTTGTTACTGCCTTGAAAATTCTTGCTTCTAAATGCGAATTTGACAATTTCACCTCTCAACTTATTAGAGACCAACTTGTTGCTCGTTGTTCTTGTAAACAAATCCAGGGAAAGTTGTTATCATGCAAGGATCCTTCTCTTGATAAAGCTATTGACATAGCTAAGAGTATTGAGACTTCCTTGGAAGATTCCAAACAACTAGAAGTTTCCCTTTCCAATACTTCTATTTCTGGTGCTGTTTCCAATACTTCTATTTCTGGTGCTGTTTCCACTAAAATGCCCCCTCCCATCAAGACTTCTAATTTTGTTCCTCGTGATTCACGCGGTTATTTTAGGAGAATGGGAAATACTAGCACCAGGAGACCCTTTATGCCTAACAGACAATCCAACCGGAACACTTTTTGTTTTAGATGTGGTTCTTCTTACCACTTTTCTAATTTCAAAAATTGTCCTGCTGCCAACCAACAATGCAGTCAATGTGGCAAAAATGGTCATTTTTCAAAGGTCTGCATGAGAGGTAAAAGAAGTGATGTACGTTGTGTTATGAATGAGAATGACTTTTCCCCTGATTTAAATTCTTTTGAGCATTCAACTGATTATTCTGAACATGATGTTACCAGTCAAGAATATGTGGTTGTTGTGAAGGACAACAATACTGCTTGTCGTACTTTTCTTGTTCCTGATCCCGAAGTTGATGCCACTATTGACAAATGTCATATTCAACTACTTGTAGACACCGGTGCTCGCATCACCATTGTTTCCTACGAAAAGTATTCTCACTTTTGGCATGACAAATGTTTACTTACTCCTGACGTTCTTTCTGTAGCCTTTGAGGGAAGTAGAATTAATCTTTTAGGTTATTTCTGGGCTGAGATTTCTATTTTTAGCAAAGTTATCAAAGGAAAAGTTTACGTTGCTAAACGGGGCATCAATGTACTGGGTCTCATCCATCAGGCAGAATTCGGTGTCACCATTAAGCCTGGTCTACCCAATCCTGTATTTATTGAAGAGTGCAATATTCCTCATTCTATGTCTTCATCTCCTGCCCCTGTATGTAACATTTTGAATGATAAATTGTGGGAGCTCAAATTTAAAAAAGTTTTTGAAGATCGCCTTGGTAAAATCACCAATTTTCAACATTTCATCAAAGTCAAAGATGACATTACTCCTGTCAAACACAAACTTAGAAATGTCCCACTCAGTATCAGAGAGGACTTGTCCAAACATCTAAAATCCCTGTGCGAACAAGGAATTATTGAGAAAGTTGAATCGACATTATGGCTTTCTCCCATCGTTCTTGCTAGGAAAAGGTCTGGTGACCTTAGGATGTGTGTGTATTTACGCAGTCTCAATCAAGCTATCTGGGTTGATGGTTTTCCCCTCCCTCGCATTGAGGATTTAATAGCAAAAGTTGGTTCTTCCACTTGGTTCTCAAAATTTGACTTAAAGGCGGCCTACCACCAGATTGAGTTGCATCCCCTCTCACGTCACCTCACTGCCTTTGTCACACCTGATGGCGTATTCCAATTTCGTCGTCTTCCCTTCGGCTTGGCTTCTGCTGCTGCTGTTTTCCAGCGCATCATGTCGGAGATGTTTGAGGAACTCCCCAATGTAGTCGTCTTTCAAGATGATATTCTTATTTTCACTCAATCTGAGGACGAACATGACAAAGTCATTGACCAAGTCTTTCACATTTTGGAACATAGAGGCGTGACCTTACAAAAGAGCAAGTGTGTTTTCAAAACCAGAGAAGTGGAATATCTTGGTCATATTATTTCTGAAAATGGCATCAGGCCAAGATCTGGTCTTGTCAAAAGCATCATTGAAGCTCCCGCTCCTTCCAACAAGGAACAACTTTTGTCCTTTCTGGGTCTTTGTGAGTTTTATTCAAAATTCATGAGAGACTATGCCAAGACCACAGAGTGTTTTAGACTTTTACTAAAAAAAGGTGCTACTTTCAGCTGGTCTGATGAGTGTGAAAAAGGTTTTCAACTTATCAAAAAGCACATTACCAATGCTCCTGCTCTTCAACCCTTCAATGGCAACAGAGAAACTATTGTCACTGTTGATGCTTGCGAATATGGCTTAGGGGCAGTTCTTTCTCAAATGGCCTACGGTAAAGAATTTACCGTCGGATTTGCCTCCAGGACTCTCCGTCCTGTCGAAAGAAAATACTCTGTTATTGAGAAGGAACTGCTTGCGTGTGCTTGGAGTGTTGAGAAATTCAAGTCTTACCTATGGGGTAGACCGTTCATTCTTCAAACCGATCATCGTCCCCTTGTTGATATCTTATCAGGCAGAAACGTTAATCGCACCACTGCACGATTGGCTAGACTTTCCACTAAACTTTTGGAATTCAATTTCAAGGCTGTCTACATCCCTGGCGGCAAAAACAGACGGGCAGACTGGTTGTCAAGGCTACCTCTACAAGTACCTGATGAGAATGACGAAACTGATATTGAGGAATGTTTTGTGGCCAATATCTCCCTAACGTCTGTTTCTTTCGCTGAATGTGACTGGATCAAGGCTGTCGAGAATGATGCCATTCTCAAAGATGTCATCTCCTTCATACAAAAAGGTTGGCCTAAAGAGAGAACTCTTTCTCCTGAACTTCAAATTTATTGGAAAATTAACTCTGAACTTTCTTTGGAGAATGGTAAAATTGTTAGGGGTGATAAGTTTATTCCCCCTTCTGTTTACAGAGAGAAAATTATTACTGATGCACATTCCGGTCATCTTGGTGCCACCATCACCAAGAAAAATGTCAGATCGAATTTTTGGTGGCCAAAAATGGACAACCAGATTATTGAAGCCATCAAACTCTGTTCACGCTGCAACACCAGTGACAAGGTTCTCATTTTAGAAGGTGTTTCTAATTCTGTGGTTCCCCCTCCCGCCAGGGCCTGGCAAAAAATTGGTCTGGACTTTTTAGGTCCGTTCCATGTCCTTCCCAACACTTCCAAATACTTCTTGGTCCTTGTTGATCATCTTTCCAGGTGGGTCGAAGTCGAACCTATAAATGTTCCTAATTCCAAGAGTGTTATTGATTGTTTAAGCAGAATCTTTCTCAGGGAAGGGTGTCCTGAAGAAATCCTTACCGACAACGGGGTTCAATTCATTTCCAAAGAAATGAGTGTCTTCCTTAACAATTGCTGTATTAGACATACCAGAACTCCGTTGTACCATCCCCAAAGCAACGGCAAAACCGAGAGATTTAACAGAGTCATTGTCGAATGTGTGCAAGCTGCTTTCAGGTCGAATAATTGTATCTTTCAGGCTGTAAAAGATCTTATATGGTCTTATCGCATTTCTCCCCATATTGCCACAGGTTTTTCTCCTTTCGAGCTAATGAGAGGAAGAAAAGCTTGCTCCCAAGCTGTCCCATTTTGGATGGTCAAGAGTCTACACCGGGGCTGTGATTTGGAAGCAGTGTGGGAGTGTGCCAACAAAAAATCTTCTAGTTCTCTACCCTGTCCTGGTGAACCTAAAAGAGAGTCTTTCCATAACATTCATCCTGGTGACTGGGTTAGAATCAAGAATCCGGTCATAGTTAAGAAAGGCTTTTCTAAATTTCTTGAATCCCAACAGGTTGTTGATGTTTCAGGAACAGTGGGTATTCCTTGGTCTTACTTTGCAACATGCTAGAGGAGTCTTTTTTTACGATCTCTTGATTAGATCTCTCCTCTAAATTCCCTGCTGTCCAGCTGTCTTCACCAGCAATAACCCCTTTAGCGACTCAGCCAAATTGGACCAAGACTAACCCCTCAGCACCTAGTTTCACAGTCAACTTTTCCTGGTGGGGAATTTCAGCCATTCCCTGGGTAAGATCACCCTTAGCCCCATCCTCTGATCCAGCACATCATCTTCTGAGCTCAGAGGGCTTGATATTGGGGCTGAGGCTCAATGAGCTTTCTGCAAGGGTTCGGCTCCTTCATTTGCTGAGGCTATCTTCATCTAGGTTGTTAGTGTTTTTAACTTCAAACCCGTATTTAAGTCAACATGAGCCATTACATTGGCAATTTTTAAATGTTTCCCCATCCTAACAGGTGTCCAAGAAACCAAACCACTGTGTTTTTCCAACCTCTTGTAAGGGAGAAATCTATCTTCTAACATCCAAATACATGTAGTTGTATATCATGTACTATGCCCAGTTTTTTTAATGTGTTCCTTTCTTCCTTCTTTCTTCTTTCCTTTTTTAGCTTTTCTCTCACGTGTGTATACCAAGCTTTACATTTAGCACCTGCTGATTGGCATTCCGTGCTGTCGAGCTAAATAGCAGCTGTCAATAATTAATGCTGCATACAGTTTTCTACCATTTTGTAGTGCCCAGTGTCCAAACTAGTGCCAACCCGGGGGTTGTAGAAATGCTGTTATAGCAACAAAGAACCCCCCCGGGAAACAAAATGTCTCCGGATCATTGAAAGCTCACTCACCTCAATTGGCAATCCTTAAATGCGAAGAGCCTTCGACCCCTTGCTAGAGCGTCCTGAGCAGATCACTTCCAATTCTTTTTTAGAGACCCCCCTCTCTAATCACCGGGGCCAGCATAGGTCTGAAAATGCCAAACAAATGAAAAGCCTTCGTCCATTGAGAAGAAAAGAGCATCCGCTTTATCAGCTCCGAAATCCCTGCATCTCTGCGTCTCCTCACTCAGTTGCCGGCATCCGAAAATCTGCTCCGTAGCACAGGGAGGGGCGATGTTGTTACCTGTGACTAGGCTAGATGGGATTCGGCGCAGACGCCATCCTCCAGCGCCACTCACAGTTCAGCTTTTGATAGAGTTAACCGCTTCAAGCTGCGGCCCATGATGGCTCGGATGGGAATAGAGCCCGGGCTAATTTATTTCTTGCATGATTTGCACAAGGACCATTTGGCTTCTGTCAGATATGGCCCCAATGCTTGCGACCAGGAAAGCTACTTTGTTCACCAAGGCCTGCGCGGGTGCTTGAGCTGACTGGCGCTCTCTCATGGTCAGCCCGAACTTTGAATTTGCCCCGGTCCAGCGCGATCTAAAGTAACCTTTTTGGTGCTACTTGCTTCTAAGCGCTTTACTGCATTTATTTTTTCAAAATTCAATATCTCAATTTCTACACAATGGATGTTTTTCATTTTGGTCTTTTTTTATTTATAACGTCATACTATATTTTTTCTAAACTGTTATGGGTTCTTTTTGTGGTGTTTTCACTGTGTTGCTGTATCAGTTATTGCACAAATACTTTACACAATCCCTTTTAAGTTCCGCCTGCCTGCTCTGTGTCAAGCTACCAGACGTGAGTACAGGATCATTTTGGTTTTGTTGTGTCTTACCCTGACTAGGATTGTGGTCCCTGCTTTGAAAATGTGCATACCTTTGCCAACTACAAACCCAATTTCAAACAATGTGTATTGATAGGCATGTGAACACTCTGACAAGCTGACTGAGAATGTTTTCATCTTCATTCAACAACATATATATAAGGGCTGCGCATATCAGCGCTTCAACTATACGGTCCTGGAGGGTGGCTGGACAGCAGAAGCCACATTATAACCTCTCCTGGTGGAACAACCTTAGTCCTCAGACCAGGGTTGACATCCTTGGTGACTGCCAAGATGTTGCAAGTTTGATGTAAGCATCTGTGTCCTCCAGTTCCCTCCGAGTTCCCAAGTACACCATTCAGGGAAGAACTGAGGAGGGTGACAGAGGTAACCAGTAGTAGATTTTGGTCTCCAAGTGGCACCCGCTGAGCCTAATGCAAACTGCAATTAACTAGCTTAGAATAAGCATTGGCAATGCCAATAGGTCTGACTTATGAACGAAAGTGCCTTTTGTGTCACTGATGGGTGCAGACACTCAATACATCTTAATACATACACACTGTCACTCATCTTTGCACTCATGCATCCATTCATCAATCCATTGATTCACCCTTCCGTTCACCCTCTGACACAACCACAATAAAACACACACACACAAAACAACATAAGCAAGATAAATTAAAAGAAAACAGATAGAAAAAAAACATGTTGTCCCCTAAACAGGGGGGCATATGTTTGCCATAATAAAACTAAGCATAGCAGTGGGAGGCCATCTTGCAAAGGTATTGGAAATAGTGCATCATTGTTTTAAAGTTCAAGCATGACCTCCATATTTAGAACCAAAGGGCCCGATTCACAAAGGCAAACTGAGCCGAAAGTCAAACTTTACGACTTTCGGTAAACACAAAGGTCATTTACGAGTAGTAAAGTTAGACTTTTGTCTCAGTTAAACTTAAGTTTTGATCTTAAGTTTAACATTTTGGTCTCAATTAAACTTACAACCAAAACTTAAGTTTAACTGATACAAGAGTCTATGTAACTTTGCGACTTGTTATTGCTGTGTGTGAATACCGAAAGTTGTAAAGTTAGACTTTTGTCTTAGTTTATTTACCTTTGTGAACCAGGCCCAACTTGTTGATCGTCTTTGAGTGGTAAAAAAACAATGATACACTATGGACAGCAGCATTCATCTTGATATTCTGCTTTAGAGGCAGTGCCTCTGTGGAATGTGGCACACAGCAAACAAGCAACTCATTTTCACTGCCTGGAGAGTTGTAGTATCGCATTAAAGGTTGAAATAAAAAGAGAAGAAGCAAAGAAATGAAAGGGGGGACTATAAAATGAGAAACCAGCACACTCATTTTCACTTGGACATACACATGGGATCCGAAACTTCCATCATTCACAGGGCAAAGGAGACAATGACTGATACAGACTGAACCATTACAGTTGGCAAAGTAAATGATTCTCTCTCCTAAGAAGGCATAACAATTATTCTGACAGTGCAAATCCTCTATACCCTTGGTTTGTCAAATTAGGTAATCTGCACCAAAATGCTTGCCTACTATGGAAATCTGTGGGATTACATGTAACAAAATACCTATCTGTAGGCTTTACTACAGTGTAATGGCAATTTACCCTTAATTGCAGACAGATTTTAACTTGTGCTTTACACAATCAATATGTCTGTCCTACTGCTTTTACAGCAACTTTTTATTATGAACATACAAGGCTATAACCTTTATCAATGGCTTGTCAGCATAAGCATCTCTTATCTACTGTGTTGGTTCATAGGCCTTTCCACAAAGCAACAAGGTATACTATAATAAACTTCAAATATGTACAGCATACAGTTGTCAAAACAATACAAAATCCCTACTAATTGATCGCAATAAGGAATGCCATAGTGCAAATTGTCTGCGCCCATGGTTCATTCTGGTTGGTCATCAGCACTAAAACCCCTGCCTCCTACAAGATTCCATGTAACATAACGCTTGCCTAACGGCTTTAGTACAGTGTGATAACAATCAACCCTTAAAAGCTGATTCCCTTTACATATGCTTTGCACGATAAATTAAGTAAGGCCTACTTGCTTTGTCATAATCGTTCATTATAAATAGATCACACCTAAGGAATCTGACATAACCTTTCCTGGTAAACTGATAAAGCATCTACCCTTTACCAATGGCTTTACACTTTATGCCACTCAGGGCTACTGAAGTGTGCAGAAGCTGTCAAAGACGTGCGCAGAAGCTGACAGCTATCAGTGATACATTTATAAAACTGCAAGTATGTACAAAGTTACAGTTGGCAAACCAATATACGCAGGGTTTAATTTGTAAAAGAAATTAGCCCTGTGTGGTGATCTGTACTGCTATTACTGTCATCCCTTCTCCCAGTGATGTCACCCTTTAGATTGTCCTGTAGCGAGGATTCCTCCCCAGTGTTCCCTGCTTGGCAGTTGCTACTGCTGTGTCTTCCCCTCAAGCTGGACGGCTCTCTTCTCCTGAATAAATCCTGAACCCTAACCTTCTGCCTCCGCCTCATCTTTACATTGGCGACAGAGGATGGTCAGCAGTTCTTCAGCTGCTGTTAAAACCTTCAGAACAACTTCATCATCGAAGCGTTTTGAAATTCAGGACTTTTCATATTCTTCCCATGATCTCCATCGTCATGTGAGTACATTTACAAATTTCTTTCTTCGCTGCACTCACGGAGAGCCGTCGCAGCTACAGAACATTTCACCGCAATACTACTATTTGAACTCATCTGCACATCTTTTCCGGCACGTCGCCCAGATTTGTGCTATTTGCCTCATTCTCTGTGCCAGCCCGCTCCGCTTTCATCAACTGACTCTCGCTAGGACTTTTGCCACATTTCTAGACTTTCCTACCTTTTTCCTCGCGCTCCCAACAATGCGCGCATTCTCCTCCGTTGTTCCTTCCCCCTCGGGCTGCGCCTCAGAGTGATGACGTCGTAGAACTTTGCCCTCCGTCAAGCAGTCCAGCGTCCCAACGCACCAAGCGTATTCACGCACTACGTACGCCTGTCACCATAGCAACTCAGACGCCTTTCCTGCTTCCAGTCACGGCTTGGCTTCGCTACGTCACAAAGGCTTCTTCTCGCTGCACTCAGCTGCTCAGTCATCGAACTCTCTAACGTCACAAAGATCTCCTTCCTTTCTACTTCATTCATCACGCTGATGCGCACAGCTCTAGCGCATGGCGGATTAAATTACCACAGCGGATTAAGCACTTTACATAAAAAAAAAAAAACTTCAACTTCGCGCTGATGCGCACAGCTTTCACGTTTCTCATCAATACTTCCACACTTATGTTTTACACGTGGATGTCTACATTATCATCATTCACACGCTGATGTGCACAGCATTTGCACACTGATGTGCACAGTTCTTACAAGTGGACTACTCACACGCTGATTTGCACAGCATTTGCACACTGATGTGCACAGTTCTTACAAGCTATTGTGCATTTCATTTGTACTGCCATTGTTAATTGTTAATTGTTCTAGCCCATTTCTTTTAATTTTAAATACTTCATTCCTAGAGAAAATAGAAGATACCACAATGCAAAGCGTTTCTCCTCCAGCCCCATTTCTTCAGACTCCTGGTGATCCTCCTCTCGAATGGAAACTATGGTTGAGATCCTTTATGGCCTACTTGGGTGCTATAGATGGTCTTAGAAATCGCGCTGAAAGAAAAAAAAGTTTAATGTACTACCATCTGGGTGTCGAAGGCCAGAATGTCTTTGATCATCTTCCACCTTATATTCCCCCTTCCGGCGAAGCTCCTGATGAATTTGATATAGCCATAGCCAAATTAGACAAGTACTTTGTTAAAACCAAAAATATGGTTGTTCATCGTTACAAATTTTTCACCAGGGCTCAAAAACCTGAAGAAAGCATTGACACTTTTGTTACTGCCTTGAAAATTCTTGCTTCTAAATGCGAATTTGACAATTTCACCTCTCAACTTATTAGAGACCAACTTGTTGCTCGTTGTTCTTGTAAACAAATCCAGGGAAAGTTGTTATCATGCAAGGATCCTTCTCTTGATAAAGCTATTGACATAGCTAAGAGTATTCAGACTTCCTTGGAAGATTCCAAACAACTAGAAGTTTCCCTTTCCAATACTTCTATTTCTGGTGCTGTTTCCAATACTTCTATTTCTGGTGCTGTTTCCACTAAAATGCCCCCTCCCATCAAGACTTCTAATTTTGTTCCTCGTGATTCACGCGGTTATTTTAGGAGAATGGGAAATACTAGCACCAGGAGACCCTTTATGCCTAACAGACAATCCAACCGGAACACTTTTTGTTTTAGATGTGGTTCTTCTTACCACTTTTCTAATTTCAAAAATTGTCCTGCTGCCAACCAACAATGCAGTCAATGTGGCAAAAATGGTCATTTTTCAAAGGTCTGCATGAGAGGTAAAAGAAGTGATGTACGTTGTGTTATGAATGAGAATGACTTTTCCCCTGATTTAAATTCTTTTGAGCATTCAACTGATTATTCTGAACATGATGTTACCAGTCAAGAATATGTGGTTGTTGTGAAGGACAACAATACTGCTTGTCGTACTTTTCTTGTTCCTGATCCCGAAGTTGATGCCACTATTGACAAATGTCATATTCAACTACTTGTAGACACCGGTGCTCGCATCACCATTGTTTCCTACGAAAAGTATTCTCACTTTTGGCATGACAAATGTTTACTTCCTCCTGACGTTCTTTCTGTAGCCTTTGAGGGAAGTAGAATTAATCTTTTAGGTTATTTCTGGGCTGAGATTTCTATTTTTAGCAAAGTTATCAAAGGAAAAGTTTACGTTGCTAAACGGGGCATCAATGTACTGGGTCTCATCCATCAGGCAGAATTCGGTGTCACCATTAAGCCTGGTCTACCCAATCCTGTATTTATTGAAGAGTGCAATATTCCTCATTCTATGTCTTCATCTCCTGCCCCTGTATGTAACATTTTGAATGATAAATTGTGGGAGCTCAAATTTAAAAAAGTTTTTGAAGATCGCCTTGGTAAAATCACCAATTTTCAACATTTCATCAAAGTCAAAGATGACATTACTCCTGTCAAACACAAACTTAGAAATGTCCCACTCAGTATCAGAGAGGACTTGTCCAAACATCTAAAATCCCTGTGCGAACAAGGAATTATTGAGAAAGTTGAATCGACATTATGGCTTTCTCCCATCGTTCTTGCTAGGAAAAGGTCTGGTGACCTTAGGATGTGTGTGGATTTACGCAGTCTCAATCAAGCTATCTGGGTTGATGGTTTTCCCCTCCCTCGCATTGAGGATTTAATAGCAAAAGTTGGTTCTTCCACTTGGTTCTCAAAATTTGACTTAAAGGCGGCCTACCACCAGATTGAGTTGCATCCCCTCTCACGTCACCTCACTGCCTTTGTCACACCTGATGGCGTATTCCAATTTCGTCGTCTTCCCTTCGGCTTGGCTTCTGCTGCTGCTGTTTTCCAGCGCATCATGTCGGAGATGTTTGAGGAACTCCCCAATGTAGTCGTCTTTCAAGATGATATTCTTATTTTCACTCAATCTGAGGACGAACATGACAAAGTCATTGACCAAGTCTTTCACATTTTGGAACATAGAGGCGTGACCTTACAAAAGAGCAAGTGTGTTTTCAAAACCAGAGAAGTGGAATATCTTGGTCATATTATTTCTGAAAATGGCATCAGGCCAAGATCTGGTCTTGTCAAAAGCATCATTGAAGCTCCCGCTCCCTCCAACAAGGAACAACTTTTGTCCTTTCTGGGTCTTTGTGAGTTTTATTCAAAATTCATGAGAGACTATGCCAAGACCACAGAGTGTTTTAGACTTTTACTAAAAAAAGGTGCTACTTTCAGCTGGTCTGATGAGTGTGAAAAAGGTTTTCAACTTATCAAAAAGCACATTACCAATGCTCCTGCTCTTCAACCCTTCAATGGCAACAGAGAAACTATTGTCACTGTTGATGCTTGCGAATATGGCTTAGGGGCAGTTCTTTCTCAAATGGCCTACGGTAAAGAATTTACCGTCGGATTTGCCTCCAGGACTCTCCGTCCTGTCGAAAGAAAATACTCTGTTATTGAGAAGGAACTGCTTGCGTGTGCTTGGAGTGTTGAGAAATTCAAGTCTTACCTATGGGGTAGACCGTTCATTCTTCAAACCGATCATCGTCCCCTTGTTGATATCTTATCAGGCAGAAACGTTAATCGCACCACTGCACGATTGGCTAGACTTTCCACTAAACTTTTGGAATTCAATTTCAAGGCTGTCTATATCCCTGGCGGCAAAAACAGACGGGCAGACTGCTTGTCAAGGCTACCTCTACAAGTACCTGATGAGAATGACGAAACTGATATTGAGGAATGTTTTGTGGCCAATATCTCCCTAACGTCTGTTTCTTTCGCTGAATGTGACTGGATCAAGGCTGTCGAGAATGATGCCATTCTCAAAGATGTCATCTCCTTCATACAAAAAGGTTGGCCTAAAGAGAGAACTCTTTCTCCTGAACTTCAAATTTATTGGAAAATTAACTCTGAACTTTCTTTGGAGAATGGTAAAATTGTTAGGGGTGATAAGTTTATTCCCCCTTCTGTTTACAGAGAGAAAATTATTACTGATGCACATTCCGGTCATCTTGGTGCCACCATCACCAAGAGAAATGTCAGATCGAATTTTTGGTGGCCAAAAATGGAGATTATTGAAGCCATCAAACTCTGTTCACGCTGCAACACCAGTGACAAGGTTCTCATTTTAGAAGGTGTTTCTAATTCTGTGGTTCCCCCTCCCGCCAGGGCCTGGCAAAAAATTGGTCTGGACTTTTTAGGTCCGTTCCATGTCCTTCCCAACACTTCCAAATACTTCTTGGTCCTTGTTGATCATCTTTCCAGGTGGGTCGAAGTCGAACCTATAAATGTTCCTAATTCCAAGAGTGTTATTGATTGTTTAAGCAGAATCTTTCTCAGGGAAGGGTGTCCTGAAGAAATCCTTACCGACAACGGGGTTCAATTCATTTCCAAAGAAATGAGTGTCTTCCTTAACAATTGCTGTATTAGACATACCAGAACTCCGTTGTACCATCCCCAAAGCAACGGCAAAACCGAGAGATTTAACAGAGTCATTGTCGAATGTGTGCAAGCTGCTTTCAGGTCGAATAATTGTATCTTTCAGGCTGTATATGGTCTTATCGCATTTCTCCCCATATTGCCACAGGTTTTTCTCCTTTCGAGCTAATGAGAGGAAGAAAAGCTTGCTCCCAAGCTGTCCCATTTTGGATGGTCAAGAGTCTACACCGGGGCTGTGATTTGGAAGCAGTGTGGGAGTGTGCCAACAAAAAATCTTCTAGTTCTCTACCCTGTCCTGGTGAACCTAAAAGAGAGTCTTTCCATAACATTCATCCTGGTGACTGGGTTAGAATCAAGAATCCGGTCATAGTTAAGAAAGGCTTTTCTAAATTTCTTGAATCCCAACAGGTTGTTGATGTTCGCAAGAATGCTGTCAAACTGTCTAATGGCAATTGGTGGAGCACTTCTCGGGTTGCCAAAGATCCCTCCCGTGCAACTGCTCCTTTTTCGAATATCAATGTTGGCAATGGTTTAAAAGTTGATTCTAATGTTAGTGCTGACAATTGTTTAAGAAGAAGTTCGAGGGCTATTGTGAGGCCCAACAAATACCGTGATTTCATCTGATTTGCCTTTTCTCATTGTTTTACTGAATTGTTTTTTTTTAAAAAGGGGGGAGGTGTGTGGTGATCTGTACTGCTATTACTGTCATCCCTTCTCCCAGTGATGTCACCCTTTAGATTGTCCTGTAGCGAGGATTCCTCCCCAGTGTTCCCTGCTTGGCAGTTGCTACTGCTGTGTCTTCCCCTCAAGCTGGACGGCTCTCTTCTCCTGAATAAATCCTGAACCCTAACCTTCTGCCTCCGCCTCATCTTTACACCCTGGTGCCCAAATATTTGTTGGGACGCTGTTGCCGATGCTGTCAAAGATTGGGGTGCCAAACACCAAGGGTGTGCAGTATTAAGTCCCACTTATACAACCTAAACTTATTACGAAAAGCTCCCTTCTCCTCTATCTCATTCTTGCTTGTTCTTTGTTGTCTCTGTTTTCCTCTCTTTTTCACTGTTTTCCGTCTTTCTCTGCCTCCTCCTTTCCCCCTTTTGTGCTTTTCTCTCTTTTGTTCTGGGTCATAGTGTGATGAGAAAAAATACATGTGGTGCCCAGAAATAAGTGCACGTGGGCCTCATCTGCAACCACAGGTTCAATTTAAGCACTGAATATATGGTCCCTCTCAGCAGGGCCTAATAAGTAACAGCACAGTGAAATACTACTCCCAGGGTTTGTCAAAGTGGGTGACCAACACCATAATCCGTACCTACAGTGGTAATCTATGAGATGACATGTACTCAAATACCTTTCTATGGCCTGTAATCTACTGTTAGAGGTCAACTGGCTTTACCATATACGTTTCACAATAAATAAGCCAGGCCTACTGCCTTTGTAATAACGTTTCTTAATAAACAGACCAGACCTAAAGTATCAGGCATACCTTTTCCCTGCACATCAATACAGCCTATAGTTGTTATGACAGCCCTACTCCCATCTGTTCTACTGCCAGAGAAAAACACCTTAAATTATATAGCTATATAGGATACGTTATTAGCAATACAATGTCATGTTTGTGCCCCCGGAACATTAAGCTCAAGCAGCTCGATAAATAAACAAAATGGTCACAGCTTTGAGGAGGGCAAGCATTTTTTTGTGGAAGCACAAATCTTCTGCCCAGTCAAAACAGGTACACATGTGGGTGGGTAGAGCCAACGCCCTTCTCCTGGGGGTTCTCACATATTTGTCTAGAGACAGCTGCACTGTCAAGCCACATCACAAAAATGAACATCCCAGTGGTAAATCAGAAGGTGAGCTATATGCCAGAGAACTGGCACAAAGCAGGAGGACGGTTTAGCTCTTGCATCTAATTGTGATGGAGCAGGTTACTTTGGCAACTAATATACCAGTGTACAGAGCTGTGAGAGGGGTGAATGGTGGTGGAGTACAACTAGAATCGAGCGTGTGAATGCATGTTTTTTGATGGAGCCTCAGAGTGCCAATGTACCAGAGTCAAATAGGATGTTTCTAATATGATGAGGAACGACTGCTGACCCGGGACAGGAAATTAACGACATGAAGTTGGGACAATGGAGCGTATTTACAAGGGCATTGCGCCGCCAGGGCGTCACCTTTTACAATGCTCTGGTGGAGCAATTCCCTGTTTCACATTTACAATGTGGCACTAAGCCACTTTGCATGGCTTAATGCAGTTTAGTGAATATAGTATCCTTTCACGCAGTTTCCTTGATCAAAGGGGCGGGCAATAGGTGTTGCTGTGGGCGTTCCACCGCAACACCCATTGCTTATTAACACTTCCCCAGATTTACAAGGAACTGTAAATATGAGCCAGCACCAAACACTAATGCCATTGAAAAGCAGGAGTTAGAGTGGTGCAACGAGGAGAAATACTTTTATTTGACAGTGTTGTCAGCCGCGAGGGAAGGTGAAGATGAGGATGATCAGCAAGAGCATGTTCGTCAAAGGGCCCCACCTCCCACCACAGAGCAAGGTAGGTGGTCAATAGGGCCCAAATGTCTTTAGGGAGAGAACAATCTGGCATGAATTCATAGTATGCCGTTAGCTACTCCTGGCAATAAGCCACTTCTTGGAACTACATGTTTGTGGAGGGGCAGGACGATGTCCCTTATGCGTAGCTACCTGTCTTTTAGCCAGCAACAGTAGTATTGCAGGTAGTCGTCCAATCTCAGAGTGAGGTCTCCTTTACCTAGCCCAGAAGTGCCATTTGTAGTGTCAGCAGTGGTTGATTGCCCGTAATCTAATGTCATAAACATCTGCCCAATATGTCATTATCAGGGCCAGACTGGCCTTTGCAGGCACCAGGCTTTTCCCTGGTGGGTCGTTAGGGTGGGGTCAGTTTTGGGCCCCTGGGGGGTTGTTTTTGTTACCCAGAGCCGGCAATATCAGCCCCCTGCAACAAAATCAGCTGAAACCGGCCTTAGCAAATAGCTTGGCTGCACCCCCCACACCCCAGGGTCCCGACCAAGCAGTTTGCCTGGGTAGGTTTCGGTTCCCAGTCTGGCCCTGGTCATTATCAAAGGGCTACACCAGGTGACGTCCCAAAAAATTAGCTGATGGTATCGTGCTTTGCAAGCATTGTGTATTTTCTGCAAGTCCCATTTTTTGCAGTTGAACAGGTGTCTGATATGATCTGTGCAGAAAGTTAATTAATCTAAGTCTGTAGTTTGGAGAGAGGGCACCAGATTGGGCAGAGCAGTTCCACCATTATTCTTCTAAGATGGGAGTCTTGTGAGCTTCAAATGCAGTCTGACCTCCCGGAACACACCTAGGGGCCTTATCTTGCATTATGGTGTACAACCTTGTGATTAGCTTCCGGCCACCATTGCCCTGTCCCTTGCCCTGTCCCTGGCTGTCCTAGCTATGAGATAACCCTGTCACTTCGTCCATATCATAGTCGTCATGATAGTACTGCCTCTCTCGAGGGTCATCAAAATAGTTCCCGCTCTGCCTATTGTACGATGAGTTCTCTGACAGCATATCCGATCGGCCTCCCCCTCCTCTGCGTCCACATCCTCCAAAACCCCCACCTCTTGGGGCCCCTCCTTTCTGCAACAATTCTGGACCCTCTTTCCACCAATGTTCCTCTTTCTTACAGTACACACATTGATTGGTGAGTACACACTGAAGTTTTGTGAGTCGCGTTACTGCCGTCTGCGCCCTGCATTGTGTGTTGCTCTCTCTACCTTTTTAAAAATCTTTATTTTCACTGGGGAAACTGTTTCAAATACCTGACACTCATGGAAGAAGGTGCCTCTGCCCTCCACCTCGCCGCACGCCTCCCGCTCCGACCCCTGTCCACCACAGCTGATTGCTGTTTGTGTGGAGGGCGGACCGGTAGATCGAGACTCGCCCCCCTTGTCAGAAGCATACAAAAGGGACTCAGCCCCAGGGACGCGCGACTGAAGCTTTGTGAGTCGCGTTACTGCCAGCTGCGCCCTGCATTGTGTGTTGCTCTCTCTACCTTTTTAATAATCTTTATTTTCACTGGGGAAACTGTTTTAAATACCTGCCTCCCGCTCCGACCCCGGTCCACAGCAGCTGATTGCTGTTTGTGTGGAGGGAGGACCGATAGAGCGAGACACGCCCCCCTTTGCCATGCCCCCTCTGCCTCACTGAGGTATAAAAATTGGACCTTGTCAAGAACATGCAGCGGACGCGCGCAGCGGGCGAGCCGGCGTCGCGCCGAAGGCACGCCAAAGGCAAGCCCGTCTGCACCCGTCCGCGCCCATCCGGGCCCAGGGGCCACGGACTCTGGCCAAATTCTAAGCTACGCTCCTGAGATGTTAAAATTACTCAGACCATCGGTGGAATCTTGTCCTCCTATAGCTCCTACTACCCACGCCCGCATCATAACTAATGGCATCTCATCTCTCCACACACAGCACGTCATTCCCACCGCCCCTAATTGACACCCTCCTGCAGTCACCAAAACCTCAGTTACTAAGCAAATTACTCTCCGTTTTATCTACCTCAACACGCATTGCCTGGCAAGACATCAACTAGATATCTTTCTGCTGCTTACATCGGTCAAACCTGACGTCCTTCTAATCACTGAAACCTGGCTCACCCAGGACTCTCTGACCAACATTTTAGCAGCTCTCCAGTCCGACTATTACATCTTGTCGGAAAATCGGGCATCAGGGAAGGCGGGGGAGGAGTCGCCGCCATAATCAATAAAAACTTTAAATTCACCACCATGACCCCTCTCACACTTCCGGAGGTAGAGAACATGGTCATAAAACTAGACACGGAAACAGGTTCCTTGGTGTTGGTCCTTATCTATCGCCCCCCTCAGGCTATGCCTACCTTTCCCATATCCTTAAGTGAACAAATGGCCACACTAGTGATAAACCATGCTAAGGTACTCCTAGTTGGGAACTGAACTACTGGTTCAACGACGCCGCCGGGGGACCTCATGCAATCAAACTATCCGAACTCCTTTCTAATTTGAATTTAGTCAACATGTACACAACCCCACTCACGAAAAGGGACATATTCTGGATCACATCTGGACCCATAATATTTCACTCTCCATTCCGCTAATTTCCCCATGCATTTGGTCAGATCATAATCTGATACAATTTACCATTACCTCCAGTGTCTACAAAAAGCCCACCCCCTTGGTGGGGGGTGAAACCAGGAAGTGGAAATCCTTAAACAAACCGGACTTTATAAAAACTCTGGAGAACTCGGCACCCACCTTCTGCCCGGATGTCAACTCCATGGATGGAAAAGTCACAGAGTGGCTATTATCAGCTAGTAACACTCAAGCCCCTATCGTCAAATTCTCTCGTGCTCGCCACTCTGAGGCGCATAAATGGTTTACCACCGACCTCAAAAAACAAAGACTTGAGCTGTGCCAAACTGAAAGAAAATGGAGATTAAGTTACTCTATCGAAGCCAGAGAACAATTTGTCCCCACTCGTAGAGAATACAATATTGCCATCTTTACCACTTAAACGGCTTACTTCTCCACAAAATTACTTAATGCTCACAACAAATCCAAAGAAATTTTCAAAATTGTAAATGATTTATGTAACGACCCTAGAACCTCGCCGACTCAGACCCCAACTCAAGACCTCTGTAACTCATTGAATTACTTCTTTCTGGACAAAATATCCTCCATTAAAGCTAGCCTCCCCAATACTACAAACTGGGAACCACTTGAAGACATCTCTAAAAATCAAAGCATACTTGACACCTTGCAACCCATCTCCCCAGAAACTCATTCAGCACTTATGACCCAAGTCAAATCAGGATCACCTACCGACTGCTGTCCCCCGCATGTTTTAAAAGAAATATTCACTGCCCTGTCTCAGAGCGTGCTTCCTTTTCTTAATGAATCCCTCGCCCAAGGCAAGGTCCCCAGCTCCTTCAAGCACGCGACGGTAGTCCCCCTTATAAAAAAAACAGGGGCAGACCCTAGCAACCCTGTCAACTACCGTCCTATCTCCCTCCTCCCCTTCCTGGCAAAAATATTAGAGGCCCATGTAGCCAGTTGTGTGTCAAATATCGAGACTGGTAACACTACGTAGTTAGTATCATCAGAACCACACTCTGTGTTCCGGTATACAGTTATTACCTAAAGACTTCACTTTAGTAGGAAATATCGGTAGTAGTCGCTTCATGTTGCTTCAAAAAGGTCACTGCACCTCTCTGAGGTTTCACAAAAATGTCTACTCTGAAGTCTTTATCACTTCAAGCGCTATGCAACAATGTCTGTGGGTTTCAAGTTCTTGGCTAGTATCTGCACAGCACACCAATGTCTATGGGTTTCAGATTCTTGGCAGTAATAGGTTAAGTTACCTACAATGGTTTCATGTATCTGTTTGGTATCTTGTTGTTTCTGTTTCTTAATGCTATTTCTTTTCCTTTTTACTAGGTGAGCTTTCCTGCTGTTGGGCGACATGCCAGATAAAGCATACTGGGATTCCTGAAGATATTCAGGTAAGTGGATTAGAGTTGCTGAAGAGGTCCTTCTTCCTTAAAACTCTTGAGGCAAAGCGAGTTCTACTTCCTGGGTGAGGTTTAAATAGGGCTACATCGATAATGGCAGCTGAGATTGTCTGAGATCTCGCCAGATGTCTGCAAAGAGTGGCGAGCAGTAGTTAAAAACAAGACAAACAGTGTGTTTGGCATAACCCTGATAACTCCACGTAAGGGAGTGGAGATGTACTGTTTGGGGCATAATGTCAACGCTGGTGGGCTGAGATGCCTGGGATAGATAATCGACTGGGGCGGATATACATGAGATGTACAATGGTGGCTGACATACATGAGATGTACAACGGTGTCAAGGGGCTGAGATTCATGATATGCACTTTGGTACCTAAGGGAGTACAGAGGGTAGGGAGCAAAACAGGCTGGGACAGTTGAATCACTGCACCTGAACTGAACGTGGCGATGGGGATGGGGTTGGAGAGGGTCTGTGACAGTGACCATGAAAAGGACCATGACAAGTAGAGTGGGGTGGTGTAAAGTGGAGTAAAATAGCTTGGATAGGCAAAGAGGGAGTGCGTAGAGTGAAGTAGAGTGTTATAGAGTAGAGTGGTGTAGAGTGGAGTAGATTGTCATAGAATTGAGTGGCACAGAGTGGATCAGAATGTCAAAGAGTGTAGTGTCGTAGAGTGTAGTGCAGTAGAAAGGAGCAGTTTTGTAGATTGGAATAGTGTTACACAGTGAAGTAGAGGGTCGTGGAGTGGAGTGGAGTGGCATAGAGTGGAGTGGCATAGAGTGGAGTAGAATGACTTTCAGGGTTCAGGAGTGGGTTGAGCTTAGCGTGGGTAGGGTTTTTTTTGGGTATACAAATTAGTGGCTTTTAGAAGTAGAAAAGGCTTTTAGGATTCAGGGATGGGTGGAGCATAGGGGTCAGGTATGGGTTTAGTTTAGGTGTGGCAAAAAAATTTTAGGGAGCAATGATTATTGACTTTTAAGGGTTGAAAGCGTGTCAGGGATATATGAAATTTAGTTAATTGTTTGACAATGTAAAATATATAAAGCCAAAATAATGTCCCCTGAAGTAAAGCACTGAAATAAATACCCGGTA
Source organism: Lissotriton helveticus (assembly GCF_964261635.1). NCBI lineage: Eukaryota > Metazoa > Chordata > Amphibia > Caudata > Salamandridae > Lissotriton > Lissotriton helveticus. The sequence continues at coordinate 1,582,953,420 of NC_136057.1, forward strand.
CATACATGTTTCTTATCCTGAAACCTTGCACTTACACCTTAAAAATAAGCATGCAAAAGGCAATTAAAAAAAAATGACATTCTATGAATTGGTTTCTATGAAATGCTAAATGCCAATCATCCTGCAAATTTCCAATAAACAGTTTAGGTGAAATGGTTTCTCAGTAATTGTATTCCTTGAAAACGATTTTTCTATGAAATCGCATATAACCAAACAAGACAGCTCCACTATGTGGTGGGCTTTGACCTAAAAAGGGAGAGGGCAAGAAACAGAACAGGGAAGCACAAACCAAAAAGGAACAAACATTGGCAAAACCAATTGGCTTTGCCTTTGGGCTCTGTTGGTTTTGCCAAAGGATTTAGATATGCTGCAAAGAATGGCAATAAACAGGAAAAAAGCCTACATGGCCTGCTGTGTCAATCTGAAGGTGTGCGCAACAAGCATGAGCGTGCTTACAGATATATGCTAGCGCTTATTACTTTTTGTTTATCGATCCAAGTTGTATTGTTAAAAAAAATAGACAAATAACAGGAGCCGGTGAGGGAAGAACCGAGGGGGTCAGACGCAACATGAAGGGTGGAATCATGGAGGGAGGGGAAGCAATAGGATGGCGAGCAAAAGCAATAAGGGAGTCTGTGGGGAAGGGTCATGAATGGTGCAAGTGGGGGAGTCAACAAAGAGGGAGTGGGAAGGGTAGCAAATGGAAACAAAGCAAAATAGAGTCAGTGGAAATGAGCGAACAAGAGAGAGCACAAAGTGGAGTTAAAGTGCACAGGAAGGCGCCTCAAAGGATACAGCTCTATAAAAGTCAAAGCATACATAAGAGGCTTGATGGGCAAAAGGACAGGGCAGGAGATAACAAGGAGATAAAAAGCATAGAAAAACGCAATAGAGATAGGTATATACTGCAAAGCCTGCCATACATTTCCCTTAAGAACAAGCATTGGCTTAGCCAATAGTGAGTGAGTGAGTGAGTGAGGGGAGACTTATACCGCGCAACTTAGCCCAAGGGCATTAAGGCGCCAAACAGAACAGAAAGTCTCAAATCACCGAATCCAATTCTACAAGAAGGCGTCTCGAAAAAAACAGGTTTTCGATTCTTTGCGGAAGCGCGCCAGGGAGGGTTGTTCTACCAGTTCAGTGGGGAGGGAGTTCCAGAGCTTAGGTACCAAGGTGGAAAAAGCTTTACCTCCCCATCTTGCCTTTGCAAATCTAGGGACTAAGAGGAGATTTTTAGAAGATGACCGGAGGGCTCTACTGGGAGAATAGAGAGGAAGGAGGGACCTAATGCCCTCTGATCCAGAGCCATAAATAGCCCCGTGGGCAAGGCAAAGAAGCTTAAAAGAGATCCTATACTGGACGGGCAGCCAATGAAGGTTTTTCCTGGCCAAGGATACTGAAGAAAGCCTAGGGAGATTGAGGACCATCCTGGCCGTTGCAATAATCCAATCTCGAAGAGACGAGAGCCACTGTGGCCTGCTTCCGGGCATCAGGAGAAAGATAAGATGCAATCTTTCTGAGGATCCTAATGATACCACAACAGGTGGACACGGTCCTGCTGACCTGATGGTCAAAGGAAAGAGAGGTATCTATCAGGACCCCCAGGTTCCTAGAAGAGTGGGAGGGGAGGGGACAATCACCAAGGGAGTCTGGCCACCAGTCTTTTGACCAAATGTCTTGGCACCCCCGAAGATCAAGACCTCCGTCTTCTCACCGTTAAGTTTTTAAAAGTTCTGGATCACCTTTGGGCCTTATAAGTGTTTAGCCATGCAGCTCACTTACAGCAGAATGCTGCCCTGAAGTGAAACTAACAGCTCCCTGAAGCAAAGAAGGGTACAGGTCGCAGGCACCCAGACCAGGTCATATATTTGTGGGTTCAAAGGTCAATTAAGCTGTAGGAAAATTAAAATGGTTTTCAGAAACTGTAGTTAAAGCAAATGATGGCTTGTGTGTTACATTTTTACGGTGTATAGAGTTTTACAGCCACATACATGCTGTCCATTTACCCCACTGTACTGGGTAGAGGCACAGGGCCTGAGCTAGTAAGATTTTGCTGTTTGGAAGTGGGACTTAATCTTGTCCAGGAATAAAGTAGAGCACCTAAATTATAGCAACATTCTTGTGAATCGGGCCCATTTTCCCAGGCATTGCTGACTAAGTTGTTTATCGGCAATTCTACCACAAACTTTTGTTGCTACTGAAAAGGAATGTGTATTTTATAAACTCACACAGATTGGTAGTAGGACATAGCCTGGTAGTGTGTAAAATATTATATGTATTATTAAAACAACGATCACTTGTTCACACTATGGCGTTTCCCTGACACAAAAACTGCTACTGGCGCATCTCATGATGTTAGCCAATATTGACTCCAGGACTTCAGCAGCAAGGCTTTAAGTGGGATGAAAAAACTGTGGGATGGTCTCTGAAATGGGCGAGACAAACATAATTAAGGGCGTGGTTTAAACACTTTAAGCTAAAAATCTGTGCTTAGCAATGTGCCACCGACTACTATTTTGCTGCTTCTGTCATTGCATGCAGATATATAAGACAACAAGTAACATTACACCTACAACAAACAGGACTATTGCCTTAGTGAATGGTTGGTGGTTGCATAAGATAAATAAGCAACAACTATGGCTTTGTTGTATATACCCTGGAAAATTGTTTAGTTCTTGTGGGCAAAGTTGTGGCATAAGGCTAGAGTTGCCGACCTTGGAGCTGGCGTGAAAAGCACTCTCGAGTCTTTGTACTGGCTAACAATTGTGATTCTGGACAATCCCTGTGCCTACTAAAAATAACATGATCGTTGTCTTTGTGTAATTTAACTGGTGCCACCCTCTTAACATTCTGCAACTAGATGGTATCTCTTCCTAAGAGCAAAGGTTAATGCTGTGCCCTTAATTATTGAAGGATTTGATTTGAGCGTTAGTGACACTTTTTGGGGGGCAGTTTTACATAGCGCCAACCTTGCCCAGAGATGTAAGAGCACTTCTAAATAGACACCGACTACGTGGTTCCAACGTGGTTCCAAAAACAGAATGTCGACACCGTGTCGTTTGGCAAAATATTTTTAATATGTCAGCTGAAACAAAAGTCAGACATTTTTCACCTGCCCAGCAGGCTTGCTCACCGACAATTTTGCAAAAATAATTCACCATTTTAAACTGTGCATAACTTCCGTGTGACAGACAACTACAACAATAAAGAGTGAAGACATACTCGTAGTTCCATACATTCGCTCCATTAGAATAGTCTGTTTTCAACTCTGCAATACATGTTAACTCTTTGTAACATAAGATAGCTCGCAATTGGACAAATAATTAAAAATTGTTTGAGAATGTTCTGCTAACACCTTTTAAAGAGCCTAGTACCAAATAATATTTTTGAACTAGACAACAAAGCACTGGTGCAGTTAATACTGCATGTACGCACGGCGAACATTTAATTGATTTCATTGTACTCCCTTAGGTGTTGCGCGCAATACTAACAAGGCAAAGAGTTATATCCATTGCAGTGAGTATTACTACTCTATCGTATATGGGTTATGATTTTCAAAGATGGAGACATGTTTATAGTACGATTACTCCTGGAATAGTCTGTCTTGTCAGACTTCATCAGAGATTATTGAAGTACATCAATTAAACTTTATTGAACGTACAGGCTAGAATAACAAGAGGGGTATAACGTGTGTTTCAGAATTCCAGCGTGTTGGTGTGTGTGTGGCCAGGCGATGGATTGTATCCATTACTATTTAGCGCTCGCAATATTCCCTTCATTATAAGTGTGTAATGTGTAAAAGTGGCATGGTGCCTGTGAGTATCTTTATTGCAAAACACAACCGGTCGTTGTTGTAAATTGCAACTCGCACATGCTAAAACCACTAATAGTGCCCCAGTGGGCCCTAAAATGTTGTTGCTCCAAAGTGTCCCCTACATGCCTTGCACCGTTATATTACTAAACTTACATATATACACATCATCAGCTCATGTGCATTGTACCTCAATTCAAATAATAACCAAGCCCCAGTGGACATTGAATTCATTTGCAGATTCTATATTGCCTCCATTATCCTATGACAATGCCTTCTTTATCTCTGGTGCTCTTAGTGATTTATTAAAAAACAGTTACAAATTTAAGGATCGAGGAGGAGCTTCGCGCGCATCCAAGATGGCCACGTGAGCTTAGGGCTCCCGAGACCCCCGTAGCCCCCCGAATATATCCTGTCGTTTATCCCGTTTACTGTGGAGTGCGTCTTGTAGCGGAACCGAAAGAGTGTCGGATACAGAAAACCGCATCCCGAAAGTGCCCCGGAGACCAGAGTTGGAGAGTCGGAAAGTTTGAGGCCTGTTCCTCTCGGATGTCTGGTGCTTGAGTTGGGATTGTGCCCGAGCTGTAGTGCGAAAACAACGGCACTGGGTACCGGGTGTGGCCGACCCGGCCTCGCAACTTGTTTTGGTTTCGCTTTTGATTTCACCTGAAACTCTCAGCGACCCCGCTGGGGACCGCTCCAGATTATCGGAGACCCTGGTCGACGACAGTGGGCCATGTTGTGAGGACATTTTAACAGAGTGGAGACCTGTGGAACCGAAATCAAGGCATTTGGCTGTGTGCGCGCCAGTGAGGGTGCCGCGGCCCGGGCCTCTTGCCGATTAATGGGCACTACGGTAAGGCGGTTGGCTAACAGACTATTCTAAAGAGTGGAAAGCAAGGGGCTCGATATTGGTCCAACTACTAAGATTATCGAACACAGCCGCCCCGAATTGGACGACGACTATTGGATTGTCCCAAAATGGCGACCAAGCCGGAGGGGGATAGGCGACAACCGAGGTCCATTAGGGGCGGAATGTATACCCAATCCAACAACATGGACCGACATGCGCAAACGAAACGGTCGCCTGGTGAACTGGGAAAGTCACAAGAAGGAGCGAAAGAAGCCTCTGTCTTGGGAGTGTAGCCGACGTTACAAGACGTGATGGCCACCATTGACGGGATCCAGTCTTCTCTCGGACAGAAGATGGAGACCCTGGCTCATAAATTGGAAACTGTGTCTATTGAGGTTAACTTGATTCGGACAGACCTCACAAAGGCGAGTGAGAAAGTGAAATCACTGGGCATTAAGACGGCTAGTCTTGCGGATGATGTAACAGAATTACAGTCGGAAGTTCGGATTTTGAAGGCCTCAAATGACCTGGTTATTCATCGGCTGGAGGATTTTGAAGGGCGGCCTCGGAGGAATAACGTACATATCATTGGAGTGCCGGAAAAGGCGGAGGGGCAGGCTGCAGATCTCTTCGTCGAAGACATTGTACTCAATCATCTTAAGCCCAATGGCCTGAGCAATTTCTTTACTGTCGAGAGAGCACACAGAATTCCCGGAGGTAGACCACGTGTCGGTGCCCCACCCCGGCCTCTGATAGCGAGAATATTTAATTTTAGAGACAGAGATGCGATCCTCCAGGCCTCCAGATCTGGGGGCCCTTTGAAGTACGAAAACTCATCCCTCAGTTTTTTCCCCGGAGTTTACGCAGGCTGTCCAGAAGCAGAGAATGAGCTTTAGGGGTTTAAACGGAAGCTTCGTAAATAGGGACTTAAATATTCCATGATGTACCCAGCCAAGCGGAGAATTGAAAATGACGAAATAGTCTACTTCTTTGATAAGCCGGAGGTCGCAGCGGACTGGTTGGACACTTTAACCACTCAGCAAGAGTCCCAGGGACAGAGTGGAGATGAAGGAGGGGGTTCGCAAGAACAAGAATAAGTACTGTTACCGTGGGATCTGGGGAAAGTAAGGGTACGGGCAATTGCTGTAATGTTTCTGATAAAATGTTTTAGCACAGTAAATACGGGGGGTCAACGGGCTTTCGGAGGGTCTCTTTCCTCCTCAGATTACCCCTTTTTTGTAGTTTAGTCTAGATGTTGGGGCAACAGGCACACTGCAAGTTAGGGAGACTGGATAGTCGTCAGCAGGGGTGCAGGGTGGGGGGTAGTGTAACAGGCAGTTTGAGGGAGGGCTGGGGAGGGGTGTTCATTTTTTGTTTTGTTTTTGTGTTTTCCGTGTTTTTGCAAGGCATTGTATTTCAAGATTGCTTATTTCTGGTGAGGGATTCGGAGGAGGGTTGGGCCTTCTTTATGTTTCGTGATGGGGTAGGGGGTTAAGAGTATTGAGTTGGAATGTGAATGGGTTGGGGGATAAAATCAAGCGTAGTGTGGTTCTACAATTTTCTCAAAAGACATTCCCCGGATGTAGTCCTACTTCAGGAAACGCACTTGGTAGGCAATGCATGTAAGGCGATGCATAGAAAAGGCTATCAGCTGGTAGCGCATGCTGGATTTACTTCGGGCTCCCGGGGAGTTGGGATCCTCCTTAAAAACTCTCTCCCATTTGTAGTTGACTCTATGATTGCAGATGAGAGGGGTCGATATATAGCGGTGTCAGGACGTTGGGAGGGATATACTCTCTCCTTGGTCTCGATTTATGTCCCCCCGGGTCTGCAAACCACTACCTACACTTAGTTGGGGAAGATAATTTTGGACATTCCTAGAGGATTGTTGATTCTGGGTGGGGACTTCAATGCTGTAGTCTCCGGCACCATGGACAGGTATCCGCCCCGTGATGTGGGACGGACACAAATATGGCTGCCTGACTTCCTGGAGGCTCTGGGTCTGGTGGATAGCTGGAGATTGTTTCACCCTAGTCAGTGACAGTATACCTTCCACTCTGGTGCTCATGGTAGTCTTTCTCGAATTGATTATGGTCTTGTACCGGCGGCCCAGGCGTCGTATATTATTGAAGTAAAGCATCTGGCTAGAGGTATTTCGGATCACTCTCCGCTCTGGCTCAGATTTGAAATGACCTTGGGTTCAAATGGTAGAATTGCTCCTATTAATCCCTGGTACTTGCGTAATCCTAAGACTCGCAAGGAACTGTTAAAAGTGTTGGAGCATTATTTAAAAAAAAATGAGGGTTCCGTTTCCTCGTCGATCTTGTTGTGGGAGGCTTTTAAGACAATGATTAGGGGTCAGGCCTTGTCCCTGATCACAGGAGTTAAAGAGCAGAAAGAGGAAGAAGTGGTTAGAGTTGAATCGGAAATAGCAAACATCGAAAGGGAAATAGAACAGGAGGTGACCCATGCTAGATGGCATGTTTTACAACTTAAGCAGCTTGAGTACAGGACGCTGGTCACGGACAGCGCTAGAGCCCTGAGCCGAGAACAACAAGGGCGTCTATATGATGTGGGGGACAAGGACGGAAAATTGATTGCTTGGTTGGATAAGAAGGATAGAGCGGACCGGGTGGTTCCCGAGATTGAGACGAAGGAGGGGACTTGTATAACTGACCCACAAGGGATAGTTGATAGTTTTGCGGATTATTTTCGTAACGTTTACACTTCCGTCTCAGATAGGCCGGAGGAAGATTCGTGCCTTTTATTGAGGGATATTCAACTTCCATGTCTGACTGAGGAGGATCGCAACCTTTTGGACATTAAGCTTACTGCGGATGAAATTGCCTTGGCGGTGCGCTCTTTGAATTCAGGAAAAGCAATGGGTCCCAATGGTCTCCCGATTGAATTGTACAAGCTTAACCCAGATAAGATTGCCCCCTATTTGAGAGATATGTTTTTGGAAGCCCGAGAATGTGGGGTGTTGCCCCAAGACCAGAGAGTAGCCTCGATAGTGGTGATACACAAGGAGGGGAGGCAGAGATCTAATTGCGCTTCGTACAGGCCGATCTCATTGTTGAGTTCGGAACCCAAGATATTGGCTAAAGTGTTGTCTAATAGGTTGATCAAGGTCATTAGTGAATTGGTACATCCCGACCAATCTGGATTTATTCCGCACAGAAATACAGCTCTGAACTTGAGGCGGTTACAAGGGGTTCTTGCCAGGGCCCACACCTTGCGAGAGCCGGCCATAATAGCGTCATTGGACGCAACGATGGCCTTTGACACAGTTGAATGGCCATATTTGTGGGCTGTTTTGGCTAAATTCGGTTTCGGTCCTGAGTTCATTAGCTGGGTGCGTCTATTGTATACTGAACCTCTTGCGCAGGTTGTTATGAACAATCGTGTCTCGGCGCCATTTTGTCTTGGGCGGGGCACTAGACAGGGATGCCCGCTTTCCCCCTTTTATTCTCGTTGGCTCTTGAGCCTCTTGCGACTTGGATCTGTTGGGAGCCCTCGATTAGGGGTATTTGTTGGTCTCCACAATTTGAAGATCGGATCTCATTATATGCTGACGACATATTACTTTATTTGACTTCTCCCAGGAAATCCCTTATTGTTGTCTGTGATGTTTTGGCCTCTTATGGTAGAAATTCAGGATTGATAATAAATTGGGCAAAATCCTATCTTTACGTATTATGTGGTGACGCCCCCATCCTGCCGCGGAATTGTACTGTTCAGATCGCTAAGGAAGGGTTTAAATATCTCGGGATCTATATCTCAATGGATCCCACAATTCGATATGACAAAAACCTTCTCCCTCCCCTGGCTCGGCTGAAAAACGACGTAGCTGGCTGGAAGAAACTCCCGCTTTCACTGCTAGGACGGGTGGCCCTTTTTAAAATGATGTCTCTACCCCGCTTTCTTTATGCCCTCCACAACACTTTAGATGTGGTGCCAGCTGGCTACTTTCGAGAAGTGGAGCCTACTTTGGGAAGGCAGACCGCGTATAGCATTGGCTTAGTTGACGCTCCCATGATATGACGGAGGAATTTCCCTCCCTGATATCAATAGATACTATTGGGCATCGCAGTTGGGAGCCATAAATCATGGTACCTACGGATCCAATACGGGTCCGGGCTATGCAATGGATAGAGGGATGCTCTCCATTGCTCTGTATACCAGATCAATGGAGAATAGTCTGACGGGGCCGACCAGAGTGGCGGCACGTATATGGCACGATGTTACTAGTTCATTGGGATGGAAGAATCGTCTGACTTTGACTACCCCACTATTTGGATCAGATAGGTTGGGCAGGTTATGGAATATGAAGGGTTTTGATAAATGGGACTTGATAGGGATTACTACTGTGGGCGATGTTTGGGCAAAGGGAAGGGTTACGTCGTTTGCTGAACTACAAACTGAATATGAGTTGAGTGGGAAGGAGTATTTCCGCTATGCGCAAGTGAGGCATGCAATGAGGTTGGTATTCCCCTAGTGGGAAGAGATACCGGAAGCGTCCCCATTAGAAGACCGAATACTAGATGGACATCTACCTGATAGAACCATTTCTCTCATTTATAAAAAACTGATAAATCAAAGAGCGGATCTTTTGGCAGAGTTAAGGGACAAGTGGACGCACAATGGTATTGAAATTGATGACGAGGATTGGCAATCAGCAGTTTCTTCCCCTAAAGAAGTTGCGATTCCGGCGAGATTGAGGCTCGTCCAGTTGAAAATACTGCACAGGATTTATGTCACGGGTCCACGTCTGATTAGAATGGGTTTAACGGAGGAAGGTCTATGTAAGCATGGATGTGGTCAGTTGGGGACGTTTCTTCATATCCTGTGGGAATGTCGCTATATGGTAGACTACTGGAACATGGTCCATGATGTTATGCAGGAAGTAACGGGTGTGGCTCTCTTGCCCGAAGCTAGGAGATGTCTGTTGAATATTTGGGAGCCTACAGACATGAATACTGTACAAACTCGGTGGGTTACTCTAGGGGCCATGTTAGCTAAGTGTGATATAGCACAGCAGTGGAGATCTGCAAGAGGGGTGGAAAGAAAGTATGGATTGGTGTATGTTTCGTGAAAAACTGTTTATCTGGCAAGGGGTCGCCCTCGAAAGTGGAACAGTGTCTGGGGTCCTTGGAATCAGTACAGAGGAAGTATTTGTGTACCACCTGCAACTGTTGTCTTTGATGCTCCACTTTCCCCATGACCCTTATATGTGAATCTGCTTGGCATTTGTACTCCATAACCCCACCCTCCCCCTCACCAATATTTATTGTATCACATGTTGTATTTTTGAACGACCCTCTTCTGTACTATGCACTGATGTTTTATTGATGCCTAGCTTTAATAAAAAGAAATATAAAAAAAAAATGTAAGGACCACAGGAATAGTTTATAAATATGTGTACAGATCTTCTTCCATATTTAAACCCATAGGAACCATGGTATTCAATTTAATTATGTAACTCGATTCCAGTCTACCCAATATTTTCTGGCGATCACCCCCTCTAATGCTGACTGGAACTGCATCTATCACATAGTATGTTAGCCTCTTGGCATCTCTATTGTGGCATTGCTCAAAGTGGCAGGCCAGAGGATAGGATTTGTCAGCATTCTTGATGGCTCGTAAGTGCTGTAACACTCACTTGTGAACCTGTAGAATCGTGCTGCCTTTGTACCTCAGGCCACATGGGCACTGAAGCACGTAGACAGCAAATCTGTTTTGCAAGTGAATTTGCTCGTATTTCTCCCATGTAGACAGGCCTTGCATTTTGTGCATTTAATGAAACCATCCTTCCTTGCCAACCATGATTTATTTGTCTTAGACGCTTTTGCTACTGGCACCATGTTGCTAACTAGTGCTTGTTTTAGAGATCGTGCTTTCCTAAAAGTAATGAGTGGTCTTCTTTGAACACATTGTTTTAAAATGGGATCATTGCTGATGATGTGCCAATGTTTTTGTAGGATATGCCTTAGATCTTTATGCTGGTTGTTAAAAGTTGTGACTAATCCGCATTGAGAATTCCCCATTGTCTTCCTGTTGTTTTTTTCACTAGGTTTGAAGAGTATTTCTTCCCTTGATTTTCTGGTCAGTTTCACATCCCTTTCAAAAGTCCTTGGCCTGACGCGTTTCAGAGTTCTTTTTATCTCCTTCCTCAGAGGCCATCATGAGTGAACACTGTTTATCAGTGCTGCATTCCCCCCTGCGTGCTTCCGTGTAGACGCTGGCCTCAGGTGTGCCTGTTTTATCATTCTCCCATCAGGCATGCTGGGATTTGTAGTTTTGAACGCGCATCTTAATCCCTCCAGTGGGTTCGGTGACTCACGAATTTGTACAGGACAAAATTACCGGCCCCCCATTGGGCCCGGATGGGACCCTGGCTGTCTTAATCCGTTGCCTGCAGCGCCACTAAGACAAGGAGAGAGCTTCCCCTTGTGTAATCCCCCACTTGATTTGTTTAGGGGTGGCAGCGAGCCTCCGCGGCCTGGAGCCGCGGCATATCATATTACCAAAGGTTGCCCAGTGAATGAGGACGTGCTCCGCTGTAGGGTAAGTGTCCACTTCATTTATTTAACAGACTGTCAGTTTTGCATCCCTTTCAAAAGTCCTTGGTCTGACGCGTTTCAGAGTTCTTTTTATCTCCTTCCTCAGAGGCCATCATGAGTGAACACTGTTTATCAGCGCTGCATTCTCCCCTGCGTGCTTCCGTGTAGATGCTGGCCTCAGGTGTGCCTGTTTTATCATTCTCACATCGGGCATGCTGGGATTTGTAGTTTTGAACGTGTATCTTAATCCCTGGCAGTTAAGAACCATCCTCAGCAGTGCATTGCGGGCGCACAAGTTATAGTTAGCAGAACTAACTATAACAGAGGAATTTCTATGGTTTTGTACGAGTGAAATGGCCAACTAACTATAACACCCGTGAAACCTATGTTTTTTTCTGTGACTTTCTAAGCTTTTTTAAATGCTAATTTCTAACTATAACGTCTCTGAAACCTATGGTTTTTTTAGTGGATTTCAAAGGTTTTTTAAATGCTAATTTTTAAGTGTGATAGTAGTTATACCTATTTTTTTGTACTGATTTTCTACAGTTTTTTAGCTGTTTATGTATAAATATTTTATTCATTAAATAACATTATATATTTTTCTGAAGATTGCAACAACCAAAAAATTAAAAAATTAAAACTGAAATATTGATTAATTTTTTTGTTTTCATTTTTTATTTTAATATATTTATATTATTTTCTTTTTTTTTTTAAAGTTCCCAATTTTTTTTCGGAGTCGCGCACTCAAAGCGTACACATCACGGTGGGTGAGTGAGTGAGTGGATTCTGGACGCCATTTTAGAAAAGTCGTGAAGGATCCGTGTACGGTGTGCGAAGGCTGCGTGTTTTTCAGTTACATCATGTACATTTAATATTACGTGATGTGTGCGATTCGTATGCGACCACCGTGACTCCTGCTCCCGCGCATTCGTGACACATGCGCATTACGGTACGTGAGGCTTGCACGGTGGCGGGTCCCGCGTGACGTCAGATACGTGCTGGGGCACGCTGGGTGCGCAACTCCTGCCCCAAAAAAAATGATGGTCCAAAATTATATGTATGTGTCTTTAATATACATATTAGGGCTAGAGATTATCTAAGATATTCATAAAAATAATATATTTGTACTTAAAATGAAATATCATTTTTAAATATATTTTCGAGAAGTCGGGTGCGTGCATCGTGAGCGCAGAGAACCAGGTCAGCAGAGCTGCTGTAGAGCCAGAGAAACCAGGTCAGCAGAGCCGCTGTAGAGCCAGAGAACCAGGTCACCAGAGCTGCTCTAGAGCCTAAGAAGCAGGTCAGCAGAGCTGCTCTAGAATCAGAGACCAAGGTCATCAGAGCTGCTCTAGAGCCAGATACAGTTAACAAAAAGGAGTATGCTGTTCCTCAAGGGTTGCCATAGTAACTGAGGAGATAGAACGGTGTGCATGAAAAACGCATACCGAAAGGACAGTTGTACCCGTCACCAAACACCAAAAATGTGGATCCTAAGGGAAATTCCCTTTTCGGAACTAGGGCCCTCACACACCCAGCAAGCTAGGTGTCATGCTTGATCATTGGGCCTGCTCCTCGTTGGGTTGGCGCTGCAATACCCAACGGGCTCCCAATGAGGGGCTCTTTGGCGGAGATCTTTTGTTCCTTGCCAATTGGTGCAGTGTTAGTGAGGGGCCTAGAAAGTGTAGGTGTGTGTGAAAAGTGAAAGTTACAACAGGTTAGGTAACCAAATATGATTTATTAGACTCTGGTTCCTACCTGATTAAAAATAACAGGAGAGGCGGCTTTGTCTGACACAATGAGTCAGAACAAAGTGGCACTCTGCTCCAGTAGGTCAACATGTTTCTTGCCTTAACAGCCCCATCGGGTCTATGGCAATTCATCAGGACCAAAAATATTGCGTAACTACCTACACACCGTGGTATATGTGAAAAACTAACTACCACTTCAAGTATTGCTGCTGGTTGGATACCCTTACGTGTGTTCTGAAAAAGAAGGGTAACAGCATATACATAAATGATGGGGTATACTGGCATTTTAATATCTCTCTCATATGTTCATGGTTACTTGAAAAAGGGGGAACCCTAATTAGTTTAAAGGGAGAAGTTCCCCTTGACATTATATTCATTCATTAAAAAAGTTGTGCGCAATGTAATCGTGAACTGGGCAACTTGTGCACAAAGTTATTTACATTATCTTCTTAAGGAATATAAACTCACCAATAACATTAAAAAGGCCTCGCCTCAATGATATCCGGCGGGCTCAGACACCAGCGGGTTCAGCATCCTGAAAAATATATATAAGTTGGATGGATCAAGGAACCACAACACCCAAAAATCGGGGAGCACTCAATCCCACAAGGTTAAGTGAATAACAACCGACTGTCCGGCATGATAGTAGGTTAAATCAACACCCCAGCCCAAGTTGCCTAAAATATAGGAAGCAGGGGGCGGCGTGTGATGACAATCGTGAACTAAATGCTGCCTTGTAGCTTATCACGTGCTTAAGCAGGTCGAGCTAAAATAAACTCGCCAAGGGACCTGCAAGTCAAAATGTGTGGGTGTCTGTAACTCAGTTGTAGTAAAGGAACAAAATGACCCAATAATACTGGGGCGTGTGTGAGTATAATTGCCCAGCTGAAGGGTGAAACACCGTAAATGAGATCGATGATTACCGCCCAAGGGGAGGGGGAAGGAAAAGAACCCACCACTAGGTTTCTTAGTGTTGCTGCAAATAAATGCGGAATAGCCAGTGGAATTCAATAATTAGCCCCTACTTACCCAAATGGGCGGTGTCGTGTTCTGACAACCTACCCGTCCCAGTCGGAACCATGTTATGGCGGGAGGTGTCTACCTTCTCAAGATATGCCATCCCATCGAGACCGGCATACTGGAAATGACGTCAAATGCGTCACTAGTGTATAGAAAGGTCATAACTAGAACGCTGACTTCTCTGATTAAAGGAAGTGAATAAAGTTGTCACAATAAAGACTAAGTTAAAAGATATGTCGAGGTGACGTAAGTATGTTAACAAATTCCTTAACTGGAAAGCAAGTCACAGTTATTGCTATTCTGTGAAAAGCCAGGTGTTTTTATCCATGTTCCATAGGTATTATGTTCCAATGGACGGTGTTCCAAATATTCATACTCAACATAAGGAGTAAAAGAGGGGCCCCATATGATGATAATAAGTGAGGGATGGTGAGTATATATATCCATTAAGAGGAGCACTGCGCATACAATTTACTGCATAGAAAGTTATAATGCACCGGTTAAAAAAAATAAATCCAGGAGAGGACATTTGCATCACTGGTAACCTTTAGTTAAAATATGGGCCAGAAGAGGCAATTTAAATAATGTAAATAACTTTGTGCACAAGTTGCCCAGTTCACGATTACATTGCGCACAACTTTTTTAATGAATAAATATAATGTCAAGGGGAACTTCTCTCTTTAAACTAATTAGGGTTCCCCCTTTTTCAAGTAACCATGAACATATGAGAGAGATATTAAAATGCCAGTATACCCCATTGTTTATGTATATGCTGTTACCCTTCTTTTTCAGAACACACGTAAGGGTATCCAACCAGCAGCAAAACTTGAAGTGGTAGGTAGTTTTTCACATATACCACGGTGTGTAGGGAGTTACGCAATATTTTTGGTCCTGATGAATTGCCATAGACCCGATGGGGCTGTTAAGGCAAGAAACATGTTGACCTACTGGAGCAGAGTGCCACTTTGTTCTGACTCATTGTGTCAGACAAAGCCGCCTCTCCTGTTGTTTTTAATCAGGTAGGAACCAGAGTCTAATAAATCATATTTGGTTACCTAACCTGTTTTAACTTTCACTTTTCACACACACCTACACTTTCTAGGCCCCTCACTCACACCGCACCAATTGGCAAGGAACAAAAGATCTCCGCCAAAGAGCCCCTCATTGGGAGCCCGCTAGGTATTGCAGCGCCAACCCAACGAGGAGCAGGCCCAATGATCAAGCATGACACCTAGCTTGCTGGGTGTGTGAGGGCCCTAGTTCCGAAAAGGGAATTTCCCTTAGGATCCACATTTTTGGTCTTAGGTGACGGGTACAACTGTCCTTTCGGTATGCGTTTTTCATGCACACCGTTCTATCTCCTCAGTTACTGTGGCAACCCCTGAGGAACAGCATACTCCTTTTTGTTAACTGTATTTTGGGCTCTGTATGCTGGACCTTCCCAAAAGCCCTCAGATCCCTCCTTTTGTTAATGATACTAGAGCCAGATACCCAGGTCAGCAGAGCTGCTCTAGAGGCCGAGAACCAGGTCAGCAGAGCTGCTGTAGAGCCAGAGAAACCAGGTCAGTAGGGCTGCTTTAGAGCGAGAGAACCAGGTCAGCAGAGCTGCTTTAGAGGGAGAGAACCAGATCAGCAGAGCTGCTTTAGAGCCAAGGGACCAAGTGAGCAGAGCTGCTCTAAAGCCAGAGAACAAGTCCAGCAGAACTGCTTTAGAGCCAGAGAACCAGGTCAGCGGAGCTGCTTTAGAGCCAGAGAACCAGGTCAGCAGAGCTGCTCTAGAGACTAAGAACTAGGTCAGCAGAGCTGCTCTAGAGCCAGAGAACCAGGTCAGCAGAGCTGCTGTAGAGCCAGAAAAACCAGGACAGCAGAGCTGATTTAGAAGGAGAGAACCAGGTCAGCAGAGCTGCTTTAGAGCCAGAGAACCTGGCCAGCAAAGCTGCTTTAGAGCCAGAGAACCAGGTCAGCAGAGCTGCTTTAGAGCCAGAGAACCAGGTCAGCAGAGCTGCTCTAGAGCCAGAGAACCTGGCCAGCAAAGCTGCTTTAGAGCCAACGAACCAGGTCAGCAGAGCTGCTCTAGAGCCAGAGAACCAAGTCAGCAGAGCTGCTTTAGAGCCAGAGAACCAGGTCAGCAGAGCTGCTTTAGAGCCAGAGAACCAGGTCAGCAGAGCTGCTCTAGAGCCTAAGAACCAGGCCAGCAGTGGTGCTCTAGAGCCATAGAACCAGGTCAGCAGAGCTTCTGTAGAGCCAGATAAACCAGGTCAGTAGAGCAGCTTTAGAGGGAGAGAACCAGGTCAGCAGAGCTGCTCTAGAGGGAGAAAACCAGGTCAGCAGAGCTGCTCTAGAGCCAGAGAACCATGTCAGCAGAACTGATTTAGAGCCATAGAACTGGGTCAGCAGAGCTGCTTTAGAACCAGAGAACCAGATCAGCAGAGCTGCTCTGTAGCCTAAGAACTGGGTCTGCTGAGCTGCTCTAGAGCCAGAGAACCAGGTCAGCAGACCTACTGTAGAGCCAGAGAAACCAGGTCAGCAGAGCAGCTTTAGAGGGAGAGAACCAGGTCTGCAGAGCTGATTTAGAGCAAGAGAACCAGGTCAGCAGAGCTGCTTTAGAGCCAGAGAACCAGGTCAGCTGTCAGAGGCTTAAAAGACTAGCCTTGGCTTACCGGTCCTGCACAGGAACAGAGATGCTAGTACCCAAATCCCTTTCAGCATAGCTGGTAGGTCTTTACACAGAACCTTCCATCATTACTTTAAGGGACGGGGGAATTGGATAAAATAAAAAACTGAGAAGAGACTGGTCCTGCGTTGGCTCCTTCCGTCAGCTACCTTCAGTGCTGTCTTTTTTATAGGAACCTAAAACAATAATACATCATTACAATCCTGACCTCCTACTATCTTTTTTGATCTACTCTATTATCTTCTCTCACCCACCCTTATGCTGCTGGACCTTAGCTCCTCTTCTGAAATAAGCGATGATTCTATTCTCCTCTATTTAGTTGTCACTAATGTGAAAGAAGAAACAATAACTTAATTACCTTCTCTAAAGGGGCTAAGTAGTATTATCTAGTGATGTTAGTAAGTGCACTTACTTCACTAATTAGCGGAGATTTCTCTAATTGGGGGTTCTGTTATTCTCTGTAATATGTTGGTGCTCTTCTGAATGTCTAACCCTTGCCTTTTAGATGTCTTATGCAGGTTGGCAGAGTTATTCACTACTTCACACTTAATTGGTGAGTATTTACATTTTTACATTGCTTTAACGTTTCTCTTGCATGACTGAGTTCTGTCCATGTTAAATCATACTTTACTTTGTTTTCTTTACAGGAATGCTGTGACTCAGAATTCTTTTCTAATCAGGTAAGTAACTTAGTACAATAGCTACTGCAGAAAATGTCTTTTGTTTTTACACTTAGCTTATCTCTTCATGCGTCTGTGTTCCAGGGCGTTTACTCCTCTCCTCAAGACCTGTCAAAGGGCTCTTTTCTCAGAACCCCTCAAAGAAGTGTAGCTCCTCAAGCTTCTCCTTTGCTTGGCACTCGATACCTTCACCTTAGGCGCCTCCTCGAGCGCGTCAATTCTTTTCAAGACGTGTTTCTACAATTACTCGGCTACTCGCGCTTGACTTAATGCGCCGAGCACCGAGCTGAATTCGTCCGCTATATATGTAGCGGAAAAGCGACGGCTCAGAATTAAAACTATTATTTTCCTTTACTAGGAACTCTTGCGCTATTGAAGAACGAACTGCTCCAGTCAGAATCCTCTGTGAAGTGCGCGTTCCTCGAGGTGCTCGCGCTGCTCATTGAGATCACTGCAGCTGAGGACCGAGAGACTAGAGCGTCTACTCGCCATCTGCCAAGGCAACAGCGGCGGCCATCTTATGTCTCCAGGACCACACTTTCTTTGCCCAAGCCTTCCCAACAGTATCTTGTCCAGTTTGCATCGTTGTGGGGCAGCAGAGGATGGAACCCAGGGTTCGGGTCCTGACAGTACCCCCCAACAAAGCAGGTTCTCTCTTTCTTGGCTTGGTGGGGAATCGTTGATGAAAAGATCTAATTAATCTAAGTGCATGAACATCCTCCTCTGGTTCCCAAGATCGCTCTTCTGGGCCATAACCTTTCCAGTCTATTAAATAGTACAACTTCCCTCTAGATCTTTTTGAGTCCAAAATTTCTTTTACTTCGTACTCAGTTCCTGTCTCTAGCTGAATTGGCTTCGGGGGTGATTGATTTCTCAGGTTTACGGGAGCCTTCTTTAACAAAGATACATGGAAGACTGGATGTATTTTCAACTTGGGTGGCAGTTTCAGTCGATAGGTAACCCTTGTTGATTTGTTCCTCGATAGGATAAGGGCCGATAAATCGAGGTTGAAATTTTCTGTTTCCTTTTAACCTCAAATTTCTGGTACTCAACCAGACCTGATCTTCATTAGTCAAGGGTGGCCCCTCACGTCTCTTTCGATCGGCATAATCTTTATACTTTTCTTTGGCTATTCGTAGATTGTCTATTCCCCTCTGCTGAATTTGAAGCAAGTGCGACATGACCTCCTTGACTGCTGGAACTGCTGTTTCCATTTGTTGAATGGTAGCATTTGGGTGCCTGCCATAGTTTAGGAAAAAGGGGGAATACCCTGTCGAACTGTTCTTCGCATTATTGTGAGCAAATTCCGCTATCCACAAGTAATCCGACCAATTTCCTTCCTCTTTTAAAAGGAACAGCCGCAAATATTGCTCCAGTTCTTGGTTCACCCTTTCAGTCTGCCCATTTGTTTCAGGGTGGTAACTTGTGGAGAATCTAACTTCTGTCCCCAACCCTTCCATAAAAGCTCTCCAAAAGTGGGACACAAATTGGGAACCCCTATCTGAAATGACAATTTTAGGAATTCCATGAATCGTGACTATCTGGGAACTGAAATGGGCAGCTAACTGTTTGGCTGAAGGAACCCCTTTTAAAGCTGTAAAGTGGGACATTTTCGAAAAGGCATCCACCACCACCAGGATGGTGTTGTACCCTTGACTAGTAGGTAAATCTGTAATGAGATCTAAAGTAACTGTGTGCCATGGATGGCGAGGTCTGGGTAGAGGTTGCAATAACCCCTTTGGAGCCTGCCGTTCTGACTTCCCCTGCGCCCAAATCTCACAAGACTTAACATATCTCTCAATATCTGACGTCATCTTAGGCCACCAGTAATGTCTCTTAATTAACTCCTCTGTCTTGGCTCCTCCTTTGTGACCAGCTAATTTGTCATCATTGCATTCATGCATTACTATTTGCTGTAACTCAGTTGTCGGAAGATACAAGGCATTCTGATGATAAGGCATTCCTTGAATAATCTTTCTGTTGGCATCTTCCTCTGCCCAACTTTGCATGGCCTCTGGACTCATGACGTCTGCAATCGACTCGTGTAGCCTTATGGAGGTTGTGGCTCCTATGATCTTGTCACCGGGAATGATTGGCTGAATGTCTGTAACAGTCTTCTGAAACTCCGTACCAATCCGGGACAATGCATCCGCTTTTCCATTTTGAGCTCCTGGACGAAACGTGATCACGAATTCATAGTCCGCAAAATACAAGGACCATCTTAGTTGCCGTGGGGTAAGAGTTCTGGCGGTTTTCAGGAATTTTAAATTGCGGTGCTCCGTAAACACCGTTACTTGGTGCCGAGCTCCCATCAAGTAGTGACGCCACTCCTTAAAGGCATCCTTAATGGCCAACAGCTCCATCTCTGTGATCGTATAGTTTATCTCCGCTTGAGTCAACATCCTTGATCGATAAGCGACCGGATGCAGTTGTCCTGTGGTCTTATGTCGCTGCGATAACACTCCTCCCACTGCTTGATCCGACGCATCTGTCTCAACATAAAAAGGCTCCGAAGGATCAGCATGCAACAGGACTGGCGCCGTGGTGAAGTCCTTTTTTAAGGATTGAAAGTCCTCCTCCGACTCCCTTGACCACTCGAACTTGATTCCTTTTCTCAGCAATTTAGTGAGGGGAAGAATCTTTCTGGAGAACTCACTGATAAATCGCCGGTAGGGGTTAGCGAATCCAATGAAGCTTTGGACTTCTTTTACGCTCCTCGGAGATTCCCAGTTCATCACCGCTTCCACCTTGCGTTCATCCATCAGAATTCCGGAAGGCGACAGTACAAAACCCAAGAACTCTACCTGTGACACATCAAACGCGCATTTTTCAAGCTTTACAAACAATTTATTCTCCTGTAGCTTCCGCAACACTCCCTTCACCTGCTCGTGATGTCTTGCCACATCAGAGGAATAAATTAAAATATCATCAATGTACACAATCGCTCACTGATCAATAAATTCCTTCAGAATATCATTGATAAAGTGCTGGAAAGCTGCTGGGGCATTGCACAGTCCATAAGGCATCACCTGATATTCGAAAAGCCCAAATCTAGTCCGAAATGCCATCTTCCCATCATCTCCTTCGCGCATTCGAACTAGATGATAGGCCCCTCTAAAGTCGAGTTTGGTGTAGATTTGTGCTCCCTTCACCTGGTCCAGAAGCACCGAAATCAATGGTAAGGGATACCGGTTTTTCTTGGTGATCTTGTTGATGGCTCGGTAGTCGATGCACGTCCGCAATTCGCCTTCCTTCTTTGGCACGAAAAATAAGGGAGATGAAACAGGCGACTGGGACGGCCGGATGAACCCATTAGCAAGATATTTATCTAGGTACTCTTTTAGATGTTGGTGTTCCTTCTCGGTGAAGGCATAGACCCGACTGCATGGCAAGTTTGATCCTGGCTCCAATTCTATCTTACAGTCATAGACTCGATGTGGTGGTAAATGTTCTGCTTCCACTTCATTAAACACCTCCTCAAATTCTTTATATTCTTCGTGAATTTCCTGAATATTAACCACACACATGGAATGCCCAGTGGAACACAAGGACAAGGCTGGATTGTTCCTTGCTCGTCTGGTCTCTGCATCAAAACAATTTTCATGACAATAACTTGAATCCATTACAATGGTTCTGGAGCTCCAGTTGATCGTAGGATTGTGCTCTGTAAGCCACGGGAGGCCAAGAATTAGTTGGAACTGGGGGGCATCTATTAAATTAAACTGGATCTTCTCCTGATGTCCGTCATTGGCCGTCAGTTGGATTATTTCCGTGTGGCTCATGATTGGTCCTGAAGAAAGGTTCGTCCCATCCACTGCACGAACAGGCTCGCTCTTTACTTTTCTGATAGCCTGGATTCCAACCTTAGCGGCAAATCTTAAGTCACAAAAGTTCCCTGTGGCTCCCGAATCAATCATGACTGATACTTCCGTTAAGGTGGTCTGTCCGAATTTCACTTCCATGGTCAAAATTAAATGCGGAGCCGCTGATTGTAGCGTATTCGCCACTTGATGTTCATGCGGAGTTATTTCTGTAATCGCACCCACCTGCTCAACTCCTCCCGCAGGTGGTGCCGTTAGTTTTCCTTCGGCTTGAAGGTGCCCTTTGGTTTCTTTGGGCACTCTCGAACAAAATGACACCCGGACTCACAGTACATACATTGATTATTTGCCCTTCTTTTATCCTTCTCTTCCTTGGTCAAAGGGCCTCTTATTGAACCAATCTGCATTGGTTCGGCTCCTGAGTGAGTCTCTGAGGTTCTAGCGCCATCTGACCGAGCCCGGTCAAATCTTGGAGGTATCACCTTAAAATCTTTCTTCTTCTCTCCTCGTCTCTCTCCCTGGCGGAAATCTATCTCCAACACCAAGTCTATGAGCGCTGAAATCTCGGTGGGCCGATTAGGAATCTGGACTAAGGTGTCCTTTAATTCGTCTCTCGACCCACGGTAGAATACCGCAGCTCTCTTGCTTTCTGGCAAATCGGTCTCCACCACCAACTTATTGAACTGGGCCAGATATGCGATCAAATCTCGATTTCCCTGTCGTAAATCAAGCAATTCATTATCCACCACTTGAGATATCCTCCGTCGGTCAAATATCCGTAAGAACTCTCGTTTGAAATCTTCAAAATTCCTTAACAGGGGGTCATCCCGTGAGACTAGGGGCATGGACCACGAAGCTGCATCCCCACTTAGATATGAGAGTATGAAAGCCACTCTAGATTGCGCGTCTGGGAAGATCGAAGGGCGGCACATGAAGTGTAACGAGCCTTGAGAGAGGAATATCTGCGCCTTCTGTGGATCCCCGTGAAATCTCTCTGGAGCCGCCAATGGTATGACGGGGGAGAGAGAATGTATAACTTGTGTGGTAGACCTATTGGTAGTCTCTAATGCTGGATTCATGGCTTCCCTCTCCAAACTACTAGTTTGGCGTACTCTTAACGCCGGTTCGGCAGTTTCTTTTCTGGCACTAACTACTTCTAGCCTTAGATTTTGATTTTCCTCCCTAACCGCTCCCAATTTCTTCTGTATTGCATCTAGAATTGTACCTAAGGATTGGACATCAATTCCCTCCGCCATCTCTGTTCGGGTGCGAAGGCAACTTGGGCACTTCATTCTGTCAGAGGCTTAAAAGACTAGCCTTGGCTTACCGGTCCTGCACAGGAACAGAGATGCTAGTACCCAAATCCCTTTCAGCAAAGCTGGAAGGTCTTTACACAGAACCTTCCATCATTACTTTAAGGGACGGGGAATTGGATAAAATAAAAAACTGAGAAGAGACTGGTCCTGCGTTGGCTCCTTCCGTCAGCTACCTTCAGTGCTGTCTTTTTTATAGGAACCTAAAACAATAACACATCATTACAATCCTGACCTCCTACTATCTTTTTTGATCTACTCTATTATCTTCTCTCACCCACCCTTATGCTGCTGGGCCTTAGCTCCTCTTCTGAAATAAGCGATGATTCTATTCTCCTCTATTTAGTTGTCACAAATGTGAAAGAAGAAACAATAAATTAATTACCTTCTCTAAAGGGGCTAAGTAGTATTATCTAGTGATGTTAGTAAGTGCACTTACTTCACTAATTAGCGGAGATTTCTCTAATTGGGGGTTCTGTTATTCTCTGTAATCTTGTGGTGCTCTTCTGAATGTCTAACCCTTGCCTTTTAAATGTCTTATGCAGGTTGGCAGAGTTATTCACTACTTCGCACTTAATTGGTGAGTATTTACATTTTTACATTGCTTTAACTTTTCTCTTGCATGACTGTGTTCTGTCCATGTTAAATCATACTTTACTTTGTTTTCTTTACAGGAATGCTGTGACTCAGAATTCTTTTCCAATCAGGTAAGTAACTTAGTACAATAGCTACTGCAGAAAAGTCTTTCGTTTTAACACTTAGCTTATCTCTTCATGCGTCTGTGTTCGAGCGCGTTTACTCCTCTCCTCAAGACCTGTCAAAGGGCTCTTTTCTCAGAACCCCTCAAAGAAGTGTAGCTCCTCAAGCTTCTCCTTTGCTTGGCACTCGATACCTTCACCTTAGGCGCCTCCTCGAGCGCGGCAATTCTTTTCAAGATGTGTTTCTACAATTACTCGGCTACTCGCGCTTGACTTAATGCGCCGAGCACCGAGCTGAATTCGTCCGCTATATATGTAGCGGAAAAGCGACGGCTCAGAATTAAAACTATAATTTTCCTTTACTATAAACGTTTGCGCTATTGAAGAACGAACTGCTCCAGTCAGAATCCTCTGTGAAGTGCGCGTTCCTCGAGGCGCTCGCGCTGCTCATTGAGATCACTGCAGCTGAGGACCGAGAGACTAGAGCGTCTACTCGCCATCTGCCAAGGCAACAGCGGCGGCCATCTTATGTCTCCAGGACCGCACTTTCTTTGCCCAAGCCTTCCCAACAGTATCTTGTCCAGTTTGCATCGTTGTGGGGCAGCAGAGGATGGAACCCAGGGTTCGGGTCCTGACATCAGCAGAGCTGCTCTAGCTGACACTGACTGATTGACACTGACTGACATTGATTGACTGACACTGACACCGACTCACACTGACTGCCCCTGATTGACTGACACTGACTGACTGACACTGACTGACACTGATTGACTGACACTGACTGACTGACACTGACTGACTGACACTGATTGACTGACACTGACTGAATGACACTGACTGACACTGATTGACTGACACTGACTGACACTGATTGACTGACACTTACTGACTGACTGACACTGACACTGACTGACTACTCTCTACTACTCTACTACTCACTCTCTGCTGCTCTCTACTACTCTCTCTCTACTACTCACTCTCTACTACTCACTCTCTACTACTCACTCTCTACTACTCACTCTCTACTACTCTACTAATCTATACTACTCACTCTCTACTACTCACTCTTTACTACTTTCTACTACTCACTCTCTACTACTCACTCTCTACTACTCTCTCTCTATTACTCTCTACTATTCACTCTCTACTACTCACTCTCTACTACTCTCTAGTACTCTCTCTACTACTCACTCTCTGCTACTCTACTACTCACTCTCTACTACTCACTCTACTTCTCACTCTCTACTACTCTCCCACTAGTACTCACTCTCTACTACTCACTCTCTACTATTCACTCTCTACTACTCACTCTTTACTACTCTCTACTACTCACTCGCTACTACTCTCTACTACTCACTCTCTACTACTCTCTACTACTCACTCTCTACTACTCTCTACTACTCACTACTACTCTCTACTACTCTCTACCACACCCCCTCTACTACTCTACTACTCACTCTCTACTACTCTCTACTACTCTCTCTCTACTACTCACTCTCTACTACTCTCTTTACCACTCACTACTACTCGCTCTCTACTACTCTCTACTACTCACTCTCCACTACTCACTCTCTACTACTCACTCTCTACTACTCTCTACTACTCAAAATGTGCCCTAATTTTTCTTTCTGCAGCACTAACCATGCTTTCTATGGCAAAATGAACCCCCTCATGTTGTTCCTTTTTAAATTAAATGTTTTAAGAGTTACCACTCTATTCCAATCAAGATGGCTTCAGGTGTGCCATACGTTTGTCACAAGTAGGACTGTTAGCGCTCTAGTTGTTCTTTAGAACCTTCTGGGAAGCTGCAGTAGAACACAAAGGAATCAACTGACAGTCTCTGCTCTTGTTGGGTGTACATGTTTTACTGAGAATGTCAGACTTCATTCTCACATGACTGAGAAAGATAATGTGAATTTACAGAAAATATGCTCTCAGTTTAGCTTATAGATCACCTTCCAAACCTCTGTGGGAAAAGCATGGGAAAACAGTTTTCTCTAAAACATGATTCATGATAGCCCAGCAGAAGGCTTTTTCACATGGTAAAATCACCTTAGAACACACCACAACTCCTAAAATTAGTATGGTTCTATCAACAAATGATTTATAATGTAACTAAAGTCTTAAAACCTTCTATTAACTGCAATGCTTTTTAAAGATGTGTTATCATGTATATTGGTCCCAAGATGGCTGCCAACAATTTCTGGTTTGGAGTGTTGACAGACAGTTGGCACCCAATCAGCATGCATCTCGTGCTCAGAATGCTAGATATACATATATTTTTTCTTTTGATTTTCTCAGGGACTACTGGAGGGATTTACACCATTTAAGCAAAAGCGTGATCTGCAAATCAGACTCTACCATTTTGCCAAATTTCTTGTAATTCCGTTCAGCAGTTCGAGCTGTAGGCGTGTCAAATCGTCCTATGGAAAATATCATGGGGAAAACAGGTTTTGGGACCCCCCTTTTTCTCAGCCCTCACTTGACAAATCCACCCAAAACTTTCAGGGAAGGAGCGGAGTGGAGCGGGCCATCTTCTTTGAGAAATTTGCGAAAATTCGTCCACCGGCGCCAAAGTTATTCCAAATAGAATGGTGTGGATTTCCTTTGGAAACTAGGTCCTAACTATAACTACCTACTGGCGACTGCCAGTAGGTAATATATATATATATATATATATATATATAACGCTCCAAATCCTTTCAGTCTTTCCCAGAAAGAACAAAACAGCACTCGAGGATGGAGTTTTCGACACGCTAGATTTTATTCAGCGGAGGGGTGCACACAGACGCGTTTCGGCGGTCTGCCTTCGTCAGTGTGTGATGCACTGTGTTTAAACCCGACATTATTTTAAACATTTTTTGTGTTGTTCACTCCCACAAACCATAAGGCATAGACATCGACAAGGGGACTCGCACCATACATTGAAAAGTGGCGGCCATCTTGCAATGTTTGTTTTTTATAACGCTGATTAACATCAAACAAAGCAGCATAGTAACAGAAAAGTTCAAGCCCACAAATGGGCAGCCTCCTTATTCTAAGCATGATACATCATATATAAACTGGTCTTCAAATAGACAAAAACATATAGCCGTGGATCGGCTGGTGTCCCCTAGTAGAGTGGATAGTCGAAGTGTATATAACCAAAATGAAGGACTTACAATTCAACATCATTGTGGTAAGAAAGACTTATAAGTGGAGTGCATGAGTTATATGGTGAAGTGCGTAAACTGCAATTCACGTTTCATTTTAAAGATCAATCTCCGAAGAGGTATAATGAAACACAGAATTATATATATATCCATATATACATATAAGCACAGTGGAAAGATAAATTTGCAAGAGTCTCTTATAATGAACCCATGTGTGAATCCAAATCCACATAGACATTCTGTAAATCTGTAGCACAAAATACATGCCAAGTTCATATTCAATTCATATGAAGGTTTTCTAAGACAGATTAGATACTGTGGTTCATTTGGCAAAAAACGGTCTCTCACACCATTATATGTATATGTCATGGATCAAACACACAGACAAAATTTTCAGAATTTTCAGAATTTTCTAGAGCTAATATATACAGTGGTCTACAATTATTCCATGAGAGATGATACTCAGAAGTTCTAATTACAGTTTTTTGGAATGAGCTATCATCCTGGATTCATGTCGACCTAGTGTTCTTTTCAGATCTCCTAAGTTATTTCCCTAGATGGAAAGCCATCTCCTCCCCACTGTTTAAGCCTTTAGGATGTTTCGTGGAAAGGTCTATAATATATCGGGACTCCAGTCTCCTTAATCTGCGTAGGCGGTCACCACCACGTATATTTGGGGGTACAACGTCTAGGCCAAAATATTGGAGTTTGTTCCTGTCTCGATTGTGGGCCTCCGCAAAGTGGCGAGCCACCGGGTATGCCTGGTCTACTTTATCGATGGCTCTCATATGCTCGAGTACTCTGAGCTTGATCTCTTTAATCGTGCTCCCAATATAGCGTAAGCCACAGGGGCACTGTAGGCAGTAGACGGCATATTGGGTACTGCAGGTGATGAATTTGTTAATATTCATTTTCCTGCCAGTATCAGTGATGACATAAGAGAGGACCCGTTTACTTCCTGCGCACGCTTTGCAGCGGCCGCGGGGGTAAAAGCCTCTTTGCTCCCTTAAGGTATTACTTTTATGGGGCATTTTCTCAAGATGACTCGTCACCAACATGTCGCCTATTGATCTGGCTTTGCTAAAGGTTAGGAGTGGCTGAGTTGGTAAATCTGCTTTGAGCACATTATCTGTAAGAAGAATATGCCAATTCTTCCTTAGCATAGCTCTAAAGGTTTCGGCTCCTGATGAGTAAGGGGTTATGACTCTGAACTTGCCCTTGTTATCACCTGGTATGGCTCTGCGATTCCCTTGTTCAGGATTATTGGTCAGAAGGGACTGTCTCTCTATTCTTCTAACTCTGTTGAGGGTATTGTTCAGTAATTTCTCACCGTACCCCCTAACCCTGAATCGGGATACGCATTCCGAAGCAGCCGCTTCGAAATCAGATGGTTTAGAACAATTTCTACGAAGTCTCAACAATTCCCCATAGGGGATGCTGTTGATCAATTGTGGGGGGTGACTGCTGCTGGCATGCAGTGTCGAGTTGCCAGCAGTTTGTTTCCTGAAAAGATTAGTGTGGAGGTGTCCTTCTTCTACATATATTCTAAGGTCCAGATAGTCCGCTGCCACCGGACTTACTGTTCCCGAGAAATGGAGATTGATGTTGTTTCTATTCAGGACATTGATGTATTCGTATGCTGTTTCAGAATTACCTTTCCACACAAGGAAAAGGTCATCAATATATCGATGCCAACAAATGACCTTTTCTTCTTCCTCTCCTGATACACAGCTCCTGGGTACCTGCTCCTCCCACCAGCCCACGAACAGGTTCGCGTAGCTGGGGGCAAAGCAGGTACCCATCGCCGTCCCAGACTTCTGAATATACAATTGTTCTTCGAACAGAAAAATGTTGTGTGTCAGGCAAAATTCTACGAATTCGAGAATCATTGTATTGTGTCTCGAAAATCGTAGCTGGCGTTGTTCTAATGCCCATTTCACAGCCTCTAGTCCGTGATGGTGTTCAATAATTGTATATAGGCTAGTGATATCTAATACCATCAATAGGTATTCCTGTTCCCACACTAAGTTCTGTATCTTCATCAGAAAGTCTTTTGTGTCTCGCACATAGGAATCCAAATTAGATACCAAAGGAAATAAGGTATGGTCCACAAAGCGAGACATATTTTCTGTAAGACTTCCAATGGAAGAAATAATAGGGCGACCAGGTGGACAGTCACGATTTTTGTGTAATTTTGGGAGGTGGTAAAATGTAGGAGTCATAGGGCAGTTCGTACGTAAGAACAGATGTTCATCACTGCTCAACATATGTTGGTCATACCACTTAGCGATGAGTGTATCATAATCTTTGATGCTTTGCTGGTAGACTTCATTAGTACTAAGCATGAGCGCAAAATCCGCTCCGATCGCGGATTTTGCGGATTTTCGGTAAATTCGTGGTCCGCGAACTCTCGCGAATTTACCGAAAATCCGCAATCCGCGATCGGAGCGGATTTTGCGGTCAAAAGTTCAAGCCAGCCTAATTTACGATGGCGCCGGCAAGCTGCCAGCGCCATCCTCAAATAGTTACTTAATTAGCTTCAACAGGAAGCTCTAATAGATAAGATAAAGCAGGGGCTCGAGCGCCTGCTTTGTTTTATCAGTTGGAGCTTCCTGTTGAAGCTAATTAAGTAACTTTTGCAGGATGGCGCCGGCAGCTTGCCGGCGCCATCGTAAATTATTTACAATGGTGAAAAACGGAGGTGTCTTCTCGAATAAATATGAGGGGCAGGGTTCATTCTGGCACGACGGTCCTGGCACAAAAAATAAACCTCAACAGGAAACACTTGCGGATATCAATAAAGCATGTGCCCTAGTTGAAGCTTAAATTCAGTGACTCATTCATCAGCTCAAAAACAATCGTGAGCGTTGTGGGGGCTGGGCAGGTGTGCCTTCTTCCCAAATATACCATCGAAAATCCGCTGTGATGCTGGCCAGAGGCATTTGCATCTTTGACTTTCACGAGCGCAATCCCCGTGCTGTTCCTGTGACCAGGAGCTTCTGTCTCTTAATCTGTTGCTCTGTTCGGTCTCTGACCTTTTATACACACAAGAGGCATGTGCGCTCGCATGGAAGCCCCGTCCGTTTGGCCCCGCCCACACACTCGAGGAAGCCCCGCCCCCAAATCCGCCGATCCGCAAAATCCGCGGATTTTGCGGATCCACGATCCGTGAATCCGCAAATTAGTGAATCGTGGATCCGCAAAATCCGCCCATGCTTAATTAGTACATTTGTTGTAAAAGTTCTCATCTGAGAGCTGCCTTAATGCTTCCTGTTTATTGTATTCGCGCGTCATTAAAACCACATTCCCGCCCTTGTCTGAGGGCTTCACAATTAATTTCGTGTCTGTCATTAATGTTTTCAGGGCTAGTCTTTGTGATTCCGTAATGTTGTAATTTGTATTGTGGTGGTTGGCTCTACGGTATTTAAGTAGATCATCGTTCATAGCTTCAGAAAACACATCTACAGCATCCCAAGGGGACTGGGGGACAAAGGTCGACACTGGTCTGAATCCACTCGTGTCTCTTTCTTGTTCAATACCTTGCATTTCAGCTCTTTGGGCTGTATCTAATTGTGCAAGGTCCTGTGTTTGCTCCAGTTCTAGATCACTAAGTACTTCTACTGAGCGCAGATCTCTACAGCTTAGTTTGTCCGTTGCTGTTATCCTGGATCCTTGGTTCTCCTTGTTCTGTAGGTGTGGACGCAATTTAAAATGTTTGTGCAATTTCAGCTTGCGTGTGAAGCGGAACAAGTCTATCTTGGTCTGGGTGTATTCCAACTCATTGTTGGGGCAAAAGGTTAATCCGAGGCTTAGAACTTGTTCTTCCTCAGTCGTGAGTTTCCTGGTAGTTAAGTTGACTACCGTTAGATTTGTTTCTTCGTTACCGGTGTTAAGGGGTTGGGAGGTATGTATGATGTGATTTATACCTATAGAGTTAGTGGCTGAAGATATTATTGTTTCTTGTTGGTGCGTTTCCGATTCACCCAACGAGATGGTCCTGCACCGCCTCTTCCTCTGCCTCTTGTTCCCCCCACCTGCCCTTCTGGTTCTCCTGCTTTTCCTGCTCCTTAGGTACTTGCATCCGGTGGCTTGTTCTTCCCGCCCCGGAGCCATGAGCTTTTTATTACCTCGTACTCCTCCTGAAAAGGGGTCTTCTTGCTTTTCTCTAAAGTTTTCAGCCCTCTATTGGTTCTGCGTTCTTCTGCGTCTGACTGATTTCCTTCTGACTCATTCTCAGTTATGTCAGATTCTGATGTCACTTCCGCAGCTTCGTTCATTATCCCAGCACCTTCTTTTCTACTTCTCTGGAGGGCCTTGCGTGGAGCGTCGAACTTCTTTGCATACGTGAGGACGCGTCCAGTGTGATAGTCATTTGCGTCTCTCTCGTATTTCTCCTGCTTCCGGAGTCTTATTTTGGCTTCATACTTTACTAGCCTCGCTTTCATCTGTTCTTTCATTTGCCCAATTGTTGTTATTAGGCTAGAATCAGTTTCGCTTTCCAACTCATTGTTAATTGCAGCGATGTCAGCCAATGCCCGTTCTCTGTCGCTCCACGCATATTTTACGAGTATTTTCAGTGTGCCCTCGCACAAGAGGGAACGGTATGGACCCTCAATCCTCGTGGCACCCTCTCTTCTTCAATATAGTTGGTGAGACTCGTTGCCTCCCACCATTTACGGATCTCCCTCTCATGGAGACGCTCTAATTTCGTCATAGTCGTTAACAATGGATTACTAGGCATTTCCACTGTTGGCAGTTCAGTTGTTCCTGGCGTTCTTTCTTGCCTTTTAAACATGCCTTTTGCCGCTGCTTGCCGTTCCGCATCGGAAAACATGTCGGGGTTGTACGGGTCATGCACAGTATTCAAGTTCGACTGTGTCTTTTGGACTCGTACTTGCAGGTAGTGCTACCTCCCCCGCGATTCACAGCGTGTCTACTGTTCCAATCCTCTATCGCCTGACCAAACAATTCCAAAAAATCCCTGGCATGCAGAGATGGGAGTACACGGTTAAAAGCAGTAGTTCATGCTCACCGGTGACGTCTTCCTCGGGAGACGCTTGGCGGTCGCTTCGCGCACTCCTCCGTACTCCGTACTCAGGCTCGAACTCCCATTTTGGATAAGGCGGTGCGCAGCCGTGCACTGCAAAACGCTCCTTTCCCACGAAAAGCGGCTGCTCACTCGTCGGCGGGTGCTGTCGGCGGTTCGTGGACACCGCCACATATAACGCTCCAAATCCTTTCAGTCTTTCCCAGAAAGAACAAAACAGCACTCGAGGATGGAGTTTTCGACACGCTAGATTTTATTCAGCGGAGGGGTGCACACAGACGCGTTTCGGCGGTCTGCCTTCGTCAGTGTGTGATGCACTGTGTTTAAACCCGACATTATTTTAAACATTTTTTGTGTTGTTCACTCCCACAAACCATAAGGCATAGACATCGACAAGGGGACTCGCACCATACATTGAAAAGTGGCGGCCATCTTGCAATGTTTGTTTTTTATAACGCTGATTAACATCAAACAAAGCAGCATAGTAACAGAAAAGTTCAAGCCCACAAATGGGCAGCCTCCTTATTCTAAGCATGATACATCATATATAAACTGGTCTTCAAATAGACAAAATATATATATGAATGAATCGAATTGTTGCCGAGGGGTCGGAGGATTGCATGGCCCGCCACAGAAGCCTCGGAGGACCAGCAAGCAGCTGGGAACATCGGGCACAAACAGTGCAGAGTGACGCTGACACTGAATTGAGCCGACAGCTGTGATACCTCGGGGAAGTGGCAGAGAGAATGGAACTTGAGCAGCCACAAGGAGTTTTAAAATAGTGAAACCCAATCACCCTGAACTTGATTGTAAGCCTGTAGTACTCTGGGACTGGTAGTCCCCAATACAGATGCAAGCAGGAACAATCGATTTCAGGTGAGCCCGCCACCACTAGGAAGGAGGAGCTTAAAAGGAACTAATGTGAGGGGTTTACACGGCGTAAGAATATATATATATATATATATATTATATATATATATATACATATATATATATATATATATTACGTTCTAAGAGACTATACTTCACTCCCCCCCACACACACAGTTTTTTTATCCCACTTAAACAAAGCCCTGTGTAACGCGAGGGATGCTCCGCGTGCAGCTTTTACACCACAGTTAGTACAGTGTGATGAATCCCGCATGTGATTGTCATCACAGTCTGAACGGTCTGTTGCTGCAGACCTACAACTGCAAACCATATTCCAAGCCTGCCTCATTTTTAGCACAATACGCATGGTGAACATTACAGTGTAAACAAATTAAAAAAAAAACCATTTCCGCAACGCTTGTAGCAGCAACTTTCGCTTGAGCAAAGTTTGATTTTAAATGAGAAGTAAGCACCCCGTATGTTTATAGGACTTTATGGGGGGGGGGTGCGTGGGTGATTACAAGTTTTGTTCAGGCATCTACTTTACATTCTTTTTAAACCACAAATGTCGCCTTACCTAGGAAAGCAGCTGTAGCTCTGTGGTCTTTACGGGAGGCGAGAGACGGACTCGAAAGAATGCGGGCAGAGGGTGAGTTATTATGTTCATTCCCCTCCTCTGCAGTAACTCATCTGTTCGCCCTAAAGTAGCTGTCAATCACCCATAAACTGATAATTAACGTTGTTTCTAATATGAGATAGTCTGTTGCCTGCCATGCGTGGGCAATGAACAGATTACAGCACTCTGGAGTCGTGGCACTATTAGCTCATCATGTAACAAATGCTGAATTACCCGCTTCTTTTGCGCACCCAGGAAGGCGGTCGTGCCCCGTGCGAAGCCGACTGGTTTTCAGGAAGAAAATCCAGTGCGGATTACTTTTCAGTGGAGCAACTGATTACTAAAATTGTAACGAGTAGCAGTAATTAGAGTCCTTAATAATCAAGTCCTGCAGAGAATGGCTTTCATTCTTGGTCTGTCTCTGAATGCAGTGCACAGATATCTCTCTCCAGGAGTTTCCAAAGGAGGCGTCACATCTGCAAAGAGTACCTGTTTATTCAGAAATTAGACTGAAGCTATGTATGGAGTGATGCCCGTCGACAAATAATTTTGGCAATGGTAACTTGCTTTTAACTTTTCACGGAGTTGCAGTTTTGTAGCACTTTTATGCGTCAGGTGTGCCTTTATCCATACTGGTCGCACTGTAGTTATCGACCCCAGGAGGGCGAAGGCCAACTCTGCCCTACCAAGATTCCCGCTTCTCATCTCAGCAGCGAGTTTTTTGCCATTTGAATAAGGTTAAAGGGGGGGTTGCATGAGCATTTAAGCCATGAAGCGAGCGAGACACCAAGGAGAAACAAGCCTGTGAGAGGTGCGCGCGCGCGCCACAGCGAACGACCTGTTTTCAATTCTCGAGCCCGGGTCTGGGCACGATAATTCAAAACAGATGTCACTCGTGCAGGTAACCGCAAGCAATAGGCCGCGGGCGGAGAAAAGGCGGGACATGCACCCGCCTTTGCCCAATTGCCTGCTATCTTTCTCAGAACGAAGCACGCAAAGCCCAATAGCCTGTAACCAAAAACAAAACACACGCAGGAGCGTGTGGTCAGATTTTTAAAGCAACTTACAAAAGTCTCGTCAGAGCAACACATGCGCGCTGCGTAGGTGAGACCTAAAAAAGCAGCCAGGGCTTAAGCTCTGCGCTACAATCTGTAGGTAGATGCACTTTACAAACATTGTTAGTCTGTCAGCTTTCCTCACTGTATGAGGACTTTAGTCATTACTGACCTTCTGAATGCAGTATAAGCTGCCATTATCTAGATTGCATTAAGGTACTTCAGGCCTGATTACGAGTCTAGCAGTCAGTTTTGCGACTGCCTGGCTTGCGGTGGTACAGGTGTGGTGGTCCACCGTTTGCCAATTACAACTTTGTACATTTTGGCGGTGGTGGCCCGCCGACTGCGCCAGGGAACAGTTGTTCTCTGGCGGTGGCATAGGAGCCCCACAATGCATTATGCTGAGCAGGGACTGGAGCAGTCTTGCTAAGCATTTTTTGAGTTCCTGGAGCGCCAGCCTTTTCATGGTGGGGCAGGCTGTTGGTGCAGGAATAAAGCCAGTGCTGAGCCAGCACCACTGTGCTAAACTTTTAATTAGGCCCTTTTTTTTTAGCTAAGCCAGAATTTGATTTATGAATTTAATTTATGACTCATATAACAAGGATGCATTTTGAAAACACTGGTATTATAAACATATACACGTGCGAGTTTAAATATTTGCAAAAAAAGCACATATTCAAAGTCTACATTTCATGCCGTATTACTGTAAGAAGTAAAGGATTTATAGGCCAGGTTGCCTGTTTCTAGGTACGTTTTACAATGTAAACAACGAAATTGACTTCTATCTAAGTGTCCCTACTCTGGCAGGAAAGTAGGTAAAGTTAATGTTAAAAGAAAACTCAGTTGAAGTATTTAAGAGGTTGGCAGGTCGCCACAAACCCAGGCTCTTTATGGAATCGCTTATTTTTATATATTCAAGGTCCATCCGGCCTCACCAGGGCAAAGGTTGTTTTAAGTGTAGCAACAGTCATCAGTCGCGGATGGGAGCGAAGAATTGAGCAAAATGAGGTTTCATATTTTTATTTTACGTTATCGTAAACGGAAATGTTTCAGCGGAGTTTCCCTTTAGTGTTTGCGCGCTTCTAAATTGAGATTGTCTGTTTTCTAACTTTAGTAATCATTTAATCGGGACATCATTTAGAATACTTCTGCTGCTACACACTCTGCTGCAAAGCTCTCTAATTTCCCAAACGTACAGTATTAACAGAATTCAATTAGTAGTTAAAAGAGCTCTGAAGTTACCATGGAGGCAGGCCTGCAGCAGCTTGGAAACACGTCGGTCTGTTTGGTGCCAGGTGTTTTATTTTCTACTTCGAACAGCCCCGGTCCTCTTTCAGCCAGCACGAGCACGTCTCTAGCACTGAACACCGTGTAGGGGCGATTTATGATCTTTTCACCCACAAATCCCCGCTCCATTCGTCAAATACTTCATTCTGTTAACGTATTGTGTACATACTTTTTCATAAAACCCAGCTATTATCCCTCACCAAAAGGCTTTATTGATAATGAGTTTTTGTAAATTCGATGTTCGTGTTCCTCTTTTAGGTTACTTAAAGAAAGACCAAAGGGTCGAATGCTGAATACAAAGGAGCAGATTTGCAAGCCCTTGCGCTGCTGGGGCGCCACTTTTAACATGGGAAAAAGAGACGCGTCGGCGGCGCAAGGGACCTGCGCCGCCGTTGCGTCACTTTTTCCCATTTTAAGAGTGACGCACCAGCGGCGCATGGGGCTTGTAAATAAGCCCCTTACATTTTAAACCTTGATCAGGTTCACACCCAATTTAAGGCAAACGTTAACAAATATTGAACTTCTAGGCACCCGAGCGCCTTTTGTCACAGTTCATGCACTCGTCAGAGGACAGTGAACTGTTCCCAAGATGCATTCTAAGAAGAGATGCACCTTGTGGTAGTATCAGCGCAAAATACACGCATAGACAATCTGCTTACAAGCGTGGGGAGTAAATGTTCTCACCAGAGCTTACTTACTTCCTCTGTGGAGACAGACTAAACAAAAGAAGCCTTCTCCACACCAATAGGTGGGACAAACGCAGGTCTTTTTGCGGTTGTCTACCTATTTCCGCCTGCCAATCCAGTGGCTCTCTTGGCTGTCAATTTTACCATTGAACCCTCTCTAGCTCCTCCCACCCTCTCTCCCGAGGGTGTCTTCAGGCTGCCCAAGCTCACCCATTGCAACTAAGCAGCATCTAGAAATAACAGCAAACGAATTGTCCTGTTCTAAAAGAGCTATTCAATGCTATGACTAGATTTGTGTACTAAACCATAGTGGTTTAAAAATGATATGCCTATCAACAGCC
This sequence comes from Lissotriton helveticus, assembly GCF_964261635.1. NCBI lineage: Eukaryota > Metazoa > Chordata > Amphibia > Caudata > Salamandridae > Lissotriton > Lissotriton helveticus. The sequence continues at coordinate 1,582,989,655 of NC_136057.1, forward strand.
AGAAGCTGCGTGGCCTGAATGTTTCCTTTCCATTAAATGTGTTACAACCGACGATGACTTGTGAACATTAAAGGGAAGGCGGGTGTAAGTAAATACATGGCCAAGTTATGCTGAGCAAGAACGTCTGACCTACTCTGGGAGGGTCCGAGGGAATTTTTCACTCGCTCAAGTTTTAGAAACGTGCCCAATCGTCCATGAAATGAAATGAAATGAAATGAAATGAAGAAAGTTCTTAATAAAGCGCACTGTGACCAAACGGCTTCCTGGCGCTAGAGGTGAGGGCTGAGGAGGGTGGGAAATGCCAAGAGTGCTTAACAGGAGTACGCAGTAGAAAACAAATGGGTCTTGAGGGCCTTGCGGAACTGGGAGTAAATGGTGATTGATCTAATTGACAGAGGAAGACTATTCCAGAAAGAGGGACCTAATACAGAGAATCTAGTACCTCCAGTTTTAGATCTGCGAAACCGAGGTACACTGGAAAGAAACTGATTAGAGGAATGGAGGGAGCGGTTGGGTGTGTAGGGAATGATGAGAGAGTTAATAAAGACTGGGCCGATGCGAGCCCGAGCCGTAAAGGCCAGACAGCCCATCTTAAAAAGGGATCTCTGAGAGATAGGGAGCCAGTGAAGGGATTTCAAAACAGGAGTGATGTGGGAGGACTTGGGGAGGTGGAGAATAAGACGGGCAGCCTGATTCTGAACAGCCTGTAGGCGGCGAAGTTCGTAAGCCTGAATGCCCACGTACAGGCTGTTCCCGTAATCAAGACGGGAGAGAATCATTGCCAAGATGATGAGCTTAAGGGCATCAGGGGAAAAGAAACGGGACACTTTTCGGATAATTCGGAGAGAAAGGAAACAGGAGGAGACAACCGAGCTGATCTCGGCATGCATAGAGAGGTCCCGGCTGACTTTAATACCCAAGGTTTTTGCAGAGGCCGCTGGTACAGGAGGGGGGCGAAAGTGGGAGGCCAAAAGGCGGCCGACCAAGGGGAAGAGGAAGGGCCAAGGACCAACTCCGTCTTGTCCAGATGGAGCATCAGTTGATTCCGATTCATCCAGTCTGAAATGAAAACTAGAGAGGAGTGGAATTTAGGTAGGGAGTGCAGGGGAGAAGAAATATCAAAAACAAGCTGGAGGTCATCCGCATAATTATACACGGAGACCCCCATATCAAGAAGAGAAAGAATAAGGGGGCGGATATAAAGGTTAAAGAGGAGAGGGGACAGGGAGGAACCTTGGGGGACTCCACAGGGGACCAAGCGAGTGGGGGCGGTATGGCAGGAAAGATGCACTGCCTGAGTCCGATCTTTGAGAAAGGAGGCGAGCCAAGAGAGGGCAGTGCCCTGAACGCCCGCTGCGCAGACACGGTCGAGAAGGATGGAGTGGTCGACCGTGTCAAACGCAGCGGACAAATCAAGGAGCACCAAGGCTTGGGGCAAGTTGGAATCTGCCTTACTCTTTAGCTCGTCCAAGACGGACAGGACCACTGACTCGGTGGAATGAGCCGGACGGAAACCCGCTTGGTGGGAGGCCAGGAGATGGTTGTCCTCGATGAAGGAAGAGAGACAGGAGGTGATATAGCTCTCCAGGATCTTCCCAAGGTAAGGGAGAAGGGAAATGGGTCTAAAGTTAGAGGGAAGGGAAGGGTCTAAACCAGTTTTTTTTTAGAATGGGACGAACTATAGCGGATTTGAAAAATTTAGGAACTAAGCCAGAGGAAATAGAGGCATTAAGAAGGGAAAGAGGAATGTCAGGGCAATGGGTGAAAAGCACTTTCAAAATGCGAGCTGGCGCACAGTCAACTGGGAAGCCAGACTTCACTTTCTGAAGAAGAGCCAGAAAAGAGTCCAAAGAAATAGGGGGAAACTGATTAAGAGGAGAGAAGGACAAAAGAGGGGCAGGGGAAGGGGGGGCAGAGGAGCTGAAGGAATATTGGATTTAATCTTGGCGATCTTCTCCAGAAAGAAGTCGTTCAGAGACAGGCAGAGGTCTTGGGAAGGGGTAAGGTTAGGGTTGGCTCTGTCAGAGGCAACAAGGTTGCGAACTATGGAGAGAATCTCCTTGGGCTTATTAGCTGACAGAGAGATTCTCTCCGAAAAGTAGATAGTTTTGGCTCGCACAATAGCTTTCTTGTAGTTCGCCAAAAGCAGCTTGTATTTAGCTCGCAGGACGGGACAGTATTTACGTCTCCAATGGTGTTCAGAACGTCTAAGGTCCAGTTTGAGAATTTTTAGCTCATCTGTAAACCATTTTTTGGCGTCATGGGGGCGGCAGGTCTTAACGTTCCTAAGGGGGGCAACTAGATCACAGGAGGAGGACAGCCAATGATTCACGGCGTCTACTTGATGGTCAATAGGAAGGTTGCATAGGTCAGGGGCGGAGGAGGCGAGAGAGACACAAAGGGAATCAAAGTCCACCCGGTTCCAATTGCGAGCCATGACGTTTTTGGAGAGGGGGGGCTTCTCTTGCGTTCCAAGCTCAATGGAAAAAGAGATCAGTGAATGATCAGACCAAGTGCATGGAAGAATGATAGGGGAAAGGATAGAACAGCTAGCTGACCATATTTGGTCCAAGACATGACCATGGACATGGGTGGGGGAGTGAAGATGTGGGAGGAAATTAAGAGACTGAAGGGTGGCAGAAAAATCCTTGGAAGACAGGTCTTCCCTGGGGTCGCCCGGCCAATAGTTAAAGTCCCCCAAAAGAAGCACTGAAGAATTATTGACAACGAGCGTAGCCAGTAGTTCTTGCAAGGCAGGTACAAAGGAAGGCATGTACTGCGGAGGGCGATAAAAAAGGACTATTGTAAGGGGGGCCCAGAGATTGACTGAACGGGCAACTATAAAGTCGACACCAGGTATGGGAGGATAAGGAAGAAACTGAAACTGAAGACTAGAACGAATGATCATCACCACACCCCCACCGACTTTACCAGCGGGACGATCCGCCCGAAGAGCGTAGTAAGAGTCGGGGAGGGCGGAAAGAAAGAAGATCAGGGAGGGAATCAGCAGAGAACCAAGTCTCCGTGAGAAAAAGAAAATCGGGGGCGTCTGTATCCAGTAAATTAAAGATCTCAAGCTGATGTTTGCCTGCAGATCTAGTATTAAGCAGGTAGGCAGTGGCCGTACTGGATGGGGAGAGGGAGGGAGGGGCCGGGGTGGGAAGAGTCTGGGACCGGGGAGAGAATGGCGTATGTCCAGGCGGTGAGGCCGATGGGGAAGAAATATCCAATGCGACAATGCGCTGAAGCAGGGAAGGGTCAATGAGCTGACCTGTATTGAAAGACAACAGTTGAGCTGGGTTATAGGTTAAAAAATGAACAGGGTCCATGGCCCCTGGTCCCTGCCGGTCGCGGACGGGCGCAGACGGGCTTGCCTTTGGCGCGCCTTCGGCGCGCTGACGGCGCGCCCACTGCACCCGTCCGCTGCGTGACCGGGGGAGACACATTATATATAGAGGGAAAAACGGAAGGGGCGTGGCCTGTAGGTGGTGGGCGTGGCCTGTGGCCTCTGGGGAATGACAAACAAACAGTTTAAAAGCCAGGTTGTTTGTGTTTTTGATTAAATACATACTTAAGGAAAGTGGTCTGATATATTTTTCTTGTCAAACCTTTTTTGCAACATTTTCCTCATTAATGATTTTCTCCAGTTTGATTAAACCAAGTTGGAGAAATCCATTTTGAAGAAATAGTTGTTCCTTCATGGTTTTTGTTATAGAGGGTTTCACCCCCTTGTAACTATTTTTTTTAAGGGGATTACCCCTTCACCCCCTTCTATTTTACTCCTTTTTTAATTTTACTTTTTCTACGTCAGAAGCTCTTCTACGATTACTTCCCCTTCCCTTTCTTTTTTTTGATAATCAATATTATATTAGTTTTATAGCTTATAGAACACAATAGACAAACAAAGCTGCATACACATTGTTGTGACATGCAGTTATACAGAATGGTACTAAAGTCAAATGTTTTCTTAATTCATTCAGCTCATAGTAAGTCCACCATTTCCCCCAAATTCTGTTTTTGTGGGCACCCTCTGACCATATATATAGGTTGCTCCAGCTTAGAGCACCAGTCCATAGCCGCTCACCATACATCTATTTTTAGGAGGCTCACTGATGTCCAGTCTCTGCAAATGTTTCTTAGTGATGAGGGTACCAACCCCACCAAGGTGTGGCCTCCACAGCTCCCTCCCATTTCATCTTGGATGCGTAGAATTGTCACTCAGGGGGAGGGTTCCTAAGACGCCCAGATTCGTTGACAATAGACTAAATACCTTCCTCCAGTAGCCAGCGAAGACAGCACAGCTCCAGACGATGCAGAAAAAGTGTCCTTCTTCCTCTGACCAGCTTTCAGCACAGTGGTTCAGTCTGGTGCTTATTGTAGTCTTGTTCCAAGGACAGGGCCTGAGTTTCAAATTCAGTTATTTGGCTGTATTTATCGTGTTCTCTACCCTTTAGATAGGAGCTGGCGTCACCCTGGATTGAAGCCCTCCAGGCCATCTAGAGTGCCTGGGAAGGTCACCCTACCATCATTAAGGTCCAAATAGGACTTCACCTCATCGGCCAGATGTTGTGTAAGTTGTGTGGCTGCTAAGTACCATGCAGGGGAAACACCAAAGTGGGCTGTGACGCCATAGGTCCACGGTTTTGAAGCTGAGCATCATGGGAAAGAGGTCCAATATACCCTAAAGCAGAATACAGGATCCCATTGTGAGGGTAAGTTTGGTGGGGCGGAGGAGAAGGAAGTCAATGCATGACAGTGTTTTATGGACCGCCAACAAATGAGTATAGGCTAGATAGGTGGGGTGCCACATTTGTCAAGCATCACATGAGGCAAGGGAATCTACCCAGTGATGCAACCTGCCCTGTTTTCTACCACCCTCTTCCAGTTGGGCCAGAGGCATACAGGTCAGGTATCAAGATGTCATTAAAGTTGCCTCAATGACCATGAACTCCATAGGGAAGCCCACTATATCCTGTCTTTGGACTTCAAGAGCAGCCTTGGAGAGCCTGGGGGACATAGACACTGAGGATATTACAATGGTGGTCCTCAAGAGAACCCTCCACCACTATATATCTTTCTAGGGTGTCAGGGCGAATGGATGAGACCGTGAGGGGGAAGTATTTATGCAGGATAATTGGCACTCCTCTAGAGCCCCAGGTATAACCAGCATTGTAGACCCTATCATAGCTGTAGGGGCCTAAAAATGGGCATTTGGTCCCCATCAAGTGAGTCTCTTGCAGAAGCAGTACCGACAGAGAGGGGTGCTTAGCAAATCATAACACTGCCCCCTGCCCCCCATTTGTATGCGATTATTCCAACCATTAGCATTCCATGCATATAAGTAAAGGCATACATAACCGCAATAGGTCAGGAAATGGGAGCAGGAGAAGGGTAACCGGGAACAGCCCAGGCAGGGTGTAGGCAGGCATTGTAAAATACCATGTCTGTAGATAATTTGGTGTGGTGTAAGGCAAGTGCAGCCAAGAATATGCAATGTGTACAGCAAACTGAATTGTAAGTAAAACAGAGAACCTATAATAAACCCGTAGTGTTCCCAACAATAATAGGCCCAGCTCCAAACTTCCACCCAACAAGCATTTGGTAACCCCCAAAACCAAACTTCAAACTAGGTTTTAGTTCCCCAAATGCGTCCAAGCTGGTTCTAGCTTAACCAGTTTTTATATAATGGAGCTGACAAGTGAGAGTGTACACAGTGGTCGAAGCAATGGGTCATTGACCAGTTGACCCGTGCTCCTTCTACTTCTCCAGGAGTGGACAGTCGGGTCTCACCAGGCGATCCTCTAATGAGTCCAAATGGACCAGCTCCTTTATGGCCTAGTTGCTTTCTACTCTCAGAATGTTTATGGCCATGTGATGGTTGTCCTTGGACATCTTCCTGTCACCGGGCAGTTGCCCCCAAGGGGGGACTGATTGAAGCAGAGGTCGCTGTTCTGTTGAACAAGTCCAGGTTTCTTCTGGGGTGTCAAAGAAAATATATTTGGATTCATGGAGCACTTTGAGCTTTGCCAGGTGTTGGACCTGGCCCTTTTTGCAGGCTTAGCCCCATCCGTTTTACCTTCTTCCTCCTATTTTTTTAACCTGTTTTTATTGGCTTTAGGACTCTGGGTGCTTTACCAATGCTGATCAGTGCTAAAGTGCATATGTTCTCTGTCTAAATCGTGATTATGTTTGGTTATCAATAATTGGCATATTTGATTCACTGGTAAGTCCCTAGTAAAGTGCAGTGTGTGTTTCCAGGGCCTAGGAGTCAAATACTAATAGTGGGCCTGCAGCACTGATTGTGCCAACCACATGAGTAGCCTTGTAAACATGTCTCAGGGCTGCCACTGCAGTGTCTGTAAGTGCAGTTTTAAGCTGCCATGTCGACCTTGCAAGTGCACCCACTTGACAGGTCCAAACCTTCACTTTTCCTTCATGTAAGGCACTACTAATGTAGGATCCATGTAGCCCTATGGGCAGGGTGCAGTGTAAGTGAGAGGTAGGACATGCACTGGTGTGTTTTACATATCTAGATAGTGAAATACTGCCAATTTCGTTTTTCACTATTGCAAGGACAATCTCTCCCCTAGGTTATCATTGGTGCTGCCTTGTAACATCTTACACGTGTAACTTTATTTGGAGTTTTGGTTCCCTGAACTCAGAATTTAAAAATACATCTTTTAGTGAAGGTTTTTTTTTAAATTGTGTGTTTGCAAATGCCACTTTTAGAAAGTGTGCATTTTATTTATTTACTATACGGTGCCTCTGCCTGCCTGTGGAAACCAGGTCTGGTTTAGACTGACTGATGGGTTGTTTGAGCATTCATTCTAGACAGTCACACAAAGGGAGTTGAAGTGTGCCCTGCATATCCTGATGGCCCATCACCAGACTGAAGGGCCTTCCTGAGCTAGAGGTGTTGGAAAGAGTTGTCACTGACACCTCAATAGGGTTGTACCTGGCCTCTCACGATGCTGTCCCCATCCCCTCTATAGTGCATGGAGCATGGCAAGGTAGGATCTTGTGGACAGCAAAGACTTTCCTTTGATGTATTCTACTTCAAATACCAAGAGGGGTATAGGTATTGGACCTATAACCCCACATTTTTAGAACACTTCTGGATTGAGTATCCTGCCAAAAAGAAAAGCTGGAGAGCCATCAGGAGAAGTACTGCCCCTTTGCTGTGTGTTGCTTTGCTGTATTGGCCTGCAAATGGCTTATTCTGTTTGGGGGCAGTGAAAGGAATGGACTTTGTGTTATGAATCCTGTTTTCCAAGGTTCTCCTAAGGCTTGTGTGTGCTTTCCTCCAGTTAAAAAGGTCTCAGGGACACAAAAGACTTCAAGTTGCAACTCTGCTGGGGCTGCTGGAGTCTGTCCTCTGTGAGTTCTATGCTTGCTTGAGGTACCTCCCTCCAGTCAAATAGCCTCAAGAGTGGTTTCTGCAGCTGATTTCTGTAAGCACTGGAATAAAGCGGCATGAAGCCTCACAAAGCCTCACCGCACAGTTTATTGGAACCAACGCCAGATGACATGAAGCCTCACCAAGTCCCACTGTACAGCTGACAGCTCCCAGGAACCGATGCATCACCTCCGGTGCACAATGCATCACCTATCTGCAGCTGTGAGAATAGTCGCAGTGTCTGTTTCGCTGCTGCCTCGACTCGCAATGCCTAGATTTTCTCACTGCTTGTACCTGTCTGCCAAGTTTCCAGCGCATTGCTCCGCAGAAAGGAGTCACCTCTGGAAATCGACACATCACTTCTCCTTGCAGTCCGAAATCAACGCAACACTTCTCCTTCATGCATGCATTTCCCAAGGGATCAAGAAATTACACATCGCTGTTTTCTGATGCTTTCCTCCTTTGCTGCCATTTTTCATTTTACATTTTGATGCATCAAAGGTACTTTATGCTACAATCAACGCACCCAAGAGTTCTATGGATAGTATTGTTTAAACATTTTAAAAGTGATATTTTGAGTTATGTATGTTAGATATTTGTCATTATGGTCTTGTTCTCTTTAGATAAAGATTGGTTATTTTTCTAAACTGTTTTGGTGTCCACTGTTACTCTGCCTGTTGTGTACAAATACTTTACACATTGCCTCTGAGATAGGCCTGACTGCTCACACCAAGCTACCAAAGGCTTGAGCAAGGGTTATCTTGGGTGTGTAACTCGCTTGCCCAGACTAGAAGAAAGGGTCCCTACTCAAACAGGGTGCACACCACTGCCAACTAGAGACCCCCATTTCTAACATGAGGAATAGAAGCATGTATTGGACACCCATGGCTCTGATCTGGTTGCTTAACCTTTTCAAAGGACCGTCATTGTTGTTGGACTAAACACATGTAGTCCCAAAGGACCATAATGCAATTTGCCTGGAAGTGGAGATTCTGTGTGCCCCCTGTGCTTCCCTTATAATGGCATCTTGATCTCTTTAATTCAGGATTTTCGCAATCACAGGGCAGGGGGGTGTCCAGGTAGGGTCCCTGCACCAGGGAGTGTTGTGTCCATTCCATCACAAAGCAAGTGGAGATCTGGGATTCAGGTATGGAGGTGGCAATCCAGAACTCCAGAAATTTTTCTGGTATAGGCCCTTCCACCCGTCCGGGAAGCCAATGAAGTAGAGGTTATATCTGCGTGCCCTGCCCCCTTTATCTTCTATATGTCCTGCTAATGTTTTCAACATGTGAGAGAAAGTGGGAGACCACTGCTTTGAGTTCTTTTACTGAATCCTCGAGTTCAGAGATCCAACCCTTAGCTTCAGAAACCCTATCTGCCACACCTTAGAGATCTTCTTGCAGGGGACTGACATCCATGCCTGCTTTGCTAATCTTAGTCTCTACCACCATTTGAGAGGCTTGGATGGCTTAAAGGATTGTGTCTGTATTGTCTAGGTTTGGAGCTCTGGGTGACTGACCTCTCTCCCTCCTAGCCTGCTTGGGTGCAGGATGCCAGGGCTGTAAATGTGTCAATTGTGACTTGGATCTGAGATGAGGAAGGCTTATTGCGGCCCAGGATAGTGTGGAATTCAGCAGCCCTCATCACCAGGCCGAGAAGAAGATTCTGGAAGGCAAGCCCCAGTTAAACTGAGAAACAGGAGAGCATTCAGTCCAAGGCCCACTTATTTAGGTTGGGGTCTGAGGAAGTGTATCACAAACCACTGCTTGGGGCCCCTGCCCACCCCAGAAACTCCCCTATTTTGGTCCCAGTTGTTCCTCCTTGAACTGTCAGGGGAGGACCCCTCACAACCACCAACTCCTGCTGGGCGGGTCCATCCGAGGGGGCGGGTTGCTCTTTGCCATCAGGCGAAGGGCACAGGAGCCCACAGTAGGACCCAGTCCTCTCAGTTGCATCCCTGGTCCTGGGCTGCAGCGGTAGGCCACAGGATTTCAGGATTCAGACAGGCCACTGAAGCAGGCAAGTTCTCCTCCGGAGTACTGCCTGAATGATAAGCAAGCCACAGGGGTACCGTGCCATAATGGAGGACCCATCTGCAGAGAGGCTCCCGGCAGAGTGTCACAGGCTTGCTAGTTGTCAGGTGTAGACTACAGGAGTCCACAGCAGGGCCGAGTCCCCAAAGCAGGACCTCTGTGCCCAGGGCCACAGTGGCAGGCCGCAAGGATTCCGTTGGGTCACACAACTGGGCCAAAGCAGGTAAGTTCTCCTTGAGCCCCGCACAGGTATTGAGTGGGCCTGAGAGACTCAGTGCTGTGGCTGAGGCAGCAACTGCAAGGAAGCTCTTGGTAGGAGACCTGGACCCACCGGGAACACTCGTCTGGCAGCCCTTCCGGTGGTCTCCTAGTTGTCTTGTTTCACCTTTCAGATAATACAGAATCTCCCACACGGTGGCTCAAAGACAGCAGAGCAAAACATAAAACACAACAACACCTAGAAAAAAGTTTTATTTTACAAAATTCAAATACTCTCTTTTTTCGAATAAGGCTTGGGGTTTATTTATGCAATGCTCTCTAACAGAAAGGCTTTCCCAGATGACGAAATAACAACATTCAAATACACATAGATATATATAGTTATATGCAAGCAATAATAATACACTTGATAGATGCAACAGTTAAATGCATGAATAATACTAATAAATAAACAAGCAGCAAATAATATAAGCTAAAACTGAACAAATATTATGGGACGTCCTGCAAGAGATAAGAAAGATATATATATGCTAGATACGTCAAATTATTACTTTGGATGTAAATGTAAATGTAAATGTACATGTATTTATATAGCGCAAATCACTGATTTCACACAGTATCTAAGCGCTTGCTTAGGGAACCCGTCCTGGTATTCCCCTGTGAGATACCCCGGCAGGGTATCCACAAGGTGAAAGCCAGGCATCCCGCCGCGAGGGGCCGTAGTGGAGATTAAGCAAGCTATTGCCCAGAGTCGCAGAGTGTGACCCCGTGAGTCGAGTAGGCACCAGAGCGAGAATTGTTGAGTCCGTGGAATTTTTTGAGCCCGAGACCCGCCGAGGCGGGGAATCGAGCCCTGGTCCACGGCCGATCTCAGCTTCCGGGTCTGCCTCCTCTAAACCACTGTGCCACGCTTCTGCACTTCACTCATTCACACATAACAAAGAAAGCACCTCAATTGATCAAAGCCACCGGCGACATCATAATGGGAATAATCAAAACTCAGTCACCTTAAATGACCACGATCACTGGAACCACGCATCACATTGGCACTAGTCAGAAACAAGTCAACTCACCCGATCGTTCACTCGACATCCTTGCCAATTCACGCTGGGGGGGTGGCTGTTCACAGCTGGCTTGGACTCTCGACCGAGACTCAGTTTCCGTTTGTCTTACAGCAGTACGTCTACTCTGTAAGTGAGATCCCAACTCAGCTGTCAACAAACCTCAGCTTTGTAGTCTCAAAACACACACTAGAAGATTCCCTGCACAAGGGAACTTACTAGGACTGGCCATCTTCAAAGCAAGCATTCCATGGCAGAAAGGAGTTCCCACGTCACCTCCACATTCTTGATTGTTTCAGCCTTTATCTTAACAAAGCTCACAAAAGTCTTCCAGGGTACATTAAGCAATATTTCACACAAAAAATCCTTGAATGTGATTAACCCAAACAACTTGCACCCGTGTTTGCGGGCACAGAGAAGCTCAAGACATGCAGAGTCAGGATTCAGGATGACATGAAGTCATGTCAAAGCCAATAGTAAGAAATTAATAATTCTTCACAGTGTACAACACAGTGCACATTTGTGCACCACTGCTTATAGCGTCACACACTTCATTTCTCAATGTACAAAACAGTGGGCATTTGTGCACCACTGCTCATAATACAGCACTTTGAGACCAAAAATTACATTCCACCCCTCTCTCTCTCATGCTTTCAAATGCACATCCCACACGTTCTGTTCTTGGCAAGGCTGTTCTACTCCATGACAGTTCCCACTGAATCAAAGGTCATCACAGGGTGTCTGACCACAAGAGTGCCTCTAGCGCTACAATAGTCCACCCTCAGAGGTGGCAGGGAAAGGCTAGGCTGACTTTCAGTTTAAGGTGAGGACCCTGGTGCCACAGGGAGGCCTTGTCCTTTGGGCTGCAACCCTCTTTCCGGCAGCTCTGTGGCAGGCTGCTGCAATTCAGGTGGGCCAGGCGACCACACCAAAACACAGAATCTCCTCTACGTTGTCCCTCCAAAGCCCCAGATAGCACTGGCAGATCTGTTCTGAGGAAGGAGCTGCATTAGCACCTAGGATTGTGGTGGAATACGGATCAGCAGCTGGGAGCTCAGCACGATGCGGACAACATCTAAGCCTCAAGGCTACGCCCATCCTTTAAAATGAATCCATTTATTTTATACCCTTACATCTAGTACCCTCCCCTCTACTCCATTTTTACTTGTACTACTTTCCCTTATCCATTTACATATCTCCATGCTATAACCCACCCCTTGATACATAGTCGCGTTTACTCTATTCTATTCTTTTACCTACTATTCCCTTACTTTAACACCAGTATGTCTTTAACCCTCCCGCTTAACTCCTTTTTCAATTGTACCTTTATTACTTCCCCTACCCCATCTACATTTGCCATCCTATAGCCTCTTCTCTGATACCTTCCCTCTTATACTCCCCCTTTTTCTTTCTTTACTAGACATACATCTTCTACTTTCCTGCTATTCCCCCTTTTTAATTTTCCTTTTCTTACTTCCCTCTACCCCTCCTACATTTCTCCATCCTATACACTCCCCCTGTTCCATCTCTCTCTTTTTTTTTCCCTATGTTTTTTTAAATACCATACCCCTTGTCAGCGGTGGCTGCCTTGGAATGGTGGTTTTGGGGTGGGGGCTGTGTGGGTTTTAGATTAAAAAAAACTTACCTTCGCTGCACATCTCTCCTCTGTCCTTTTCATTTGCTGCAAAACACCGGAAGCACCCACGGCCCTCTACTCTCCCAGCCAATCATGACGCTCAATAAGCAGTTTCGTGATTAATCTAAGCGACCTGTTTGGCAGCTCAGGCAGTCCTTGGGAGCCTGGGCATGTTCTTACAGCCCCGTGGAGAACATGCTAAGTGCACATGAGGGTTTGGCCGCACAGCCTATTCAAGTTTAAGTGAGTACGTGCCCAGCTCCTCCCTCCCATCCTGCCAGTGATTGCCCATTGAGACACACCTTTTCTCCCATTGTGTGTGGCTGTTTAGGAGGAATACACAAATCCCAACTGCCAACTACATGTGACCTGGGACAGGCTACAGGCACCAAATGTCTAAAACAAGAAAATGCCAACTTTCTCAAAGTCACATTTTCTGAAGTTAAATTTTAAATCAAACTTCACCATAAGTTAGGATTTTAAAATAGAATTCCAGAGACACCGGACATGAACCAGTTATTTATTTATTTATTTATAACGTTTTCTATATCGCGAACTTGACCATGAGGGTATTATTTATACTTATATACTACATCTTCCAATTTGAGAATTACACTAATAAATGGTAATGAGGTCATCCTAATAGTATCCTATGGGAAGGATAGGCTTTGCAGTAGTGAAAAATGAATTTAAGAGCCGGTCAGAGGATTTAGTTCAAGGCCTTGGCCTTGGCTTTTAGAGCCACAAGGGGCCTTGGCCCCCGCTATCTCAAGCAAAGACTCAGCCTTTATCATCAGGATCACATTCTGAGATCTAGGCACTTGTGTCTGTTTCATGTGCCACAATATGTCAAAGAGTGCCAAGGGGGAAGCTCTTTTTTGGCCAGCGCAGCCAAACTCTTGAACACCTTGCCCACCCATATGTGCCTGATAAAGTCAGAACAAGAGTTCAGGAAGGCCACAAAGACTTCTCTTTTCGAAGATGTAGTATTCCTACTCTGATTTCTGCTGTCAGCCGCATGAGCGGCGGGACACCCCCCCCCGAGGTAGCTATTGTGATTTATAAATGCACAGTGATTGACTGAGTGATTTCAGTACCAGGACACGTAAAACTTAAAAGTACATGTGCTGCTTTTTAAATGCATACCACTCTGCTCTCTGGGCTGTGCAGGGCCTACCAAAGGGGTAACTCATATGCATTAAAAAGGAAGATTTGGGCCTGGCAAGATGTTTATCTTGCCTGGCCAATATGTCAGTTTAAAACTGCAAGCTCTGTTTTTGCAAAGTGGAGCACTCCCTATTTTCATAAAAAATAATCATATTCTAGTGACTCTATCTAGCGTGCTACAGTGGCGGATATGATGTCAAGCATGTCAGCTAATTATACAAACTGAATTCAAGTACTTGTACTTGACCACTGTGCACTGTTGCTGTAAGCTCATGCTTCCAATTGGACTACAAAGTACTCTTAATACATCTTAAATAAACATTTTTTATACATGTATTCATCAACATATCCAAGTACGCTTTTTCATAGGAAAAACTTCAACATAATTTATTCTGTTTTACATCACAGAAAATATATTTCTTTTGAAATGTATATCAAATTCCTCTGTTCAACAACCATGCCCAATGCATTTAGGGACCAATGAAATCAACAAATAACAGAAATAAAATCCATGAAAACAATGTGCAGGGAGTCAAACCCTCCCTTTCATTGAATACTTGACAAATCCTCGAATTCTACTGCTCAATATTGTAAGCAAAACCAGAAAGCGTCTTGTTATTGGTCAATACAAATGGGCATATAGGGTTCCGTTGTTTTTTTGTTTTTTGTTGTAGTTTTGTTGAGAATTATTCATAATGCGGGTTTAACTTCACCTATAGTGTTCATTCGTCCATAAGGACTGTCACTAACTGAACACACGAGGTGCGTTTGCACGTTGAACAGAACAGGTACATGAATAAACAGGGGGCACATATTTTTACGAATAAAATGACGCTTTCTGGTTTTGCTTACAATATTAAGTGCTGTGAGGCGATTGGAGTATTTATGAGGTGGACACACCAACAATTGTGATTGAAGTTGATTTATTTTAGAGCGCCGGGGAAACGCTCTAGCTAGGATCACCCTGGGCTACTCATCGCTAAACATGGCCGCCCGCGCTTCTAATGTCCATGGTCACGTGGTGCCGGAACACTAGAGCGCAACACTACATATCTCCCCTCTTTAGCAACACTGCAAAGAAATACAAAACAACATGGTTATAGTCTAGGAAGGTTAAGTCTTCATGTTGAAGGGGCGTGGCCAACAGCCGTTCATGGCGGACAGAATCTAAGAGAGCTCTGGCCCGAGCGTGTATAATCCTACAATTATAAGCCCTGCAGAAAATAGTGGGAGAAGGTGGCGAACCACATACGGAACAAGCGGTATCAGTAAAGGCTGCCGAAGACGACTTGAGGTGACGTGACGTCGATGGAGACCTTGCGGTGCCTGTTCGCTAAGTCTTGGAGGGCTGCCGCGATTGCAAACTGCGGCTGATATTTCTACGTGCCCGGTGTTGCCAACGGAGGGGGACGTGAGTCTTGCTGGCACATGCAGCACTGCGGCGGTGTTCCCGGACCTGCGGCCGCATCGTTACTGTGTCTTTACCCTGCCTGGATCCCCCCCGGGGTCTCGGGGCTCGTGCCTACGTGAGTCCGGGGCTTCGCTGCGGCCTACTACCTTTGTGGCGTGGCGGGACGCGGTCACGGGGCATGATCGCCGAGTGCAGTGTAAAGAAGCTGGTTTCCCACCCCCCGCATATTACCAACGTGCTGGTGGGATCGCTACCGCAACGGCGGTAATTACAAGTATGTACATCAGCGTGGCCCCGGAGAGTTGAACTAGTTGCAGTGCTCCCTTGTGTGGGGGGTTCCTCTGGCCGGGACCTGCTTTGTTTATCGTTGATCTCCAGCAATTCTTGTGGCCTCACCTGGACAGCGATCCAAGACCAGCAGAGCCCCTCTTCCCAGAGTGTTTTGCCACCCGGTACTGCAGTATACATCCTGCTCCAATATACATGCCCCGAGGAGGGTGCCTGGTTCTTGCTGTAAGTAGTGCCTAAACGCCTGCATTTTGAAGGAAGCTGTGATGCAGCTGGCTGCTGTTCGCGATGCCTGGACACTGCGCCCAAAAGACTTCCTGGTTGGTGCGAGCCGCACTCATACTGTGCCCCTTTTTTCTGTCCTGTATCCCTTTGTAACACACTCCTCTGCCACACCATGGGCAAGGTGGGACGTACCAAACCAAAGCCGCCGGACCCTCGGGGAGCACATCAGTCACAGGGTGACCTGGAAAGTGCGGACGAAGCACTAAGCTCTGGCTATGTACCGCCGCCTGGGGAGGCCACCTCTGAGGATAAACTGGATCTTACTCTACGAGAACTGCGAGATACACGTAAGGTGCTAGAGACCCAAATAGGTTCCTTATCCACTGGGCTAAATTTGCTTATGGCGGATCACGGCAAAACAGCGGAAACGGTGGAAGAGCAGGGAACAACACTGTCTACATTATTGCCCAAGAAGAAACAAACAGACGCCGACGTGAAACTACTCCAAACGCAAGTGGGCGCATTAATGGACAGAGTGGGGGATGCAGAAGGGAGGGCGCGCAGGAACAATGTACGCGTTATTGGCCTACCTGAGAGGAGCGAGGAGCCAGATGCGGTAAGCTATATGGAGCAGTGGTTCAAGGACAACGTCACGACTGAGGGCTTATCAGTGCAGTATTGCATCGAGAGGGCGCATAAACTACCAATGGGATGGCCGAAACCTGGTGCCTCCCCAAGGCCTCTCATAGTCAAATTCTTATATTTTCGGGATCGCGATCTCCTACTCCAAAAGGCTAGAACGTCTGCGCCAATTCCTTTTGAAAGCACCCGGATTTCACTATTCCCGGACTATACGGTGATGGTGGAAAAGCAGAGGGCTTCCTTCATGGCAGTGAAGAAACGACTTCGAGAACTGCATCTCCAATATTCACTTTTATTCCCGGCATGCCTAAAGATTATTCATGAGCAGAAGTCCTTTTTCTTTGAAAGCCCTGGCGACGTGGAGGATTGGCTAGAAGTTATGGAACTTACCAACGCGAAGGAGAAAACCCTAACAGCAGAGGAACGACGGGACAAGACGGCGACACCATTGCCTAAGCGCGGAGATCGGAGGTAACACAAAACCGCGAAACACTTGTGGATCACTTCGCAGCAGGTGCAACGGTAAACATCGTTTAGAACGCGGTGTTTACACCGCAGTACCTTTTTAACGCTGCCATTACAACGCAAGTCGTTACTACGACTTGCGCTGGATGGCGCTGTTGGGCAAGGAATGTTGTAATTTTATATTCCAACACCTTCCCTACTGTTACGTGGACTGGTGTTGGAATATAAAATTATAAGATTCCAAAATCCGCGTCCTCCAACGCAAGTCGTTGTAACGACTTGCGTTGTAATGCCCGCGTTGTCAAGTACCGCGATCTTTTAGATCGCGTTGTACTGACATACATCCGGTGCAACTGACCAAACAGCAGGCGGTGCTGGCCACGGCGACCTTTACGAATGCATCGGGGCCGCCCCGCAGTGTCTCCTCGGCAGAAGAGGATACGCACGAATCGGACTCCGAAGGCAGTGTGGCACTATTTCCCTCAGCAACGCCACAATTGATCACGAACTTGTTTGGCTGATGGACCCATCCAAGTATTGTAGACTCTTATATTTTCTTATTGCATTGCGGCTGCGCTGCTCCCCTAGTTTAGATAGATTGCTCCCTTCTTCTCCTACATTTGGGCTCCAAACATTGGTGCTCCCGCGCTGTAGTAGCTCGAATTGGCAATTGTACATCCCATGATATCATGGCTCTGGCGCTGGCGCAACCCCCCAAATGGCGCAGGTGTAGTGTATCTGACCTGGGTTTGTTATTTCTATTGTTTGCTCAAATTGTAAATTTTGTATTGATCCGTATCTATGCATTGGTTAGATTCGTGGGAGTTATGGTCCAGTACTTGTTTCTGTCTGGACCCAGTATTTTGGGGGGAGGGATCGGTTGTGGACTTGTACTACTTGCTGTGGTGGCCCTTCATATTTGCGAATACCTGTTCCTTTGTTCCTGCGTGTCATATTTGAAGGTTCAATGCATGTATCTGAAAAGTATACAATTATAACGTGGAACATAAGGGGGATGGGCACAATACATAAAAGACACAGAATACATGCACAGCTGCAACGCCGCAAAGCACATATTGTATACATGCAGGAATCACATATGATAGAAAGCGAAGTTTTGAAGCTCCAGAGAAAACGGCGAGGACAAGTATTTTCCACCGTGTATTCTAATTATGCTAGAGGCGCCACGATCTGGGTTAAACACGGTGTACCTTTTGTGGCCCAAGACCAACAAATTGATAAACAGGGTAGGTACGTATTTGTTAAGGGGATCCTGGATGGTCAGCTGGTGGTACTGGGCACTTTCTATGCACCCAACTGTGAACAGGATCAGTACTGGACCACGCTGAATGGGGCACTGGCTGGTTGGGAGGCACATCCTTGGCTGCTGGGTCGGGACTGTAATGTGGTTTTAGCTACACTGCTTGACAGATCGCACCCACCACTGCAGGGCACTATGGTATTAAAACAAGCTGATGCTTTCTCGCACTGGATGTCGAATTGGGACCTACATAATGTTTGGCGTATGGGACAACCCCTTCATAGGGAATGTTCATATTATTCTGCAGTACATGACCTCCACACGAGAATAGATAGAATCGTTTGCACAAGCAGGATAGCCACGCACGTACTAGACTCCACTTACCTCCCCAAGACTTTTTCAGACCACAACCCGTTGGAAATTGTTATTGCATGGGGTAGAATACCCACACCAGTCCCTACTTGGCGCTTATGGCCACAGCAATTGGAGGATCAGGTTTTTCGAACTACGCTGTCTGATACTATTGTAAACTACTTTGCAGGCAACCAAAACACTGCATCCAATGCACTAATAGAAAGGGATGCATTTAAAGTTGTGGTGCGGGGCAGGGCTATTGGCATGACAGTGGGATTGCGACAAGAGCTTCATGGCTCATTAATGGACGTAGAGACTAACATGGGCGTCCTTGAGAGAGAGGTACTTACGGATGTAGGGAAACGAGAGCCCCTGCTGGAGGCGCGGATACGCCATGCGGAACTGCTAGAGTCATTACAAGTGATAGACCATGCAGCATACACGCAACGCGTTCATGGTGAGGTGGATAGGGCTGGTGCCTTATTGGCCCGTATTCTTAGGGATCCCCCTCCGTCTGTGGTAATACCCTGAATAGTAACGGAAACGGGTGGTGTATTAGTTACACAAGGGGACATCAATACAGCATTTCGTGACTATTATGCCCTGTTATACAAGGCACCTGCTGATCCCACTGGTCCATACACAGAAGCCTTTCTATCGGATTTGACTTACCAGACAAACCCAGACCCACTCCGCAAGGGATTTACAGGCCCAATTACAGCACAAGAGATCAAAGAGGCTATGAAGGGACTTCCGAGTAATAAAACGCCCGGTATCGATGGCCTGCCCATTGAATTTTATCACACTTATGCAGAGGTGTTGGTCCCACAGTTGGTGAGATTATACAGAGAGGTGTGGAAGTGTGGTTCTTTACCGGCCACAACAGCACAGGCATTGATAATCACACTACCCAAACCAGGCAGAGAACACACGAATATGGCAAATTACCGACCACTATCACTATTATCTACTGAATACAAAATATTGAGTAAAGTGCTTGCACATAGGTTAATTCCGCACCTACCAAAGCTAATTCACAATGACCAAACTGGCTTCCTACTTGCCCGAAGTACATCTTTAAATATACGGACACTGTATTACCTGCTGACAGAAGCCCCGAGTACGCACCCGCAGGCAGGTTGCATCTCTCTTGATCTGCGGCAGGCTTTCGATTCTATACATTGGGAATACATGTTCCAAGCTCTTGGGAAATTTGGTATACCGGATGATTATAACAAATGGGTGAAATTATTGTATGCGGCCCCTGCGGCACGTACTAGAACAGGAGGGCATATATCAGCTGAATATACTATACACAGAGGGACATGCCAGGGATGCCCGTTGTCCCCCCTCCTCTTCATTTTGGCACTGGAACCGTTAGCCATACAATTGCGTCGTGATTTCATAGATCAGGGGATACGTATGGGTAACGCGATCCACTTTTTTTCAGCTTATGCTGACGACATACTTTTATATATATCTGATCTGCACGCCCCATTGGCCCCATTGTTCTAAGCATTTCACAAATTTGAAAGTGTGTCAAGACTGGCCTTAAATACCTCTAAATCGCATGCTTTTTTCTTTAAGAGTGGATCGGACTTAACTGCACTGGATATTGGTGATACTGTGATCCAGGTAACGCCTACAATGTTCCGTTATCTTGGTATCCAAATCTATAGGGAACACGACGACCTGCTAGAGGGGAACTTAAATAGGGCACTTAGGGCGCTAAGAGCTAGTATTGCATTCTGGACGTCACTGCCACTCTCTGTTCCAGGCAGAGCAAGTATAGCAAAGATGGTTGTGCTGCCCCGACTAATATACTACTTTACGAACCTACCGCTGGTAATACCACAGCATACTTTTACCTTATTGAACACTATGCTGATTGATCTTATATGGGGTACGGGCAGGCGACGCATTAGTCTACAGAAACTCCAAATTGGAACTGCGATGGGTGGACTGGGAGTACCTGACTTTCGTGCTTATTATTTTGCATGCCAGCTTCAATGGTTAGCCTACTGGATAGCGGGACGCAATTTGCACGAAATTGACTATAACGCCTCAGACTTAGATAGTAGTAGGCTACACACACTATTACTACCTGGCAGTAAGGTCCCGACTGAGCTCCCTTTACTATTGCGAACAGCACTGCGTTGCTGGAAAGCAGCACTAAAATATACACGACTGGGTGGCAAATACGCGGGTAAAATACCACTACTGGGGATCACACTGTCAAGTGGGAGGTTAACGCAACGCATTCTAACACCTTGGCTAGAAGTTGGGGCGAGTACTGTAGCTGATCTGTTTGGGGCAGAAACACTGATGGACCACAACACATTCCTACGTCATACCGGTGCCCCGGCATTTATGTTTCTAACGCATATGGCCCTACTCGGGTTCATCAAAAAGACCTGGGCTCCCCAAAGGACACCCCCCTGAAAACGAATTGATAAAAATGGTATATTACATGGGTGGTGGGCGTCACTTGATCAAATGGTTATACATGGCCACTAGCACGCACATTAGCGTTCCCCTACAAACATTAAAGTTGCATTGGGAAACTGAGTTAGGAAGAAATGTATCGGACAGGGAGTGGTCGTGGTGCTGGAACACCCCAGGAAGATCCCCCGCAACGCGAGGTTCAAATTTATACAAACAATGGTGCTGCATCGGGCTTATCTGACCCCACACAGATTGGACATGATATTTCCCCAGACACAGCACCACTGCCTCCGTTGCCTTTTAGAGGGAGCGGGACTCCAGCACATGTTATGGGACTGCCCACGACTGAGGGGGTACGGGAACACGGTGCGAGATATGATAATGTCTTCCACACAGCTAGCCATTACTGACACAGCGGTTGAGTGCATATTGGGGCTTCATGCGCGTCTTTCTACTAACAAGGTGCAATACCGTTTACTGAACCTGGCATGCTTGTTAGCCATACGAAACATAACTAGAAAATGGGAATCCCGCAAACCCCCTGAAGTGCATGTATGGCATGCGGAGCTGGTGAGGTGGGCCGCAGCAGAGGGTGCAGCACTACGTAGGGAGGAAGTTAGGGGCCTACGTAAAACCCCGACTTCCCCGAATGGGATGCTATGTTGGAAGATTTACGATTGCAAGAGGGTCAGTTGCTCTAGTGTACGGTACTAGATGGATTCAGCATGATGTTTACAACGACTACAAAAGCGGTGACTAGTGTTTCTAAGATATATGTAAATTTAATTGTCTTTTTAATTTATGTGCTTTCGGATTTGGGCCCAGACACTGGATGTTCCACTGGTAGAGTTGGTGCTTGTCCACAACCCAGGGGAGGGGGGTAGTTGGGATTAATGGGGGTTTCCTTTTCTTGCATTATATTTTATTATGTTGTTTTCCTGATTGGAAGCTTACTGTACTGCAATGTGTTTGTGATTATTTACCGATCGATTTTACCATTATATGCAAGGTCAAAACATAACCTATGTACTTATATGCATGTCTTCTTAATATTGTGGAATGATGCAAGTAAGATTTATTTTCCTCAATGAAACTGCCACTTCTATATAATGATTCTTCTATAATGTACTTTTCAGTTGGAAAAACCAATAAAATTTGTTTAAAAAAAAAGTCTTCATGTCGAAATCACGATATTTTTTGGGCAGTACCACGGTCCTGCCAATACGTGTATGTCTCAACGGGGTGCATGTTCTCGTGTTTCTGCTGCCACTGGGTGTGGCATCGTTCGGTGCCTTCTGTGGTGAATCTCTGGTGTGTAAACCACTCGTACCTTGGTCTTCTTGTTGTGCCTGCCGCTCTGTGTCTTCTGAGTTCTCCTGTGTTCTGGTTGTGTTTGTCTTTTCCGTATTGGTACTCGCCGTGCCACTGCTGGGTGTTTGTGTGTCTCTGTCATTTGTCATTTATGTTATCCTCCAGGTTCCCCCAATTGCTCCCTTCTGGTTGTGTCACTTCTGTCTTGGCCCACGTCATCACTGTTTACACCTAGACATTCTGTCTTGGGACCATATCTTCCCATCCCTCAATAGGACAGACCTGGTGTAAATTTCTCTGACTTGTAGGGGCGTACTATACTTGCTGTCACCTTTCCTCTTCAACTGAGCGAGCTTCACTCTGACCCATTACCCCTTTTCCAGCGATGTGTCTTTGATGTTGGGTCTCCTGTTGTAGTGGTCCGTGTATATATTCTGGGCTTTTTACAGGTTGCTGCGTACCACAGCCAGAGACCATTTGCTTTGTACTGTGGGTTGTTTCCAAGCCACATTGTCCCTGGTAAATGGGTCCCTGCCCCTCAATATTTTGAATGGGCTGTATCTGGTGTTTGTGGGAGTGATTCTGTAAGCCCATACTGTGCACTTGAGTTCTGCTTCCCAATTCTTCCCTGCATTGATGGCCGCTTGAATTGATCCCATTATTACTCTATTAAATCTTTCGACTAGGCTGTTCCCGGCTCGATGATATACTGGGGTGTGTTTAGTCTGTATTCCATTGCAGTCCATGAATGTGTTCCATTTGTCGGACGTGAATTGGGGTCCATTGCCATACGTAATGACCCGTGGGATCCCTTCTCTCAGAAATGTGGAAGTAAGGATGGCCAGTACTGCATCGGTGTCCACGGTCTCACATACCTCAACTTCCGTCCACTTGGAATACCGGTCGACGAGCACTATAGCATACTTGAGTACACTGTGGTCATCTAATATGGGGCCCAATATGTCCTCTGATAATTCATCCCATGGATTAACTGGAGTAGTGAACTTCCCTAATGGGGGTCGCATTGTGGTCTGTGTCTTGTATGCGTTATTGCACTGTGCACAGTCTCTGACATGTCTCTCCACCTGGCTGTCCAATGCAGGCCATCAGTATGCTTGTTTGACTCTCTGTTTCCATTTTACTATTCCCAAATGTTTTTCGTGCAGTATAGTGAGCAACCATTTTACCAGTCGGCCTGAAGGTACCACTTTGTCTCCTCTTAACACGAATATCTCGTTGTCTCCTACCAACAGCTCCTCCAGGACTTCATAAAATGTCCGCTGTTCTGTGTCCAAGTATTTCTTTTCTGGCCACCCTGTGATTATGAACCATTTGACTGCTGTGAGATTTGTGTCCTCTTCGTATGCCGTTCTCCATCCTTGTTCACTTATGACTGTCTCTTGGTCCTCCATGAATGCTATGGTGTAGTCCTCTTCTTCCGTTTGCACCGGTGCGTTCTCCATTGCTGCTGCCCTGCTAAGAGAACCGGCCAGTTTGTTCTTGGTGCCTGGAATGTATTCGACATCGTACACATAATCTAGTAACAGCAGAGTCATTTTCGCACTGCGAGGCGTGGCCGTCACATGTCCACAGGACGTGAGCACATTCACTAACGGCTTGTGATCCGTTCAGAGCAGAAATATGGAACCCCACGGGAATTGGCGGAATCTTTCCATTGCCCAAATTGCTGCTAGCATCTCCTTCTCCACTACACTGAGTTTTTCTTCATTCGGGGCCAGTGACCTAGACGCCAAGCTGACCAGCTTCAATTCACCATCTGCCGACTACTGCATCAGGACTGCTCCGAGCCCTTTGTCGCTCAGGTCCATGGTGAGGATGGACAACGCTCGCTGGTCAAATCCATGTAGGGGTACGGCTTCGCATATGTTTTCTCCTTTAGTAGCTGAAGCAAGTTGTGCGTTTTGGTGGCAAAATGAGGTACAAACTTGCTGTAGAATTCCGCCATTCCTAAGAAAGATCTAACGTCGTCCTTGTTCCTGGGTGTGGGTGCCTCCTTTATATCCCTTGCATTTGCCTGTTTTGGGGTGATTCCCTTGTCACTAATTTCATGGCCCAGGTACGTGACCGATGAGACCCCAAACCTGCACTTGTCCCATTCCACGTTTAGGTGATTCTGCAGTAGGATGCGCAGCACTGTGGAGAGCTTTGCGTCGTGGTCTGCTTTGGTCCTTCCCATGACTAAGAAGTCGTCTTGGAAAAACTGCACCCTTTCCGTGTCTCTGAAGAGCTTATGCATTAACTTCTGAAAGACCGCTGCGGCAGATGCTAGGCTGCATGGCATCCGCCGGAACTGGTAGCACCCAAACTGTGTAATGAACGAGGTCAGTTTCTTGCACGTATGGTGCAGTGCAATCTGGTGATAAGCCGAGGTCAGGTCTATGGTGGAGAACCATTTGATGCCCTTCATCAGAGCCAACATCTCACTGATCCTGGGCAATGGGAACTTGTCTACTAAAATGTTTTTGTTGAGCTCCCGCAGGTCGATGCAGAGGCGTACCTTACCATTGGGTTTCCTGGCCACGACCTGGGGCGCCAACCATTCTGCGCTCTCAGTCGGTTCAAATACTCCGTTGTCTTCTAAGCATTGCAATTCTTGCTGCATTGCTTCCCTGATTTGAAAAGGAATGTTCCGTACTTTGTGGCTCACTGGTTTGGCCCCCTCCTTGAGGCAAATCTTGTGAGTGAAATTTGTCAACTTGCTGATGGTGCCTCCAAATACTGTCTGGAACTCTGCCTTCCACTTATCTGCTTCATAGGCCT
Organism: Lissotriton helveticus; assembly: GCF_964261635.1. Lineage (NCBI taxonomy): Eukaryota > Metazoa > Chordata > Amphibia > Caudata > Salamandridae > Lissotriton > Lissotriton helveticus. The sequence goes on from NC_136057.1 coordinate 1,583,014,350, forward strand.
GTGCAGGGATCGTCATCAAGACTTGTGTAGTGCCTCCAGGATTTAGTTGAATTCCAAGTTCTTCTTGATCCACCCATCCTAGGACCGAGGGTCCTTTCTCCGCTACGAAGAGCTTCCCCTCCGCCGTGCGGCCTTTGAATTCAAATTGTAGGGGGCGATACCCCACCATGGGTATGGGCTCCCCTGTGAAGGTAACTGGATGGATGTCCGGAGCCAGGAGGTGTGAACCTATGGTCAGCGCAAAGTCTCTGTCCCAAATACTGGGTTGTATGATATATATATGGGGAACCAGAGTTGGCAACCATTGCTACTTGGACTCCCCCTATGGAGAGTTCGCACAACGGTTTTCGTGTCTGGGAACAGTCTATGCCCAAGACTTGGTCGTCTATACACAACACGATTTCCATCGTCGTCTTTGCTGACCCCCTCTTCCGTCTCTGAGTCTTGCGCCACATACTTGACTGATGTTTTCCGGGTTTTGCGTCTGCAGACCTTCTCGAAGTGTCCCATGATCTCGCAGTACATGCATTTGGCTCTGAAGGCGGGACATCGTTTATCGTTGGGTGCATGGGCTTGGCTGCCGCACCTGTAGCAACTGTTCTTGTCTTCCACTTGAGGCTTCCAGTTCATAGCTGTCTTGGGTGGATATTTCTTGAGCTGCCTAGAGCCTCCTGTAAACGGCTGCTTACGCTCTTGGGGGTGGTGTCTTTTACTTTGCTCACTGTTGCTTTACTGGCATTTCGTTTTGGCGGCTACCGCACATTGCTTAGAGAGTTCCACCTTTTTGACCATGGTCACTATCTCCTTGAGGGGAGCTTCTCCGCTGACCCATAACTTCTCCTGTATCGACGTGTTCACCGTATGCATGATGATTTGATACCTTATGAAGTCATCATGGAGTACTTCAAATTTGCAGGTGACAGCCAGTCTCTTCAACGCCGCCACATAATCGTCCACTAATTCCCCCGCATTCTGTTTCTGCTGGAAAAAGTTGAAGCGGTCAATTGCTAGGCACACCACTGGCTGATAATGACCGTCTAAGTCCACTATGGCGTGTTGGAACACATCGTCGTCTCCTTCCGGTGCGGTCTTATTCGCCAAGTTCATGTACACCCTGATGCCTTCTGGACCCAAGTTGTGCAGTAGGATCTTCTTTTCCCGCGTGCTTGGGAATACTTCACCCCCTTCGTCCTCCAGAGCCAACATGTAGTTCAGTAAGTATTCCTTTCAATCTTCCCATTTCATGGCCGGCTCCCCCGGTTTCGGTAGAAAGCGGCCTGGGTTAATAAGGGAGAAGGTATGGGCGCACATGGTGGCTTGCCTTCTTGTCGATGCTTCGTCCGCCCTGTGCGGAGGGCTCCCTGGTGCACTTTGGTCTTGTGGGCCTGCAGCCTCTTCCTTGGTCCCTAGGTCCTCACCCCCACCTCCTTTAACCTGGTGCGCCAGGGTCGGGCATACAACAGTCACTCAGCGTGCTCGTAGCTTCTAAATCGTGTGGTGCCTGGTCCCGCTGCGACTGGGCTCTCGCGCTGCTAGGGCGTGCCTGCAGGGGCTTCCTTGACTAGTATGAATCGGACTGGTGTGGTGCTTCACTGGCTAGCTCTGCTCCCTTGGGGTGAGTTGGTCCGCTTTCCTTCAGATCAGCGCCGTTGATCCCCTTGTTGCCCCTTTCTCCTGAGGTGGCTCGGTGCTTGAGGCCGGCTGGGTAGCGTCCACTAGGCTCCCTCTGCCCCCTTGGTTTGAGGCTTAGCCGCTTCTGCTGTATGCGGCGTGGTGCTGCATGAGTGTCCCCTCACTCTTGGAAGGGGCCCAACTGCACCCCTGAGTGAGTGTCCCTCCTGTCCTTGGTGGCAGTACCCCCTTACTCTGTGTGGGGGCTCTTTGCAGTGCTGTGTCTCTTCAGTGTTTTGGGCTGAGCAGGGTCGTACTCCTCCTGCTGCTACCACTCTAAAATGCCTCTGCTGTGGGGAAGGGGCACACTAGGCTCAGTGCCTATCTCCCTGGTGTCCTGGGCGCTGAGGCGGCTCATGCACTACACGCTGTCGACAAGCACATGTGGTGGGGGAGGGGCCCCACGTACTCACGGCACCGCTGCCCTCCTCCCCCGTAGTGCGTGACTGGTCGGAGGTGCTGCCCGTCACAGGAGCGGCGCTTTACTCCTGCTCTGTGTCAATGCTCCCCACGTCGGTGCTCTGGTCTTCTGCGGCTCTCCTGCCGTGCTCACTCTCAACCCCTCTGCCCAACTGCACCCCTCAGTGAGTGTCCCTCCTGTCCTTGATGGCAGTACCCCCTTACTCTGTGGGGGGGGGCTCTGTGCAGTGCTGTGTCTCTTCAGTGTTTTGGGGCTGAGCAGGGTTGTGCTCCTCCTGCTGCTACCACTCTAAAATGCCTCTCTCTGTGGGGAAGGGGCACACTAAGCTCAGTGCCTATCTCCCTGGTGTCCTGGGCGCTGAGGCGGCTCATGCACTACACGCTGTCGACATGCGGTGTGGGAGGGGCCCCACGTACTCACGGCACCGCTGCCCTCCTCCCCCGTAGTGCGTGACTGGTCGGAGGCGCTGCCCGTCACAGGAGCGGTGCTTTACTCCTGCTCTGTGTCGATGCTCCCCACGTCGGTGCGCTGGTCTTCGGCGGCTCTCCTGTCGCGCTCACTCTCAGCCCCTCTGCCACGCCGCAAGGAAGTTTGCCATGTCGTGGGCCCGATTGTCGGCGTGCCCTCCTCCCCAGCCTTGTCGTCAATTTGTTGTGAGGCGATTAGGGTATTTATGAGGCAGACACACCAACAGTTGTGATTGAAGTTACTTTATTTTAGAGCGCCGGGGAAAGGCGCCAGCTAGGATCACGCTGGGCTACTCATCGTCAAACACGGCTGTCACTGGTCACGTGCTGCCGAAACACTAGAGCGCAACACTACATTAAGCAGTAGAATTCGAGGATTTGACAAGTATTCAGCGAAAGGGAGGGTTCGACTCCCTGCACATTGTTTTCATGATTTTTTTTTCTGTTATTTGAAGATGTAAGCCCCCGAAGAAGGGACACTGGTCCCGAAATGTGTTGGGCATGGATGTTGAATAGAGGAATTTTATATACTTTTTAGAAGAAATGCATTTTCTGTAGGGGTGGGCGGAATTTGCGTAATCGCGTTACGCAAATCTTCGCGAAACGGTAATAAATCTCCGCGAATACGCAGAAATTCCACAAACACGTGGAATTGCTTGTTCGCGATGCTTTTTTACTGTTCGCAATCGCTGTTTGCGTGCTCGGGGGAAATATCTTGCAAACACGCATTTGAGAACACGAACTAGCAAAAATTTTCGCGAAGCCGCGGAACGCAGAATTTTGGCCAATTTCGCGTTCTCTGCGGAACGCGTAATTACCCAAATTACGCAAATTATGCGAGCGGAACGGAATTTTGGACCCAGGCCTAATTTTCTGTGATGTGAAACAGAATAAATTATGTTCAAGTTTTTCCTATGAAAAAGTGTACTTATATATGTTGATGAATACATGTATAAAAAATGTTTATTTAAGATGTATTAAGAGTACTTTGTAGTCCAATTGAAAGCGTTAGCTTACAGCAACAGTTTAAAACTGCACACAAAGGCTCTGCAATGGCAGACATGAGACATGTTTAAAGAGCTACGTAAGTAGAGGGCAGAATCAGTGCTGCGTGCCCATTAGTAGCATTTAATTTACAGGCCCTGGGCACTCCTAGTGCACTTTACTAGGGACTTATAAGTAGCCTAAATGAGCCAATTGAGAATATGCCGATGTTACCACATTTTAGGTAAATCGCACAAGCGCTTTAGCACTGGTTAGCAGTGTTAAAGTGTGAAGAATCCTAAGGCCAGCAAAAAAGAAGTCAACAAAAGAAGGAGGTGTGAAGGCAAAATGTTAGGGCAAAGCACGCCAAGGATGCCAGCTCTCCACAAATACAATGTCTTCATCTCTGTTGTGTTTCTCGTTTTGGTTCTTTTCTTTAAGATATTCATACAGCTAATGTTGAAACCATTTTTGGGAGATGATTTGTCACAGAAATATCCTAACATCCCCCTCACAAAGCTTCTGAGCTTATTACTAAAATCTCAGTTCACTACTCTTGGGGCACAATTTCTCTGGAGTATAATACGTATGTATGAAGTCAAATAATACATTTCTATGATGATTTCAAGCACAATTAAAAGTATCATAAGTACAGTTAAGTGTTTCTATCCAGAAGTCATTGTGAACACTCATGTTTTTAGAATTTCATCGTTGTAAAATGTCTTTTATCTATTTAATCTCCTCATTGTGTTTATAACTGTGCAACAATTTGGGAGTTATATGCTGAGCAATATATTGCTCTATCGAGGTAATGATTTTCTTCACAATTAAACTTTCTTTGACTCTCAAGACTAGTAAATGTTGCATCGAGCTTTCAATATAACAATGCTGAACATTTGGTACACGTTTATTCTCTATGTTGCTAAAATGTTTTCAAATTCCCAGACTAAATAGGGTGTCTCTATGATTTTTGCTTGAGCAGCAACCTGTAGTAATGGAAATTCTTTATATCTCACACATATAAGAAACCAATCAATCAACCAGGTTTCTTGTAAAGTGCAACTACTCACACGTAAGGGTCTCACGGTGATGTGGGCGGGGGGGGGGGGGTGGCCGCGGTTTAGTCAAAGAGCCAGGTCTTGAGGTCCTTCCTGAGTTGAGGCAGTGACGGTGATTGCCTGAGATGTAGAGGCAGGGAGTTCCAGGTCTTCGCAGCGAGGTAGGAAAAGGATCTTCCTACAGCTGACGTCTTGCAGATCCATGGGATGATGACCAGGGCTAGATGGGCTAAGCAGAGATGTCTGGTGGATGTGTAGAAGGAGAGGGGGTGGTTGAGGTATGCAGGTCCGGCATAGTGGAGGGCTTTGTAGGCGTGCATGAGGAGCTTGATGGTAATCCTTTTGTTGATCGGAAGCCAGTGAAGGTCTTTCATGTGATCAGTGATTTGGCTGCAGTGGGGGATGTTCAGGATGAGGCTGGCGGAGGCGTTCTGGATGTTTTGCAGTTTCGATGGGGACCCACTTGAGAGCGAGGAGTCCAGGATGATGCAGAGATTTTGTGTGTGGTCCATTGGTGTGGGTTTGTTCAGAGCACTGCGGGCCACCTGGAGTTATCCCAGGTGGAGGGGGTAGAACCCAGTATGAGGACTTTGGTTTTGTCTGAGTAGAGTTTGAGCCAGCTGTCCGTCATCCAGCTGGCGACTGACTTCACCCCGTTGTGGAAGTTTCTCTTGGGGGCTGTGAGCTCGTCGGTGAGGGAGAGAATCAGCTGTGTGTCATCAGTGTAGGAAACAATGGTGAGTCTGTGGCTTCTGACAATGGCTGCAAGTGGGGGCGATGTAGATTTTGAAGAGGGAGGAGCCCTGAGGCATTCCACAGTTGATCTCTGTGGGTATCCAGTAGAACGGTGGAAGCCTGACTCTCTGTGTTCAGTCGGTGAGGAAGGAGTAGATCCATTCTAGGTCTTTGTCACTTATGCCGACATCTTGCAGTCTTGCGCCTAGGGTGTGGTGAGAGATGGTATTGACGGTGGCTGAGAGGTCCAGCAGGATGAGGGTGTTGCCATTCCAACTCTGTCGAGGAGGCGGTGGATGTAGTCTGTGGCAGCAAGGAGTGCAGTATCAGTCCTGTGGTTGCTTCCTGAGGCCCGATTGGGATGTGGTTTGTTTTGATGAACTTTGAGAGTTGAGTGTTGATGGCCTTCTTGATGACTTTGGATGGTTAGAGAGCAGAGAGATGGGTCTGTAGTTCTTGAGGTCCGTGGGATCAGCAAAGGGTTTCTTCAGCAGGGAGTTAATTTCTGCATGTTTCCAATCTTCAGGGAAGATGGTGGATTCGATGGAGCAGTTAATGGTGCAGCAGAGGTCAGAAGAGATGGAGGTGCCGGAACTGTTAAAGATGTGGTGAGGGCAGGGATCGGAAGGGACTCCGGAGTGAATGCTTTTTATGATCCTGAGGGTGTCATCAGAGGTGAGTGTGATCCAGTTAGGCAGGGACTGCTGGAGTCTGGAGTCAGTGGTTGCAGGTGGGGTGAGTGGGTCTTGGGTTCTGAAGCTGTCATAGATCTCCTTGATCTCGCGGTGGAAGAAGATGGTGAGGTTGTTACACAGGTCTTGGGAGGGGGGGTGTCTGCTGTCTCTGTGCTGGGTTTGGTGAATTCTTTGACCACGGTGAAGAGTTCTTTGATGTTGAGTGCATTGGCATTGATGCATTCCTGTATGGCTGTTTTCTTTGTAGTTCTGATGAGGTGGTGCCTCTGCGGTGATGGCGGTACTGAAAGCTGTGTGGTCTGCAAGGGTCTTACTGCTTCTCCATCTTATGTCGAGCCATATGCAGGTGGCGAGTGATGAAGTTGGCTATGGCTTCACTGAAGGGGGGACAGGGTCTGAGAGATCTGTAGATGAGGGTGCAATGGAGGGTGGTTGTCTGGTTGGCTTTGATCTGAAAGTCCTGGTGTCCCAAGTCGGGTGAGTGGCCGTCGGAGCTGGTTGTGGGGCAGATGGTGTTAATGTAGATGATGGTGATGCCCCCTCCCAGCCAGTTGGTGCAGTCCTTGTGGATGATTTTGTAGCCGCCAGGGATGCCGGTTGTGATGTACTGCACATCCACGTTTCTGTGAAGAAGGTGATGTCGGTGGAGATGGGGTTGAATAGGTCCCAGATCTGCATGGCATGTCTTTGAGGGAGCGGGTGTTGAGTAGGATACAGCTGAGGTCATCGGATCCTGTTCTTGAGGGTCGTGCGGTAAGTGACTCTGGTTTGTATAGGCAAGAGAAGATGCAGGTGCGGCAGGCGAATGGTCCTTGGGTGTCGTTCGGTGATGCATGGTGGCAGGCAATGTTTCGTTCAGGGTTGATGGTGCGCGGTGGAAGTTGGCATCGGAGCGGAGAGGGGACCAGGATCCCTGGCGCAATGTGCAGTCCGTATGCGGACAGTGCGGACAGACTTGCCTTCGGTGCACCAGCGGCGCGTCTGCTGCGCACAGCCACTCAGCGGCTGCAATTTAGTAGTGGTGGGAAGGTGGGAGGTGCTGGTCAGCTGGGAGGTGGGAAGCAGCCTTGGAAGGGGGTAGGTGGCAGGGGCAGGCAGCAGCGAGGGTGGGAAGCGCAACTGGAAATGAAGGGGGTACCGAAAACAGTACAGAAGGAAAAAGGGCACGTGAAGAGAAACCCAGTAAAACAAGAGAAATAACACCAGAAGAGAAATACAATAGAATAAGAGAAATACAAGAAAAAAGAACAATAGAAATATGAACAATACTCACCACGGGACCACCAGGGATGAGCCATAGGAGCCTGTTGGTGGAGAAGGGCCTCAAACACTAAAACGGGAGCGCAGAAGGGCACACAGCTACCAGATGGAGCTGCGCGGCAGGGGAGCAGCGCACACTGACAAGGTTGGTGAGGTTGCTCGCAACAGAAATTGAACATCTGGAATAAGGCTACCCAATGCTATTTATTAAAAAGCAGCTCCAACTGTCTCCGTCTAAATTTCTATATATTTTTGTTTAAAAGATTCTTGAAATATTGTTTTGCCACTTGCTTACCGTTTGTATTGCCTTTTACAGCAAATAGCAACCTCTGAACAGCCATTATCATGGATGCCACCCAAGCCTCCTTCCTCACCACTTCACTAAAATTCCATTCATCGCCCATCCAAAAATAGGTTCCTCACAGCATTAAACCCTGCAACCATACCAGAATGTTTCCACCACGCCCCCCCAAATCTTCAGGTTGTTCTAGGGGCATCCCTATGCTCTGTAAATCGGATCTTCCAGCTTGGCACACCAGTCTATCATTCGTTGCCAGGCCTGTATCATTGAGGATCGGGGATGAGTCCAGCAGCATGCAATGCCCCTCTTGCCAAAAGCGTGGCCAGTCCAATGAGTGTCAGTTATACCCTGTAACTGCCTACCTCTTCTAGTATACTCAACAATGGCATTCCACGAATAAGGTCCAGGTTGGCTCCCAGTACTTTGGACATTTACTGCCCTAGCTCTTGCCAGTAAAGGGTGATACATAGACAAGACCATACCATAAAATAGAATTCAGCACCTAGGTCCCTACATCGAAAACAACTGAAGTCTGGGAACACCCTGGTCCTACACAGCTGAAGTGGCATGTAGTATGTGGTGTATAGGTAGTCAAGCTGTATCAGTAAGAGACTTGTCAAAATGGCCTGGGTTCTCTGAGCCATAAAAGTGATGGAGCGAGGTGGAGAAACAAAATTTGTATACCCCTCGCGAAGTAATTTCCTCATAACTATAACCTTTATTAATTGCGTGATGTGAAAAACATGAATCAACATAGTATAGAATGCCCACACAAGTACAAGTGGGAATACTAATCTGCTTGCATGGAAATCTATAACTGACTAATTTAGTAATGTTGTCATATTGTTTACTAATGCAAAGCTTTAAATTAATTAAAAGCGGCATAAATGTGCTTTCTGTTTATGTATTTTTTGGCAAAAACATGAAGACAGGTGAGCATATTAGGCATACGTGTTGCTTATTTTGCTAGGTAACAACGAATAGGGAAACCTTAGTATGCGGGGAGGTAAACAGAAAGGCTATATTTCAATAATTAACATTTATTTGTGTTTTTTTCTATGATAGTTCCCATTCTGGCCTGTGAGGCCTAGTGAAAATATGGCTGCTTCATTAACTGTGAATAAAAGACAAACTGAGCATGCGCAGACGGAGTCCGAGATTGAATGCGAGCTGCTTGTGCCTGAACGAAACCAGTTCAAGGAGAACATGCCCTGGAAGTCCTGATTACTGCCAAAAAGAATGGACGTTTGAGCTACTGAACGTGGGAAAAGTTCATGGAGTTGCTAGTTGAGGATGTGACTAGGCCAAAGACTTTCTTAAACAAAGGACTCTTTGAAATTTAGCTGACACAACGGAAATTGAATATTAGAATGATGAGGTGATGCTCATCCACCCCAAATTGTCCAATCAGAACTCAAGTTTATGCTGATAGTTACTTTTGTAGATAGATAAAGTTAGTGAAAAAGGTATAAAATTGCTGATTTTCCTAAGAAAAAACTCTTCCGGTTTCCTCCTGAGATACTGTCGGTATGCTGATTTTCCTGAGATGTAAGACTTTGAATAATTGTCTATTTTCTTTGAATGAGAAATGAGCTTTAGATGAGGTCATTAGTTAGGGAAGTTAGGAGAAAATAAATTTTGGGAACTATCTGTCTTTTGCTAATACTTGTTTTCTGAAATCTAAAATAATAATGTCTATTTCGAATCTCTGAAACAAAAATTAATATAACTAATTGAGATAAAACTTTTACTCCTTTAAAGTCATCTTTTGAATAAAGAAATAAATAAAGCGAATAAACTGTTAGACATGCTAAACTTTGCTTTTAATAAAAATTAGATAAATGGAGAATTAAGCTAGTCTTGTATTTTCTTACGCCTAATTTATACAATGAGATCCGTTGATCAAAATGGTGGTGTGTTTAAATAAATATATTGTCGGTAAAACTCCTTAAAACTGCAGGTATAAATAATATAAATATTTAGGTTTAATTTAGACACTCCGCTATGATACAGCAGCTCTCCTTTGAATCTCACTGATCCATGAAGTAAGATGGAAGTGTTTTGTGAGTAGTTCACAGTGTTATGGGCCCCACTGATGAGTAAATGCATGATTTGGTGATTCAGGGAAAGGTGATATGATTTTAGAAATTATTTCCGGAGTAGCGCTGCATCACGAGCACCCCTCAATCTGCCTTTTCGAAGGGTCCCACCCAGGTTTCCCATGTGGTTTTGACAGTGGAGAATCTATTAGGGGCATTGTGGATCGGTGCCATATATACCTGTCGGCGTATTTTGCCATTTGAAACTGTCCACTCAATTTTTCCAATATTTCAAAAAACAAATAAAGAATTTAGAACGGATGTAGTTGAAAAATATAGAGCAGTTTAGGTAGCTAGCTTAGGCAGTGGGATCATTTTAATAAAGTTGGAAGATTATGATTTAGCTCAATATTGTGATTAATCTCTGTTCTTTTACTCAAATAGTATGCCTGATACAAATATTCAGTTTTACTTGGCATTTGTATTTGTATATTTGATCTGCCAATGGCTTTTAATTAGTGTGGAGAGTCGAGTCTCATGATCAAGTGGAATGTTCCAGACCATAGCTTCAGATTCAGATAAATATATTTTATAGCCAGAAATCTTTCTGAACGTTTTAGTGTCTCAAATTTCCTGAATTCCCACTGGATCTAATGCAATGACTAAAACATTTGCATATGTGACTAAGGGATCAGGGCACTGTGTCAGCTGGGGCAAATGAGAGGTTACCTGAAGAACTAATACCAGAGACAACTTGAGCGGACATTCTGGATTATCCCAGAATACTGTGGGGGAGGGTTGGGACAGGGGTGGAGGAATGATGTGGCATCCTAGGATTGGGCACTTTTGCCTGGCCCCTAAAGCTTTTCACCTTCACTTAAAAACTCTACACATGGGAGAGGCAGTTGAAAGACCATGAACCTGGGTGCAACAACAGTGAATGGATGCATAGCTGGAAGGAGAAACCCCATGATGCCCTGCTGGGATCGACTAAGGACGTTGACTCCAACTCACCCCCAGGACTAGGTTGGGTCACTCCAGGGCCAGTGGTACTGGCCTCTCCTATCCCCCCTGAGGACTAGTTGGGGTAAAGGACTTGCTTGGGGACCCTGGGTTGTTTCACTAGAACATATGCAGTCAGGTCCTGGACTCTAGTCACACACAAGCAACCTTCAAGACACCTGGGGACTCTGGGACCAGGGAACTGTAGCAAAGAGGGAGTTTTGCTGGCTGGTTGCAGAAGGTTTGTGCAAGAGGCCCCCACTAGCAAGAGACGGGCAACAAAAGCCAAGCAGAGGACAGGACTGGAACAGGGATTAGTAGAAATCCATATCCCCACACAAAGCACCCTAAACTGGCCAGAAGGAAATACATCTAGGAGCTAGAGCTGACCACCAGGATCAAATCAAGCCAAAGATGATGAAAAACAGATGAACCTGGGCAGAGACATGAAGATAATAAAGTGTTTCCTTCTTTGCAAAGTGCATAGAACTTCCCCGCTAACTGTCCAATCTCCCCAGGATAAGTGAGGGCCTGGGGGGTCTGCACAACATTATATAATGAGATTTTGGGGGGAGTGGACATGCATGGGGTCACTCCCTTGAATCAGGATTGTTCTATGGGCTCCCATCTGCCCAGTGGTTGGTGCACAATGAAGACCTGCTGAGTCCAAAGTGGGTCCCAATGGGAGTGCAATCAGATTCCCTCACTGCTGCTCACGAGGAGGCCCAAGCCCCAGAAGCAGCTTGATTTGCCTACCCCACCATTCATACCTGTGTCTGGGGCCTGAACTGCACAGCCCTTGAGGAACCTTGCTCCTGCCATGGCTGGAGAATACAGAAAACATGAAATCCTGAGCACAGACCAGGAGGTGTACGCAGGCTCGGAGAGCAGGTTAAGCACGGGCCGTTTGAGCCACCAACACGAGATATGGCTGTGTCATGAGCCTGCAGGATCAAAACGTGGCCTGGAAAGCTGCTACTGAAGTATTCACTAAAACGGGCAAGGTGCATCCCATAAAATCCTGCGATTACTGCAACTTGCATATTTTCATCCTTGTGGTTTTGCCAGGAGAGGCAAGGGCACCACTAATGTTGCTAGAAAGGTGACCCCAAAATGTTCGCCCTAAGTCTTCGGGACCTTGTGCCCATAACGCCAGTAGAGGTATAGCTGAGTCAAGCACTTCCAGAGATGAAGATTTTTCTGTTCAGCTCCGGTCTGTAGGAACCTCCTTTTGATTTGTGCTATGGCTTTGATGGTGCCGAGTTCCATGTTCTAGACTTACTCTGGAACCCCTGGCTGGGTCTCTGTTGCCTGCTTGTGAGTGTGGAGGGGAGAGAAAATCATTAGCCAATTAAACATTACCATTACTCATGACTCTAAAGGAACACAGACTCACAATTCAAATTTTAGTATGTTTATTATAAGGCCAAGCAAAGTTGGACATACAAATACCTCAAAATGAGGGTGTAAAGATAAATGGGCTTTATTACAATACCAAACCTACGAATTAAAATTGGACGGTGCAACATGCAACAAAAAATAATTAAGACTACATCAAGAGCCTTCTTAATTTGCGATTTGTAAATAAAAAGCATTAGTCTGTCGAGTCATACATAGGAACGACAGGTCTAATGGTAACCGTACGGCAGCGTTGACTCCACTCGTCTCAGCCCCTCCAAGCACTGGCATCCCTGTTCCTTCTGCCCCCATTGAAATCTTTCCCACTACTGTTGTCTGTGGCGCTTACCTTCTTTCCATGCTCGTTACACTTGGCAGTTCTCGCCTTCCCTCCTCTGAATGTGGATTGTATGCTGGGGGACATTTTGCTAATAGTTTGTCTAACAGGCTGTCATTGGTGTCACTTCCATCAACCCCATTCCTGTTTCTTGTGCCTCCCTCTTTCACAAAAATGGGTACAGCCTCTCTCCCTCAATGGTGTCTATTCTCCACTTCTTCAACTGTGCATCTCATCATGCATCCTAATATGCCTTCATTGCTTTTCTCACCCTTCCCTAAGATGTTTCCCTGTTCTTTGTGTGTGTGGCTCACATCCAAGCATCTAATTCCTCAAACTGTGTTGGTCAAGGTGTAGGTCATAATGAAGACATCCCTCCCCTCAACTGGTATAGTAGGTCCAATCGAAATAACCCATAAAAAGGAAAAGCCAAATCTCCCTCCTTCTCAGTAATCTTGTGCCAATTTTGAAACCAAACTATAGTATGGAGACCTGCGTTTGTTGCAAACACAAGGACATGATGGATGGAGTGCTGAAACCTTCCAAACACTCACCGCCAGTCACAGATCTGGGTTGAATCCATCATCGTTCTTTAGTTCACTTCGCCACCCCAGTTCAAACACAGCTATATGCAAATCAGTCTTGACCCTGTGGCTCATGAGGACAGTCCAGCTCGAACTGCCAAGCCATGGATTCAAGCTAGCCTGACTGTTGAGGGCTTTTAGCCCGAAATCGGTTCCCAGGATGCTAGTTTCTGGTCCAGAGAAGACATGGCTTGGCAGTTCGGGCTGGACTATTCCCAAGATGCACAGGGCCAAGAGTGATTTGCATATAGCTGTGTCTGAACTGGGGTGGTAAAGTGAGCTAAAGAATGATGATGGATTCCGCCCAAATCTGTGACTGGGGGTGAGTGTCTGAAAAGTTTCAGCGCTCCGTCCATCATCTTGTGTTTGCTGCGACTTACGTTTGTTGCAATGTAATGTGCCAGAGTATCGTTGGGTGGTGCTTCTTCACCCACTCGAGTTACTACACCTGTGTCTCCCCTGCACAAATCTCATAATACCCTAAAACATAGCATGATTAAGCCAATATTATTTTGCTTGGAAAGTTTCCTTACTTCGGCTTCCTGATGACAACCAACCAATCCCAGTGCGGCGCTATCCCAACCAACCTATCACAGCATGGCGAACTCTGACATCACCTTTTCCTCCTCACAGTGGTTCACTCTCCTTCACCATCCCAGTGTACACATTCACTTTTGCAATCATAGAACAAAATACATGTCTGCCTTTGAAATGGCAGGATAGTTACAATAAACCAAAACCAAGTAACTGTCTGCCTTACTAAAAGATCAATAGAGTTCACCCACTCAAGACCATTCACACACCGTGATCCACGACTTGCACTGGCCACTCGAATCACTGCAGTCTACCCCTGCACATGAGGCTTTCTACATGCAATTCTAACAAATGCACTCACACAAAGATCCCTGTCTCAAGCGGGTCGTCGATAGCGCTTCAATACTACCCAATAAACCAACGGCCAGACAATTACAACAAATTGGTGTTTCCTACACCACAAATACATCCCAGGATCTTAGGCTACGCTTGAGCCGGATAAACCAAACCAAAACCTCTTGGACCACGCGCGTTCGTCCTGAGAAACCACATTCATTTGACTGTCATCCCAACTCCACAAGACAACACACAACTGAATCATCGCAATCTAAAGCACACATTCCTGTTCATACTCGCGCCACCGTTCACCGCTGTCGTTGCCGCGCCATCAATCTTCAGCAGTCTCCGCCAAGGCCTGTTGTTCTCCTCTCTCAATCATTGCACTCTATTTTGGGGCTCTATGGGTCTGAATCTATTCTAGATTGTTCTTGATTCTCCCCTCACTTCAAGAGGCAACCATCATCTGCTACCAACTGAAGGACAGGGTTCCATGTTCTAGACTTACTCTGGAATCCCTGGCCGATGGGTCTTTTTTGCCTGCTTGGAAGTGTGGAGGGGAGAGAAAATCATTAGCCAATTATACATTGCCATTACTCATGACTCTAAAGGAACTCAGACTCCCAATCCAATTTTGTGTAAGTTTATTATGAAGCCAAGAAAAGTTGGAAATACGAACACCTCAAAACAAGAGAGCAAAGATACATGGGCACTATTACAAAACCCAAACTATGAATGAAATTTAGAAGGTGCAACATGGAAAAAATGACCAATTTGAGAATCAGAACACTAATAATAATAATGACTACATCAAGAGTATTCTTCATTTGCGATTCGTAAACAAAAAGCATTAATCTGTCCCTACACTACTGATAGCATGATATCCCTACCTAACCTTTCCCTAGGTAAGTCCCCAGAAAGGTGTCAGCATGTAAAGTCTTCCTAAGAAGCGCACTCACATTAAATGGGTCGGGTAGCTTAAAGCTATTGAGCTCGTTCTAAGATGTTCCCTTCTCTCCAGGTACGGGAGATGTCCCGTACGCTCTGTCTCTAATCCCAATACAAAAGTCATAAATCACACACCCAAACACATCACAATACCGCCTCATCCACTTAGACTCCTCTTTGAAGGTAACTTTCCATGAAGCAATGGTGCTGTCCAGGCCCCTGTTCGATGGCCTTGGTTCCCAGGCCTTCCAGACGAGAAAGACATCCTCCTACATTTTCAGCTCCACTTGTTCAAAGACATCCTCTCCTCCCTATATCTATAGAGCTCCTGAAACAAAGACAGTATTCCAACTCATGAGGACAAATTCTTGCACCTGCAACAGAAATATGAAAAGAGAAAAATTCCACATACACATAAATTCTAATTAGGAACCTTCAACATTAGAGCGAATAGAGAGAAACGAAAGTTAGGCCTACCAAGTTTGACTAGCATAGGAACAGTGTACACATGTAAAATATATGCATATGAGCCATTAATATCCACACTTCATAGGAATATTAATATCGAAAACATTAATGAATACGCGTTTACACATTTAAGATTTCATCTTAACACATACATTTACTATATTAATTATTCAACCTACAAGGAGAAAATACCCAATACTTCACTTACAGGTTATTACAATGTACAAACTAAAACCTTGATGTTAATACGTCAACAGATTATATGTGGCTGTAAACTGTGATCATAATGCACTCCTACAAGGGCAGAATTGCGCTCTATCAGCCACACTTTGTAACCCACTGAGTGTGAAGAAAAAAATTTGACACACATGTTGTTTTGAATTCAAGTCCTTTATTAATAATATTAATATTAATATTAATCATAATAGTAGATGGGATGAACACTGAAATATTTACACTTATCGTAAATGCTTTTTACTACTGTTGTTCTCATTTCCCCCAATGGTGTTATATTGACCAATCATAATGTATTGTTATTGCGACTATATGCTTTAGGATCCACTGGGGGTCATATTATATGAGGGTATAACCAAAGGTATCCATCTACCTGATGTACATATTTGTAATTTAAAGCATAATATTTAATAGTGTAGGTGTGCTATAGAAGTAACTTTTATTTTGTTCTTACATTCTGACCACTTAGGAAACTTTGATCATCTCTGTGGATAATACCTAGCTGTGTTTTTTAGTTGTTTCTATTAATATCTGTATATAGTTCTTCATTTGTCATTTTCAAACACACAGAAAACGTACCTAGCATGCTCCTTCTAACATTACAAAAGCGTAACAAGAATAATGTTGCCATGCCCCTACTTGTACAAGGCGAGCTTCCCTAGGTGCTGCAACATCTGCCATCACCAGAGAGTAAATAAGGGTCCAAAAGCTGGACAACCTGTAGCAGCCTACTCTGTGTGGTATTTGTATAGCACCAATGTAGCTTAAATGCAGTAAAGTGTTGAAGAGGGTCAAAGATAAGTACACAGTCAACAAGTAATAGGAGATTTAGCTGGGTTCTGCAAGCAGAAGTGTGCTGTTACTGCATTGTGATGTTTTGACCTGGTGTTACAATAATAAAAGGCAACTGAAGTATTCTAATCCGTAAGACCGTCAATTGTATTCTTTTCATGTTTATATCACCATAATAAAAAATAGGGGTTGAGGTTCTGGGCAGGGCAGTCAATGTTACAAGACTAATAATATCTATATGTCCAATTACCCACGTCTCAGGGATGAGGGCTTGGGTAATACAATGGATGCTCTGGTGTAAACCATTGTAATTGGGCTAGGTGCAGGGAGATGGGGAGGGTAGCGGTTGGATCCCAATGAGCCGTATCCTACTGTTGTCACTGTGATTTGTCTAAATATTTATCAGATCACAGGCATATTTACAAGCCCCCAGCTCCACAGAGGCACCATTTGTTTTACACTCTGGTGGTGCAGTGTGCTAGCCCATATTTACAAGGCCACACAAAGCCACTTTGTGTGATTTACATGGCCTTGGAAATAGGGCCCTCTTTCACACAGTATTATGCGTTAAAGGGGTGTGTAATGGGTGTTGCTGTAGGTGTTCCCATGCAACACCCATGGCTTTTTGACACTGTCCCAGATTTATAAGGATTGGTTAATCTGAGGCAGCGATGAGACATCCCCAAAAACTAACACTTTTCAGGGGCAGGGGGTAAAAGTGACGCAACAAGGAGAAATACTTTAATTTCTCCTTGTTTGTTGCTCTTTCTATGTGTGCAGCGTTCTGCAGCCCTCATAGAAGGAGGAAAATGCCATCAATGATTGTTTTTGTGCAAAATGTGGCTGTTTTGAATGTGGCTTCTCACCAATAAGCCACACCCAATCACTGCACTCCCACCTGGGAGGCAAATATATAATTACACCTTTAAATAATGTACACTTTTAAGCATGTCTTACCACCCCTGGCACAGCAAGACTGTAACACAAAACAAACAGCACCTTTTGAAAAGGAGTTTTTATATAACCAAATGCAGACTATCACTTTTAGAATAAGGCTTGGGGATTATTACATAATACTCTCTAAACAAGGCTGTCTCAGATACCAAATACATTAGATTCAAATATATGTAGCAAACCTCTAATCTACAGGCATGAGTCAGTAATTGAGCAAACTTATAATCTAAATGGCATGAATCGATAATTATACTGATTAATTAACAAGCAATAACTGATATAAGATAAGATATACTGGACGTCAGAAAGATATATATATATATATATATATATATATATATATATATATATATATATATATATATATATATATATATATATACAGAGTAGAGGATCGCTCTGGATGTGCACCTCCCACACCACAAAGAAAGCACCTCAAATGATCACAGCCACTGGCTCACATCACAATGGCAATAATCACAAAACTCAATACATCACCTGATGTATACACTGCCCACTTCTGGCCGGGGGAAGTCTTCACACAGCCGGGGATCAGAGCTCAGCAATCAGGGTTCAATCCGAGATAGACACGTCTGCCCTCACTCGAAATCCAAACTCCCAAAACTTCCACTTCCAACTTCCACCAGACCAGTGGAGGCTCCCCCCTTAAATATAGGAAAAAGAGAGAGGGACCCAAATATACCACAGGGGTAGGGTACGGAAAGACAATTGTCAAAAAAAGCTCAATCTTGCAGCCACACTAAGCGTTCAACCAGATATATATGACCCACTCACAGAGTTTCACACTATGAACCAGAAAAGCAAATCAGTACAGAAACAAAATTAAAAAAGATAGCTATACAGTTTATTAACAATTATAACACAAACAGCTATATAATTAAAAGTTTTTTGTACAATATAAATGACAAATAAAAAACATTTGATAAAACGACATAAATCAGCATGTGGGACAAAAACACAGCAAGACAAATAAGTTTCAAGTCAGGGAGCACCACGGTACGAAGACCTATAGATAGATAAATTGTATGCACAAAGCTCTAGGCAGAAACAACTTCTAGCTAGATAATCAAAAGCTGTTGGTTGCATATGTCATATATCCGTGGAGTTTTCCCAAAATTAAAGCATTGACGCGTTTCGGCGGGTCCAAAAGGGATAGCTGCCCACCTTCATCAGGACAAAAACAAAATCTTCCCACTTTCTATAGCAAAATCTATTAAAAACATATAAAACAACATACATGTTAAAATTCAAACTGATTTGGTTGACTGGCTCACATAATAAACAAAACCACCATGCACACAACCCTCTTATATTAAGCACCATACATCATTCTCTCAAAATTGTTGCAATGCTTAATTAAACAGTGCAAAAGAAATTAATTCTGAATTAAAAAAACAGCCTCTTAAAGGAAGATACCGGGGACTATTCTTGCCTTAAGTCCCTATTAACACACCCCTCCCAGAAGTTAATTATTAGGGAATAGGCTACTAGTCTGATCCAGATGTCTTAGACGTTTTAGTGTATTTAGTTCTGGATGTTTAAGCCGGCCTTTTATAATAAAAATAGTGCCATGGTACTCAACTTATCTTTAGTCCCTGCTTAGTATCAACATACCCCTGCTTTAAGTCATTCATGGGGTTTTATTTATAACTCTGATAGAGATGCAATGAACGTAGAAGCACATTGTAGACAGAAAGGTAAAATTACCTCATATATTCGTGAATACTCTCTTAGTTATTCATTTGATAAAAACAATTTCATATGCCAATGGTGACCTGCCGTCACTCACGGCCGAGACTGAAAAAGATAAAACATAAAAAGGTCAAAAAGATCCAATTCTCAATATACTAAAGGGAGGAGATTATATAACGCTCCACACAGAATACCTTAAATAATAATCGAGGCAAATGCTGTATCGTCTTCTTCAAGTTAAGCAAAGAACCACAGCTCCTTTCTCATTGTGTCCAAAATAGCCAAGGTAAAAACCAGGACAATCTGAGGAAAAGGGTTCGGATATATTAGCTGGATACCCCGTATTGTCATACTGCCTACACTTTATCATGTCCTAAGCATAATGCTAACCACATCATTTCTAAGAGCCAAAAACGAAGTCCCGGTTTCAGTTTCTATCATTCTGCGTCTGAAAGTGTATTTTGAAATATATATACACACACATAGGACCGGAGTCTCTCACTACAAGGTTCTCTCTAGGGAAAAGAGAGAAGTATTAAATTAAATGAATTCCGGTATATACCTAAATAATACCTGTGTGCTAGCCACTCGTGTAAAAGGTGGGCAAGCTTACACTACCAGAGACCCCTGCTGACCGCTATTACTACAGGCTTGCTTACCTTAAAACGTGATATCCGAGAAAATAAAGACGGTGGTCTGGCACGGGGTAATATTCCTCCAGAAGCGTCTCTTCGAGTCTGATATAGGTGCCCGATTTTATACTAACCATGTCCCGCACTGTCCGATGGAAATTCATGACAGCTGCAGTTGAGAGATCGCATGATGTATGTGTACAATGGCGGGCGCCATCTTGATCTTCCCAGGAGTAAACCAGAGTCGATCCCTAACGTCGGATGGATTACCTAAAAATGCAATGCCCTAATATTTTGCACCGCAAAGCGAATGTCTAAGAATTCAAACATTAGAGGCTGCCAAAATAGAAATCACTAAAAGCCGATAAATTTAGGACAACCTCAAAAACGCCTGCCATCTTACGATTGGCTAGCAACACATGAGGAATACTCTTCGGATATCTATTTTCAATGTTGAACCACCATCTTGTGGTTTGTAAATGCCAAACAGATAAGACCCAACCTCTAAATCGGACCAGAAGGCATAAATAAATTCATTAATTCAGATCTAAAATCGTAAAAATAAAATTTCTAAAGAACAGCATCTAACCACTTCATGCAGATAAAAATTAGTGTAGCATATAGGTAAGTAGAGCTCATGAACACCATCTATGCACTCCAATTCTCACCAAGTGTCTAACCAAACATGAAGAGTGACATTAACCTTATCGTTTAAGCCGGCACATATTACTGGGGACCCAGACGTTCCCATTCATCTCTTGAGTTCAAACCCTTCCGCATGCTATCTAAAAAAAAGATAAACCATTGTTCACGAGCTTTCCGCTTTGTATCCCAATTGCCACCACGTCTGCTCAGGGTCACTTTTTTTTTTCTAGTATAAACCAGCTGAGGTAATTTTCCTTATGTTCCTTCTCAACAAAGTGAGGGACCAATGATGCATTTCCTTCCTGGTTTTAATGGCGGGTCTATGTTCTTGAACCCTAACCCTCAGCTCTCAGCTCTCTGCTAGCCCCGCCTCCTTTTCTCATCAGATTCCTGTACCACTTCGTACCAAGGTCACACCTCCGGTTGATCAGGCCTTTGTTATGACTCCAGCATAGAGTTAGCACATTCCTCTGACAAGAACCGGTTTCTACTAGCACATAGAGTGCAGAAAACAAATGCACTTCTCACCTAGAAAGGCTCAGAAGATGGAGTCGCTTAAGCATAGGCCACTAATGCAAGATGGCATAAGATTATGCCAAAGCCAATAGGCAAGCCCTGCCATTAAGCAAGATAAAGTCAGAAAATAGAAGGGTCAAAGCCAATAGTAAAAACTCATAATTCTTACCACTGACACATTCTTACACAACTGCACACCTTCAAATGCACATCCCACATGCTCTGCTCTTGGCAAGACTGTTCCACTCAGTAACAGCTCCCACTGAAAGACAGCAAGATTACAGAACAGAAGAGAAGCAGGCAAATGCAGGACCATCCTACATTAAGGAACACACTCAAATCACTTAAAATGGTGGTGGTGAGGGTCATCACAGGGTGCCAAAATCAGAAGAGTGGCTCATTTATTACATTCCACCCCATGACCCTCGACCATCTCAATTCATATATATCAAAAACTGAATCACATAAGTAAAGACATAACTATCAATGAAAAACTGCATTTCTCAACTAAAAAACACAACTATGATTGAAAAACTCAATAAAACCACAAAAGCATATGTCAAAGCAAGTCTCAACTGAAAGACACAATTGTCATTTCTCAATTGAAAGCAAACCATCTAAAACTACATGTATACGCAAAATAAATGAACTTCTACTGCTAAGGCAGCCAAACTATTATGAATTGCCCACTGAAAAATAAAAGCATTTCAGTCTCTAGGTCAGTATCTGCTCAAATTGCAGCACAACATCTCAGTTGTTCACCTTCTTTAGTGTTCAAACTAACCGTTCTTCTGTGTGAAAGACACACAGCTCTCATGTATTATATTTTCATCTCATGTCAATGTCAATAAAACAGCTTCCATCGCAGCACATTCTGCTGCTCACTATACGTCTGAAAATGAACAGTGTGTCTGTGTGAAAGACACACCCCCTTCTCGCTAGTCGCGTCATCTCCATCTCCAACATATCTGTTCAGTTCGCTTGGCATAGAAGGACCACATCCGGTCGATTCAGCAAAGGCGGACCAAATCTGGTCCGGTCAGCCACAGAACATCAGCTTCCCTCAGCCACAGGATACCAACTCCCATCAGTCATCAGTCACAGGACATCAGCTTCCATCGTCCGGCTTGGCAGCTCCACCAGGCTTGGGTGAGGGTTGGGGGGGGAAGGGAATCCCACTCATATGGGGACTGGGCGCCACATGCACACCAATGCACTGCATATGATGATCTGAAAAAAGAAAAAAGCATCACTCTTCTTGCAAAAAAAAAAAATGTCATCACTGTCTGCACAGCTCTCCTCTAGCTCTGGGGAATTATCTGAGATTTCTACCCACGCTTTAATCTCTAAATCCTTGGTATGAGAATTAAACTCTCTTTTTCTCTGCACAGCAAGAAGGGCTCGGGCATTATCCTGACTATATTTCCACTCACTGTTGGATACGTGCTCCCTTTATCTATTGGCAGAAACACAGGACACTTCATCTGCTCTGGTAATTTTCCTTTCCTCAACCGGCATTTCACTGTCTATGGGACTTGTCTGGCTTGTGCATTCTGGCACATAAGAATCACAATTCTGATTAAATCTAGGGGAAATCCCTTCATTTTCTGCCACCTGCTTGTATGGTCTTCATCTCCTAGGTGCTCGTATTTAGGTATGCACACCAAATCTGAATCATGTCTCCAAGACTTTAGCCTTGTCATCTGTAAGGAAATCAAAGGTTCAAACATGCCCCGTCAGCACATTCTAGGGAATCTTATATTCTCAATCTCTACCCCTGGACTTTTCATGAGGACCTGAGAAATCACATTGTATTTCATTGTAATACTCCTTGTTCAGTGTCTGTCAATGTGCAATAACACAAAAGTATCTGTAACTTTTAAAAACATATTTATCCTTTCCCTATTCATTACAAAAACTATAAAGAACACGTTTCTCTTGAACTGGCACACAAAATATACTGTCACATTTCTAAATTGCTGCATTAATTTCCTAAGATAACATTCCTCCCTGTAAAACAAAATTCATTATTCACCAGCATGTCTAATTTGTACCTACGAACAGCGATTGTTGACTCAAATAAAAAAAAACAGGTCTGTTCATTTTCATCACATTCCCTAAACTCACATTTTTTCACATCTGACTCATCCTACCTGGTCAAAATAAATAGCTTGAATACACGTGTAATTCTCTCATAAAAAAACTTGTTTTCAAATTCTTTAAAAATACATCTCTTCAACTAATGTTTAAATCTGTTCCAAGGATGGCAAAAGGACATATTTTAACTCCTATTCTCTGTACCTTTTTCCTACTTCATCATTTTTTTTCAAACTATCAAAAGCTGCTCTCTGCGTGCTGTCTCTCAATCCCCCTCAACCTGCACCTCCCTACTCAGGCTACCTTGGAACCTGCTGGTCCCATGCCAAAGATAACAAGCAGAGCCTTCTTCCTCTGCTGCCTACTAGCCCCCACCTTATCGCCACCAAGGCCAAAGTGCCATGCACGCCTGCCAACTTTCGTCTGCTCCTATCTGCTCTGCGACTCTCCTTATGGGGGGAGAAAACCTGCGCCTTTGCAAGCCTCCCAAACATCTATGTCAAGGAAGCTGTCTCTGTCTGCTGGGGTGAGAAGCTGGGATGGCCCCTCCCATCCTCCTCAGTCTTCACAGAAAGCCTGACCTGCTGCTGGATGATCTCACTGCAAGCCTCCCAAACATATAACTCAATGATGCAAGTACATCACCATCACTGACTGTGTATTTCATTTCTCCTCCTGCACCAGATTTTTACGTGCCATTTCATGTCTGAGACGGAAAACAGCCTCACATTTTTTTTCTTAACCCTTTCACCTCTTGTCAGAAATAAACAGAATTCACAAGCTAAACATTTTATTCAATGCTAATACACCTTTGTCTCCTTTTCTTCTGTTCTTATCTCAAAGCTATAAACTGCACCCTGTCAGACCATAAGTCTGTATTTCACTTGTCCTATTGCACATTTAAATGCGTGTCTGTGCAGCACAAATTCACACTCCATGTTAAATCACTTCCTATGTTAAAATGAAGTACATTCTAGTACTTCTAATCAGACCATATTTTAACATTTATTACATTTTACAAATTTTACAAATCAAGAACAACCAGGACAACAAGAAACTATTTCCAGGCATTTTCAGAAAAGGACCTAATTTATTAATTTGCCTGGGAAAGTAATTGCAAATGCTCCTTTTATTTTATCATGTTCTCCAAGAAACCAAACAATTTCAAGCGCTTTTCCCAAAGATGTCAAACAAAGAACATACGACATTTCAGGATTCCAGTCAATTCCAACCTTTACTTATTTTGCAATTTATTCTGACAGGCTAACATTGCAGAGGTATTTTTGGCTCCACAAACCATGTCTCTCATGTCTCAAATTCACACTGCAGCTGAACATGATTTGTACACATTTCCTACTAATCACTTGAAAGGGATACAGCCCTTTCTGCCTAACCTAGCAAATTATTCATAAGCACTTTTTACAAAATGCACTTAAACACACACTCCAATTCTTACTCAACCCAGCACAATTAGCTCACTGACGGGCTAGCACACCACGTGGGCTACCTCCCATCCAAATATATACATATATCATTTGCTATCTGAGAGTCCGCTTTCAATTTCTAGACAACATATTTCTTCCCCTTTTATATCGATGTTCATATCCTGCCGACTACGCCAAAAATATTTTGAATGTGGCTTCTTGCCAACAAGCCACACCCAATCACTGCACTCCCACCTGGGAGGCAAATATATCATTACACCTTTGAATAATGTACACTTTTAAGCATGTCTTACCAGCCCTGGCACAGAAAAGACTGCAACACAAAGCAAACAGCACCTTTTGAAAAGGAGTTTTATTTAACAAAATGCAAAGACTATTACTTTTAGAATAAGGCTTGGGGTTTATTACATAATACTCTCTAAACAAGGCTGTCTCAGATACCAAATACATTAGATTCAAATATATGTAGCAAACCTCTAATCTACAGGCATGAATCAGTAACTGAGCAAATTTATAATCTAAATGGCATGAATCAATAATTATACTGATTAATAAACAAGCAATACTGATATAAGATAAGATATACTGGATGTCCTGCAAGAGATCAGAAAGATATATATACAGAGTAAAGGATCACTCTGGATGTGCACCTCCCACACCCCAATGAAAGCACCTTAAACGATCACAGCCACTTGCTCACATCAAAATGCAATAATCACAAAACTCAATACATCACCTGATGCATACACTGCCCACTTCTGGCCGGTGGAATTCTTCACACAGCCGGGGATCAGAGCTCAGCAATCAGGGTTCAATCCGAGATAGACACGTTTGCCCTCACTCGGAATCCAAACTCCCAAAACTACTACTTCCAACTTCCACCAGACCAGTGGAGGCTCCCCCTTTAATACAAGTGAAAGCATTGGTCGAAGCTTCTAGCAAGCTCCGCCTCCTTTTCCCATCAGATTCCTGTACCACTTTGTACCAAGGTCACACCTCCAGTTGATTAGGCCTTTGTTATGACTCTGGCATAGAGTGAGCACATTCCTCTGACAATAACCGGTTTCTACTAGCACATAGAGTGCAGAAAACAAATGCACTTCTCGCCTAGAATATCCCCAATTCAATATGGTTTTAGGCCCGGTCACTCTACGATCACTCAATGTTTGAACCTGTATCTGATCATAGGGAAATACACAATGGCCCGCCAAAGTACAATTCACATGGCGTTCATGGACCTATCGTCGGCTTTCGACTGCGTAAGCCGTAGAAGGCTCTGGGACGCCATGGCTAAAATGGGCGTGGAGCAGAACCTAATTAATTTGTTAGCAGATATGCATTCTGACACGAGAGCAAACGTCCGGTACACACAAGATCTAAAAGTGACAAGAGACTTTGGAGTGTACCGGGGTGTCCGGCAAGGGTGCATCCTAGCCCCGTTCCTCTTCAATCTATATATAAATGACCTGGAAGAGCATCTTTTAAATACAGGAGCAGATTACCCTTATGTTGGTCGGAAGGGACTGCCAGTTCTGCTTTATGCGGATGACGCAGTCCTTATATCCAGGACTGCAATTGGTCTCCAAATACTGTTAAATTCCTTTTTTGCTTTTATGAAGTCTCGACACCTGAGCATTAACAACTCCAAATCTTTTGTAATGAAGGTCGGCCAAGGTAATAAAAAGCCAAATTGCCTAAATGTTAACGGGGAAACAATCCCAGTAACAAAAACATTCTCTTACCTCGGAGTCCTGTTCGACCACAAACTGAATTGGGGACCCGCGGTACAGAAGAAAAAGGGAGAGGTAACCCGGGCAAACGCAGCAATATTTGATTTTGCAAGAAAAATGGGCAATAGCCCGGTGGCTGCACTGCTCCAACTTTATCAGGCCAAGAGTGTTGCTATCGCACGCTATGGCAGCGAGATATGGGGATATGCCTCACTAGGAGCCCTGGAGGTAGTAGAAAATAATTTCTTAAAACAGATATTGAGGGTTCCAAGGGGAACAGCCAACTTTTCTGTACACGAAGAGCTGGGTATGTCATACCTATGTGACAAGGTGGCAGTTAACCCCTTACTGTGCTGGTTAAATTGCTGGTTAAACAGTGATTTACCTCTTACCCAGCATAAATTGAGGGAAGCACTAACATGGGAAAATAGGCTTACGGTTCCCTGGATAAAGTACTTAAGTAAATGCTTTACTGAATTAGGGCGCCACAAACTCTTTTCAACCCCAGAATCCATTACGAAATTGGATGTTTCTATTGTGAAGAAGGCTTTTATTTCATCCAGGTATTTGGCTAGGGAGGATGGTGAATTAAAGAAAGGAAGTGTACGGAAACATGTGCTATTAAAAACATCTTTGCTCATGGAACCGTACTTGTCATGGCCCATGTCAAGTTATGATCGTTTTCTGCTGACGAGGTTTCGTCTGGACTTATTTCACTTATTACTGGCCGCGCCTAAGGGGACCCACCACAGTCAAGTGTTGCCGACTTGCGGCTGCGACGAAAAGTCTCCGCAAGACCTGGCACACTTTTTCTTTATTTGCCCCTTTTATATTGTACCACGGAGGCTATATTTAAAACCTTGCCTCAAAAAATTGAATTTTACACAAATCAGACCAGCACTTTACTATCTTCAGCTGCTAAGTTGTGATTGTACCTTATTTGTATGTAGCTTTTTAAAACTAGCACTTAAATTTAGGAAAAGTATGGAGGGGTAATAGTGCTACTGATAGATATATTCTTAGCTAACAACAACTTTTTACATCTTTATAGTATTTTTTTTATACTTTTATAGTACATTCTGCTTGTAACATTCTTGTTCTATGTTGTTTTTAAAATTTTCTTGTATGTATGAGCTAATATATGTTTAATGAAATATGCTTTTATGATTGTTATGACTAATAACCGAATAAAGTTACTTGACCTACTGACCTACTAGCACATGGAGTGTAGAAAACAAATGCACTTCTCACCTAGAAAGGCTCAGAAGATGGAGTCGCTTAAGCAGATGCCACTAATGCAAGATGGCATAAGATTATGCCAAAGCCAATAGGCAAGCCCTGCCATTAAGCAAGATAAAGTCAGAAAACAGAATGGTCAAAGCCAATAGTAAGAACTCATAATTCTCACCACTGACACATTCCTACACAACTGCACACCTTCAAATGCACATCCCACATGCTCTGCTCTTGGCAAGACTGTTCCACTCAGTAACAGCTCCCACTGAAAGACAGCAAGATTACAGAACAGAAGAGGAGCAGGCAAATGCAGGACCATCCTACATTAAGGAACACACTAAAATCACTTATAATGGTGGTGGTGAGGGTCATCACAGAGTGCCAAAATCAGAAGAGTGGCTCATTTATTATAGTGTCCCTTTCTGCACAAACACAATCATCCCTAGAACACTGGCACCCTTGCATCATGGTGCAAGGGTGGCTGCTGTTTTAGCGCAGGCGCTGGGGAGACCACATGGAGGCACCGTATTCCTGTACAGATTCCTGCGTTTTTAAATTACGCAGCTCAGCAAAGCAAAATTGCTTGTGGCACTACGCTGCGCAATTTCATTGTAAATATTCCCCCAAGTCCCTTCTTTCACCCCCAAAGGCACAGGGGGTAAAGGGAGGGGGGACCCAGTTCGGAGTCAAGTTAGGTCAGTAATTTGGTATATGTTTAGACAGCTCTAAACCATTTCAAGTGATTGTTTCTTCTATTTGAAATGTAATGTTTCAATTTTAAATTAACAAAAATCCTACCTTATTCTGATTTTGCCATTTATTTTTCCGGCTTTGACCTATAAATATAGATTGTGTGTCTAAAATACAGGCCAGGTGGCGCTCTAACCAGAAGGCATCTCTCTGGATGAACAGTGACCAATCTCCACCCTCGCAAGACCTCATGACAACCATCTGATTTTTTCTTCCTTGCCTCACATTGATTAGACTTGTGAAAAAATCCCATGACATATGCTCGGGCAAGATGTAACAGAATATAAGCTAAAACCCTTGTTAAACTCACACCAAATCTGTGAAAGCACATGGGTAAAACAACTTGGACACTAAACAGCAAATTGTAATAATAATGAATTAAATATTTGCTGCCCATTTAATATCATGCTATCTATGGCAGTTTAGCAATTATACCTTGACAAGTAGACAGCCACACTTATAATGGAAAATATTAAACTAAATGTTCATAATGTAAACTCGTCAAAATAAATCTGTTCAAGTAATGCATTACTTAAAACATGCAACACATGTTCTGATGGATTCTTAACTTTCCATCCGAAATTTGTAGGAGTCTGCTATTAGCAAAGAACATATCAGGGACATGCACAATACTGAACAAAAATAAGAACTTAGGGGTCGAATATGTTGGTGGTGAATCTGCATCCTCCGGGCCGTTGGAAGCCACCGCCGGCCCGGAGGATGCGGATTCACCGCCGCGGACATTGCAAACACCCACCGCGACATTAGGATACCGGTGGGATCAGCGGCGGACGGCAAGTCCCTCCGCCGCTGATCCGCGGTGTATGCACGTAAATATGGTGGCAGTGTCTGCAAGACACCGCCAGCCATATTAGGTTGCAGGCGGAAACATGCTTTTCCACGGCGGCTTTTCCGCCGTGGAAAATCATGCGGTCTTTTGTCTTTGGGGGCACGTTGCGGGCCCCCAGGGTGTTGGGGGGTGGGGGGTGCACATGGGAGGTACCTATGGTACCCCCCTGCTTTGGCATGCACAAGGTGGCAGGCACCACGCGGTGCCTGCCAAGTTGTGCATGCCAAAGTAAAACATGCATATTTGACATTGAGGCGGGTGCTGCTCAAAGCAGCACCTGCCGCTATGTAAAATATACGGGATGTGACCGCCAGGGTGGCGGTCACATCCTTATTGCTACGGAGGGCCGCCGCTGCCCCTGTGGTCAGTCCCTCCACCTCCGTCCACCATCCTAATCGACCACTTAATTAGGCGAGATGAAAGAGGATAGAGTGATTTTCTGGGAAAGGCATCAAACCAACAGCATTTGCTACCATTAATTGCCTGAACATGTATATATATTTTTGATGGGCAGGGGGCATGAGAAATAATTATTGAGGATGCACCAGACATTTAGTAAAGCCTTTACTCATTAAACACCAAGACCATTCACCCAGTACTCAGAAAAGTTGGAAGGTTCACGAAAGATAGGGTCATACTTATTCACACTATGGATGGCACATTCTTCACAAGTTGAACCAGGTTCCAGTCTGTGATGGAAACTTAGGAACAGTTTCAAAAGTCACCTCTTGATTAACAAACACCCTGCGATGCCACAGTAATAGCATATAGTGCACTATACAGATGGCAATAGTGTACATTATGCTGAT
The DNA here is from genome assembly GCF_964261635.1 of Lissotriton helveticus. NCBI lineage: Eukaryota > Metazoa > Chordata > Amphibia > Caudata > Salamandridae > Lissotriton > Lissotriton helveticus. The sequence goes on from NC_136057.1 coordinate 1,583,043,991, forward strand.
AAGACTTGATTCTGAGGACTGTGAAAGACTAAGGGACCTAGGGGCATATTACCAAGCAATAGCGATAATTATCGCTATTACTTGGTTAGAGACAAAAATTTACCGCTGAGCTGCGGCGATTTTTATCGCAAATAAACCTTGGTATTACCAAGGTTTATCGCAAATGCGATAAAAATCGGCCGCAATGCATGAATATCGCTGAAAAGTCAGCGATATTCATGCATTACCGAGCTAATGCTCTTAGCCATGTTATCCACCTACCATTGGATAACATGGCTAAGAACTGCTCAGGGCAGGTATTAGCTTTTGGAGATATTCGCGCTTAGCGCGAATATCTCCATAAGTTGGTAATAGGAGATAGCGATGTTAGCGACTGTTTCCAGTCGCTAACATCTTGGCACGCCCACTTTGCATGTCATTAGTGATAAATATCACTGACATGCAAAGTGGGGCCCAAGATGGTCGCTATCTCCTACTAGCTGTCGCTAACTGGTGTTAGCGACAGCTAGGTAATAGGGAGATAATGTTATCTCCGCTTTCTTGGCTTTTAAAGCCAAAAAAGCGGAGATAAACCCCCTTGATAATATGCCCCTAACTGTGTTAAAGCAGCGATGCACCAGTTTACTTCCGCCTGCTGCAGAACGCTTTGCACCTCTGTAGATGTGCCGTATTTACAATATACAGGGATTTTTGGTGCATTGCTGGAGTTGGTGGGAAAACTATCCAACTCCAGCAATGTGCCACAATACCGAGGAGTTTACACTGAAGCATCTCCTATTGAGTGGGGACCAATGTGTTAGGGTGTAAAAAGGTGACAAAGTCAAACATATTAGTCCTGGATATGACGCATACAAGTAGGCATAGTTCCCATTTGTAAGTGTAACATCGACATGTAATATCACCATTTGTGACATTACTTGCACATACCTTCCTTCTGTGGACAACCTACCTTGTGACCTGATTGCATATTGCAATCAAGTCACTACAGTGGTCTATTGGGCACAGCCAATGCATCATCCCTACCCCTGGGTTTAGCATACGTAGGGATTGTGACGCATTGGCAGAAGGGAAGCCTGAAGCGGAAAAAGAAACAATAGTAAATACCACTGTACTAGTTTTGCTGTAGGTGTTGCGAAGGAACGTCTACCATGCATAAATTAAAATCTACCTTGGCGCTGTCGATACCGACGCAGGTAAAAACCGACCCCACTTAAAAAAAGCGATGCATCTGCATCCATGTTAATATGGAGCACATGAAGTGTCGCCGTTGAGTTAAAAAAAAAGTGGCACAATGTCGGCGCAAGGAGCTGGTACATAAGACCCTAAGAATCAATAGAAATAACTGAATGGAAATTATTGCAACTGGAAATGAGAACCTGAAAGAAAAATGAAAATAAATGTGAAGGAATGTGAAAGTGTAAGAGCGAACAGCAAGAACGTTCTAATAAAATGTCCCGTCCTGGGAGGAAGTGGAAGGATCTATGGAAAATGTGAGATTGCTCTAAAGAATAAAAATGGTTGTGCATCTATAGGTAAAAGTTATTTTAAGCTCTGATCCCTATATGTACCAGTGATGGTTACTTGCAGCGCAGAAACTTAAATCTACAATAGAAAATTACACCATGCTCTGAATTCTAAAGGTACTAGAGAAACTTACCCTGGCTCACAGCCTTCCATGAACCAAAATGAATCATTTCAAGCACAGAGACTTACACGTGGCAGATAGAATTAATTCAGGCTCATAGACTAACATTTTAGAAAGTCACTTCAGTTTAGGATCTTAAATGTACCAGAGGAAGTTAATTCCTGCTCAGTTCCGTACGCGTGTCAGTAAAAGGTGATTTTATTCTGAAACATAGGTCTTACTTTCAGTTGCATTAGACTGTAATTTACCTTCGGTGATTATGACAGAATTTCTAATTGAGAAGAGATCGAAGCTGATCTTTTAAGCAAAGAACATTCGATGTATAATGGAGTACAACCTTTGAGGTAAAGGCAACAGCACATAACCTGGCATAAAAAAATGAACAGGCAACATATCAAACAACACTATCTCGAACGTCCGAAGGAATATTTTAGTCTTCATTAAAATAATATACATTTCTGTCAAGAATAATGAAGTGATCAATGTTGCTAGTAGATGGCAGTTTTCATTTATACTGCAGCAATTAAATTATTGTAAGTCAGAATAGACTGCGATACAATGTTCTAAGGGGTGGGTCTTTCTTTGAGTTCACATTCTAATGAGCATGGATGGGCACAATGTTCCTCCCAAGGCCTGATTACGATTTTGGTGGTGTGGCATTGGATCCGCCCCGCCGCTGCAATGCCAAGGCCATGGTCCGACTGGTCGCCAGATTAGGAGTTTCCTCTTGTCTGTTGTTGTATTGTTATTGTGGCATACTTATATAGCGCAACCTGTCACCACCAAGGGCATCCTGGCGCTTTGACCCATACTCAGTGAAAACAGTAGCTCAGCCTATCCTGGGAAAAGATGAGTTTTCAGAGCCTTTCTAAAAGAAAGGAGATCTCCAAGGCTTCTCAAGGATATAGGCAGAGAGTTCCAGAGTCTGGCTGCCGCTACTCTAAAAGAGCGGCCCCCCATCCTCACTCTCTGGAATCTTGGGACTACCAATAGTCTGGATGACGAGGAGCGTAACGCTCTAGAAGGACAATACCAGGCAAACATTCGCCGCAAAGGAATGGGGCCCAGGTCATGAATGGCCCTAAACACGATACACGCTGCTTTGTAGCGCACCCGTAGATGAACTGGCAGCCAATGAAGTTCTCGCAGTGCTGCCGTGGAAGAGCTGTGGTAGGGGCGAGAAAGGGCGAGTTTAGCAGCGATATTTTGCACCCTTTGCAGCTTGCCCAAGAGTGTTACCGGGGCCTCCAGAAGTAGTGCGTTACAATAGTCAAGTCGACTTAGGATGGTACAACGCACTACTTCTGGTCTGGCTTGCACAGGGAGGAGAGGAAGGACCTTGCGCAGCATACGAATCAGCATCATACATGTTGAAGAGATCTTATTCACATGTAGATCCAACTGCAGGTTAGGCCCAAAAATGACGCCTAAATTGCGCGCTGATTGTGCCGCAGACACCGTCTCTGAAAAGGACGGAGGCCAGAAGTCTACTGGGAGGTCACGAGGAACTCGATCAGTGGAACAGTGTAAAACCTCCGTCTTGGTTCCGTTGAACTGTAACGAGTTCAACCGGAGCCAGTCTGCTGTCGCCTGCATGCACCGATGGAAAGTCTCCAGTGTGACTGCGTCCTGTCCCTCCAGAGAGAAGACCAGCTGGGTATCATCTGCATAATTGCATGCAGAGATACCAAAGGTTTTAATGAGCTGGACTAGGGGGCGGAGGTAGACATTAAAGAGTATGGGGCTGATGGCCGAGCCCTGCGGTACTCCTTGTCCCACTCTCCGCTCCTCTGAACTGAAGGGGGGTAACGAAACCCGTTGCTGACGGCAGTCCAAGTAGGAGATTAACCACTCCCTGGCCTTATCCCTGACCCCGCATTCCTCCAGCCTAGAAATCAGGGTGGGATGGCTGACCGTGTCGAACGCGGCCGACATGTCGAGCAGCACCAAGAATGCTGCCCGACCACTGTCGACTCGCGCCCGCAGATTGTCTAGCACGGTCACCAACGCAGATTCGGTCCCATGCGCTGGGCGGAAACCGAATTGCGTCTCATCCAACCAGCTGTTCCCTTCTAGGAAGCTGGACAAAGCACGGGTGACCAGTTTTTCCATGATTTTAACCGGAAAAGGGAGCAGGGAAATTGGCCGGTAGTTAGAGAGGCAGGCAGGGTCGAGCGTAGGTTTTTTTAAGAGCGGGGATACCACTGCCTTCTTCCAGCAGCTTGGAACAGTAGCTGTCTCGAATGACTGACAGCAGATGGCGTGCAGGGGCTGGAAGAGGTCCTCTTGAAACACCCTCCATAGTCTTGGAGGGAGAGGATCCAGAGGCGAGCCAGAAGAAATCGTCAGAGCTAAGTCGCCGAACTCCTTCAAAGATGGAAGGGGAAAGCTGCTCAGCTGGGGTCGACTGGCCTCGCTCGCCGGAGCTCCCAAACTGAGGGTCGACTCCGAGGAAGAAAAAGAGTGACCTCTCAGCTGGGGTCGACTGGCTACGATCTCCGGAGCTCCCAAACAGAGAGCCTGATCCAAAATGGGAACAGAGGGGCCGCTCAGCTGGGGTCGACTGGCCTCACTCGCCGGAGCTCCCAGACTGAGAGCAGGCTCCACCAGAAGGGGGAGAAGGCTACCCTGCTGAGGTCGACTGGCTACAATTGCCGGAGCTCCCAAGCAGGGAGCTGAATTAGGAGCTGCGAGGGGAGAGCAGTTCAGCTGGGGTCGACTGGCCGCCGTCGCCGGAGCTCCCAAGCTGAGAGCCTGATCCGAAAGAAGAAAAGGAGGGCTACTCAGCTGGGGTCGACTGGCTTCCGCCGCCGGAGCTCCCGGGCTGGGGGGCTGCTCATCAGGTCGGGGTCGACTGGAGGGCGTGACCGGAGCTTCCTGACAGAGATTAGTAGCCCTCTGCAGGGGTCGACTGGCCATTTCCTCCGGAGCTCCCTCCTCAGTGGTGGGGTTCCGTGGATCCTGCAGACCTGCTAGGATTTTACGGATTTTTTCCTCAAAGGCGTCCGCCAGAGAGTCACAAAGCGCTTGCGACGAAGGAACAGCGCTCGCCACACACGTAGGGTGAGCCAGGTCCTTAACGATTTTAAAAAGGGCCTGAGCCTTGTTTGGGGCCTGACTCAAAGTAAGTTCAAGAAAGGTCGCTTTCGCTATCTTAATTTGAGCTTTATATTTATGCATAGCCGACCTAAATGCAATTTTCTCGGAGTCAAGATACTGCTTCCTCCAGACCCTTTCCGCGCGTTTACAGTCGAGTTTGAGCTGGCGAAGTTCGCTCGTGTACCAAGGACTAGCTCGGTTCACCCTCCCTCGCGACTTCCGAAGGGGCGCCAACTTGTCCAGCGAGCTAGTAATAGACTGACAGAAAAGGGTGTAACTATCTTCGACTGTGTTGCCAAGTTTAAAGTCCTCATCTAAGATGTTCGGCAATGGGACAGTATTTAGAATGCGGGACCAAGGCCTCTCTAGCTTAGCTAGAGGTAGTCCAGCCTTACGCGAAGTAGGGTCCTCCGACCAAAGGGAGAACCTGATCAAAAAGTGGTCCGTCCAGTATTGGCATTTGATGTCCACGAGTGATGCCCATTGAGGATCCGCAAACACTAGGTCCAAAGTGTGGCCTTTCCGATGCGTGGAGGCATTCGCCAGCTGTACTAAGTTGATATCTGTACAGGCTTGGCTAAGAGAAAAAAATGCATTATCCAGCGAGCTGCCTGCCCACAGATTGAAATCTCCAAGAACTAATAACCTGGAGTGGGAGCTGGCAAGTTCATAGACCAGGTCGATGAAAAAAGGGATGGATGGTGCTGGTCCCGGGGGACGATAACAAAGAACCCCCGAGCAGCAGATCAACTCCTGCTGTTTGACTGAGAAACCCATCAGTTCAAATCCCGGTACCTCTCGAATCTTTAACTGGGAGAGGGTAAGCGAGTCTCTATGAATGAATCCAATTCCCCCTCCTCGGTTAAGTGGACGCGGTGAGTGACTAATTTTATATCCTGGAGGGCAGGCTAAGCCCAGCTCAACCTCACAGTCCTCCCGAGTCCACGTTTCTGTGAGAAAGAGGACATCGAGCTGTTCAGACTCAATGAGGAAGGCTATTTCCGTGTGGTGCTTGCAGAGAGATCTGACATTAAGCAAACCACAGGTAATTGGCTTAGAAGTAGACGGTCTGACCGGGTCCTGCCCAGGTCTGAGTTCGAAGAGCTCACTCCGAGTGTAAGCTATGCGGTTTGAACCGAAGGGGCCAGAGGTAGCGGCCCTAAGCGCGTCCGTAGCGCGAACGGGCGCAAACGGGCTTACCTCTGGCGCACCTCCGGCGCCCCTACGGCGCCCCCGCTGCGCACCGTCGCTGCGCACTTGTCTAGCGGCCATCTTAAATGGCCAGCGGGGTGTCGCGTGGGTCCTGTCAGGGCGAGTGTCTCTCCCTCACCAAGATGGCGCTGAAAGTGGAAGGACTTCTCCCCACTCCAAGATGGCGCTCACAACCGGCGCGATGATGCTGCAGAGCCCCCGAGTCCCTTCTAGCCCACAAATGTGGGTGTATGGCGAATTATGGTGCGGGTAAGACTCCCTTATTTCCCCCTAAGCGGTAGAAAATTACAAGTTAAAAGCGCGAAGCGCTCGGCGCAATTTACATAAAATAAGGCAGGTGACGCTTTAAAATTCCTACAAGCCTGGAGCGATATGCGCGCAGCGCTGGAGCAGCGTTGGCACTAAGCACAAGTCAAGATCTGTCTGAGCGAGGTAGGAGGTCCTACTGATAATACCTCCTCCTCCAATGCGTGGGTCCTGTCAGGGCGAGTGTCTGTCAGGCTTTGTGTTTGACTTTCCCAAGGTGGTGCCCTGAAAATGGGCGCTCAATGGGTATGCCAAAAACAGCTCTTGCACAACATGGACTGTAAAGTCTATGAAGTGCAAGAACTAGTGTGCATGCACACGGAGGGGCACATGTTTTGTTCCCCTGTGTCCATTCACAGGGCATGAGGCACCAGGGGGTCCTGTAGGGACACCATTGTTCCAGTCCGCCACGATTTTCATGGTGCTGGAACCTCCATGAAAACTGTGGCAGGGAGGAAACTTGCAATATGCTTGGTGGGACCGCGGCTGTCCAGCCAAGCATATTACTGCCTCCTGACCGTTGCAACACTGCCATAGGGCAATGGCAATCTGACCGCCTTTGTTATAATAGGGCAGTTGGGAGACCACCACCGCCACACCCTCACGAGCCTTTTGGTCTGTGGACCATCATACTCATTATCAAGGCCATAGTGTTTCCTTCTCTTGTTAGGTAATACATCCGTTACTGCACAATGTTTCTGTTTAACACTGTTTCTGACGCTAAACTTGGTCCTATTGCATAACAGCAGTTTTAACAGAGTACAGGATGTGTAGAATGGCATATTCATATTTTTGAAGATCGAGGATGCTATTACTTTAGGGGAAATGTAAATACAGGTGTATTTGATGCAATACTGTGATTCCCATCACAATAAACTTTCTAATCTATAACATTTTAAATATTGTATTTGGAAAATGGTTCTATGATCAGAACCACTTGTCCTCATTTTTCAATCATTCCTCCATCTAAGGATTCCAGGAGTTGCTTAGGGGCCCCACTTAATTCACTTGTTCAGTGACACATTGCTAAAACCTAAATATGTGTGTGGTGTCCCCAAAGGCCAGACCTCACACTCAGAACATTTTCCAGCACCTCTTTGAGTCTGCTGATGTGACAATGCCTTTGACAGTGGGCTGTTGACAAATCTTGGTGGTTAAAGGCTGCACAGCTAAGACTTATAGAAGAGGCGACAGTGGAGAGCTCTTATGAGTCCCACTCTTAACAGCAAACATGTCATTTATGTAACCATGATAGGTTACTTGTACCATGGGCAGGTGTGGACAGCCAGTACACCTTTCCTATAAAATCCAACCACAGACCAACTATCTCCAGGTTTCTAAAGAGTTGTGCTGATGGAAATGACCATCTCGTGTATGGTATACCCCCAGATTTTTGCCTCGATTGTTATTGCTGGCTAAGGACCTATGTGCACTTTACCACTGCTAATCAGAGATAAATTGCCTGTGCTCCCCTTTCAACATGATGAAATTTACTTACCCCTAATTGCCATATGCAACATTTCTGTAAATCCTGTGTATGTGGTATAAAAGTGTACCCAGGGCCTCCAAGTTAAATGTCAGAAATGGACTGCAGCTCCCATTGTGCCATTCACTACAGTGGCTGCATAAACACAACTGCAGCACTACCCTCTGTAGCCTGGCTGTGCAGTTTTAAAACCGCAAATTAAACCTGTCAAAATAACCCTTTTTGACAGGCCTAAGTCTTCCCTATACATATTAATATGCCACCCTCTAAGTAAGCCTTACTGGCCAAAAGGAAGGTGCCTTGTATTTAAAAGTAGGACATGTAAAAATGTAATGTTAAACAAGTCCTTACAGTGACAAGGCCCCAAAACATACTTTCACTGTAGCAGGGTTGGCTGTTCTATATGAAAGCACTGGATACAACATTACATTTGATATTGTTATCTCCATCTAGGAAACAGGTACAAATTTCATTTTTGGACTTTTGGAAATATTTATTACAAGCCAAATTCATTGGTACAAGCAGTTTTGTAAAAAACATTTTGGAAAAGGTACTTTTAGAAAGTTACCTTTTAAAGGCCTAAAGCCCCTAATGCTTATTTGAATGAGCAAAACTATCACCGCAACTAGCTATTTCAGAAACTAAGTTCGAAGTTATTACTTCCAACTGGGTCCAACTTGGTTACTTTATCTGACCTGATTTCCATTATGGTCCGCCTCAACTTGCACCAGTCCAGTGCAGCCAGATGGCCAAGGTTGGAGCTATTGTGAACCTTAAATTAAAAAAAAATCATAACTCTAGTTTTCCTTGTTGGATTTCTTTTGTTTTGATGTCATTTTATTTATTAAAATGTACTATATTCTTCTAAATTGGTTTATGATCTTCTTGTGTTGCATTTTGGTTGTATTATCGGGTCTACTGACTCAGTGGACTAATGCATCTACGGCAGGGGCTGTGTTCGATCTCATGGTCACCGGTTCAAATCCCGGCGGGTCCACTCAGCCTTTCATCCATCTGTGGTCGATAAAATGAGTACCATTGAATTCGGTAACAACAAACATCTGCTATTCAGTACCAAGAGATCCCAATGGGGTAAACGTGCTCTTTACAAATACAGATGTAATGTTATTACTGTTTTGGTACTGCCTAAATACTTTACACATTGTCTCTAAGTTAAGCCTGCCTGCTCTGTGCCTTAGCTTCCAGGGGGTTGGGCTCAGGTTAATTGTTTCACAACGGCTCGCGCTGACATGGGTTTTCATTATTATTCGAGGTGGGTTCTCACCGCCCTCAATTAATGCCCCAATTTCCTTACATTCTACTCGATCAAACACCTTGACATCAAGAGAGAGGGACACTTTCTCCCCATACCTTCCCTGACTGTCTGCATGTTGTCTCCTGAGGATCTACGAGACATCAATCAATCAATCAGGAGTTTGTTAAAGCGCGACTACTCACCCGTAAGGGTCTCAAGGCGCTAGGGGTGGGGGGGGGTTTTGGGGGGTGCAGGTTCCATTCCATCAAGGAGGGGGTCTGTCGAAGAGCCAGGTTTTGAGGTTTCTTGCGAAGATGGGGAGCGATGTTGTCTGTCTGAGGTGGAGCGGAAGGGCGTTCCATGCTTTGGCCGCGAGGAAGGAGAAGGAGCGGCCTCCCGATCTGGTCTTTCTGGTGCGGGGGACCACAGCGTAGGAAAGCTGGGCTGATCGTAGGGTCCTTTGGGGTGCGTGGAATTTGAGTCGGCTGTTCAGGTATGCTGGTCCGGTGCCGTGGAGGGCCTTGTGTGCGTGGGTGAGCATCTTAAAGGTGATTCTCGCCTCAACGGGAAGCCAGTGGAGTGTGCGCAGGTGCTGGGAGATGTGGCAGTGTTTTGGCAGGTTGAGGACCAGTCTTGCCGCAGCGTTCTGGATGTTCTGTAGCTTGCGGATGAGGTTTTTGTTTATTCCGGCGTAGAGTGCGTTGCCGTAGTCGAGTCTGCTGGTGACCAGGGCGTGAGTGACTGTCTTTCGGTGTTCGAGGGGGATCCATTTGAAGGTCTTACGAAGGAGGCGGAGGGTGTGGAAGCAGGAAGATGAGACAGAGTTGATCTGGCGGTCCATTTTGAGCTCGGAGTCCAGGATGATTCCCAGGTTGCGTGCGTGGTCTGTGGGAGTTGGCGGGTTTCCGAAGGCGGTGGGCCACCAGGTGTCACTCCAGGCGTCGGGGTTTGGGCCCATGATGAGTACTTCTGTTTTGTTGGTGTTTAGTTGTAGGCAGCTGTTTTTCATCCATTTGGCGACGGCTTCCATGCCTTCTCGAAAGTTGCGTCTGGCGGTGTTGGGCTCGTTGGATAGGGAGAGGATGAGCTGGGTGTCGTCTGCATATGACACGATGTTGAGTCCGTAGGTTCTGACGATGGGGGCAAGTGGAGCCATGTAGACGTTGAAGAGCGTCGGGCTGAGGGAGGAGCCCTGGGGGACTCCGCAGGTGATAGGTGTGGGGTCCGAGAGGAAAGGGGGAGTCTGACCCGCTGCGTCCTGCTGGAGAGGAAGGAGCAGATCCAGTCGAGGGCCTTGTCCTGGATTCCTGCATCGTAGAGTCTGCGTATTAGGGTGCGGTGGGAGACTGTGTCGAACGCCGCTGATAGGTCGAGGACGATGAGGGCTACTGTTTCTCCTTTGTCCAGTAAGGTGAGGATGTCGTCTGTTGCGGCGAGGAGGGCGGTTTCCGTACTGTGGTTTTTTCTGAAGCCGGATTGGAGGATGTTGTGTTCTTCAATGAATGTGGCGAGTTGGCTGTTGATGGCTTTCTCGATGGCTTTCTCGATGACTTTCGCTGGGAACGGGAGCAGGGAGATGGGTCTGTAGTTTTTGAGGTCGGTGGGGTCCGCTGAGGGTTTCTTTAGGAGGGGGTTGACCTCGGCGTGTTTCCAGTCATCGGGGAATGAGGCGGTCGCCAGGGAGCGGTTGATGGTTTGGCGGAGCATGGGTGCGATGGTGTTGGCGGCTCTGTTGAAGATGTGGTGGGGGCAGGGGTCCGTGGGGGCCCCTGAGTGGATTGACCTCATTGTCTTCAGTGTGTCTTCGGTGGTGAGGGCTGTCCAGTCATCAATCGCTGGTTTCCGGGTGTCGGGGGTGGTTGGTGAGGGTTCAGTGTGTTGGTTGTCTTCGTCGAAGTTGTCGTAGATGCTCTTGATTTTGTGGTGGAAAAAGATGCTGAGTTTGTCGCAGAGGTCTTGTGAGGGAGGGATGTCGGTAGACTCGCTGGTGGGTTGGGCAAACTCCTTGATGATGCTGAAGAGTTCCTTGCTGTTGTGTGCGTGGGTGGAGATTCTGTCTTCAATCGCTTTTTTCCTCGTTTCTCTGATGAGTTGATGGTGGGCGTTGGTGGCGGCTCTGAAGTTGTTGTGGGCTTCTGTGGATTTGGTGTTTCTCCAGGCCTTTTCGAGGCGGCGGCATGTGCGCCTGGACTCTCGAAGTTCGGTGGTAAACCATCTGGCATATTGGCACGGGTATTGTTGTTTTTCTTGAGGGGGGCTATGGTGCTGGTGCTGTCCGAGATCCATCTATGCAGGGTTCGGGCTGCGGTGTTGGGGTCGTCGTTTTCCGCGATGGTTGGGGTGGAGTTGTTGAGTGAGGAGGTGAGCTGGTCATCGGTGATTTTGGTCCAGTTTCTTTGTGGAAGCAGGTGCTGGTGTCTGTGGATGGTGGGTGTTCTGAAGGTGAAGTGGACGCAACGATGGTCGGTCCATGGGAGTTCGGTGGTGTGGCTGAAGGTGATGGAGTTTCCTGTAGTGAAGAGGGGGTCGAGGGTGTGTCCTGCTGAGTGCGTGGGCTCGGTCACGATCTGGCGGAGTCCAATGTTGTGGAGGTTGTCCAGGAGGGATGTGGTGTTGGGGTCCAGTTGATTGTCGAGGTGGAAGTTGAGGTCTCCCAGCAGGGTGTAGTTGGTGGATGCGATGGCCTGCGGGAGATAATGTCCGTGATGGAGTTGGCGAAGGGTCCGCGGGGTCCAGGGGGTCGGTAGATGAGGGTTCCTCGAAGGGCGGCGGTGGGGCTGGCCAGTATCTTGAAGTGAAGGTGTTCCATCAGTTCTGTGGACTCGTCAGGGAGTGTGCTCAGGCGGAGGCTGGATTTGTGGACGATGGCGATTCCTCCTCCTGGGTGGATGGGGCGGTCCTTCCTGGAGATCTTGTATCCTTGGGGGATGGCGATGGCGATGTCCGGTCCCGAGGTGGTGTTGGTCCAGGTTTCGGTGAAGAATGCTACGTCTGGGGTTGTGCTGTCGAGGAGGTCCCAGATTTCTGTGGCGTGTTTGTGGAGGGATCGGACGTTGAGGAGGATGCATTGCAGGGTCTTCAGTTCGGTTGTGTTCTTGTGGGCGGGTTGTGCTGGATCCGTGTTCTTGGCGGTGCTGCAGGTGTGCCGGCAGCGGTGACAGCTGAAGGGTCCATGGGTGTCGGCTGGTGATGCTAGCTTGCAGTTGATGTTGCAGCCTGGGTTGAGTGCGTGGAGTGCTGCTGGCTCGTAGCGTTGGCGGGGCGGAGGTCCAGGGTTCCTGGTGCTGGTCGCGGACGGGTCGCAGACGGGCGCAGACGTGCTTGCCTTTGATGCGCCTTCGGTGCATCAGCGGCGCGCCCGCAGACCGCGGCCGCCATTAAGTAGGGGTCGGGGAGGGCTGGACAGCTGGGAGGCGGGAGCGGGGAGGGGAGCTGGATTGGGCCGGTCGTGCTGGGGGGGGAGGGGCCGCGGGGGCAGCAGCGGCGGGGAAAGGTAAAGGGAGGAAAGAAGGGATAAAGAAAAAAGGGAAAATAGGCAGAAATAAGGAGAGACATGAAACCTGCTTGCGGAGGGCAAGTCAGCGAGATCACTAGAGGACCAAGTCTACTGGAAAAAACCTTCACAAGTATCTTCATATCAGTGTTCAACAAAGAAATACGCTTGTAACTGGTAAATTGAAGAGAATCCTTTACTAGATTCTGGAAAGACAGGTATAATTGCCCGAGTTTAATTAAAGTCACAATTTTCCTATGCGTTTAGCATCCAATATGCTTTGCATAACAACTGTGAGGCCTTAGTTTTATTGATTGTTAGACCTGGCATTTCGTGGCGCGATTACCCCTGACTTTTTGCCTCTACCTCCTCTATTTTTGTTGCTATGATGGATTGCGTTTTACTGGCTTAGATGCTTTGGGCACTTTGCCGCTGCTGATCAGTGTCAAAGTGCAAGTGCTCCCTGTATAAAGTGTGATGGTAATTGATTGTCCAGCCTTACTAGTAAAGACCCTAGTAATGTGAACTATGTGTGCCAGGGTTGGTAATGCAAAAGCTACTCGTGGGCTTGCAGCACTAATTGTGCCACCCACACAAGTAGCCCTAAAGAGAGAACTAATGCCTGTCACTGCAGTGCCTGCACGCAGTTTGCTAACTGCCATGTTATCCTGACAGGTGTACCCACTTGCCAGGCCTTACCCTTCCCTTTCCATGCACTTGAGACACCCCTATGGTAGGTCCAAGGTAGCCCCCTGGGCAGGGTCCAGTGTCTGTGAAAGGTAGGACATGTACTGAGGTGTGTACCATGTCCTAACAGTGAAATACTCTCAATTTCATTTTTCACTGTTGCAAGGCCATCTTTCCCACAGGACAGAATGGGGAAGGCTGTGTAATATGTTTTCAGCCTATCTTCCCATAGGCTTAAGATAGAGAGGTGAAGTTTAGTGTGCCGGAACTCGCAATTTAACAACACGTCTTTTTGTGAAGGTGGTTTTTGCATTGTGTTTTTGGAAACTGCGCTTTCAGAAGTGGCTAGTTTCTTTGTTCTAACAATTCTGTGTGCCTCTGCCTGGTTGTGGATTGACTGTCTGGATTTTAATGTGATAAGGTCTGGGAAATGGTTTGACCCAGTGGAGGAGTAGGAGACAGCAACAGGCTGACCTGCACCTCGAGTGTAGGGGGGATGAGTAGCCCCTGGAGGTGAAGAGGCATGGGCATGGGCTGCTACCATAAAAGAATGGCTCCACCTCCTGCTGAGTGATTGAGGAACCAGACCCCCACTGATCAAAGGAAGAAGGTGTCACTGGCAGGGAGACACCCAGAACTGGTTTGGACAGGAGTCAGTGCACCCTTGAACCCAGTGACTTCAAAGACATTTAGGGGATTAATAATGAGAGCTGAAACCCCTGAACGTTGGACTGAGCAAGACTGAAAAGGATTGAAACTACCTTGTGGTCAAGAGGATCCTCTGCCAAGGAAGAACAGCTAAAGAGATGGACTGACCCTTGCTGTGTGTTCTGGGGCTGGCCTGCAGTTTGCTGATTTAACTAAGGATAGGCTAAGGGACTTTGCTGTGTGCTGTGTCCCGAAGTAACTTGCCCCCAAGGGCCCGAGGAGAGCTGGCTCCCTGTTGTGGAAACGTAGGAACATCAAAGTTTCCAACTAAGTCTCAGGAGCGCTGTGTGCGTGTGCTTTTGGACTGTGTGGACCGGCACCCAACCGAGTCTCAGTGACACTTTGTGCATGTGTATTTGCAGCCTGAGACTGCCGTTGGGGCCCGTGGTGCTGGTTGAAAAGTGCCCTGTGACTGCAGTGCCCCTGCAGCGTGAATCATCCTCCAAGCTCTGTGAAGTTGTTTGTGGCTCAAGCCTTCATCGTAACAGAGGCTGCGGATCAAGATCGCCGGCCCGAGCCGCAACGTGCTAAAGGATATCGTAAAGCTAAGGAAGTTGTGAGGTAATCGTGAACGTTGATTGCAAGAGGAATCTGCCCAGGATAGTCAACAATGGAGAAGGCAGCCCGATAACCTGTCCGGCTACAGCATCGCCCTACATCGGAGCTGCGTCTTCTTCAGGAGTGCCCAGCAGGACGTCTGACGAGCGGGGAGAGAGAGAGCGAGGCTACACATCCCCCAGGTAAGGCTTGGACTCCTGTCAGGAGCCGCAAGCATGTGTGGCCTGGGGAGGAGTAAAGGAGTGCTCCCGTCTCTCTACCGCTGTATTGCGTTAGACACGCTGAGTTCTCGAGCGGCCCGGACTTGCCCGGCAGTACCGGGCCGCCCTCGGAAGTTCAAGACTGCTGTCTGTGGTTGGGGCCTAGTGGTGCCCGAACTAATCACGTCGATTGGCCTGGTATTATTCCTGCATTACGAACTGTCTTATTACTTGAATTGCGGATTGAATTATTCTTGCATTACAAACTGCCGTATTACTTGCATTAAGGAGTGCGTTATAGTTGCATTAAGGAGTGCGTTATACTTGCATTACGAACTGCCTTATTATGTTCATTGAGAATTGAATTATTCTCATATTACGAACTGTCGTAATACTTGCATTAAGGAGTGCGTTATACTTGCATTACGAACTACCTGATGACGTGCATCGAGGATTGCATTATTCTTGCATTACAAACTGCCTGATTACGTGCATTGAGGATTGCATTATTCTTGCATTACGAACTGCCTGATTACTTGCATTGGGGATTGCATTATTCTAGCATTACAAACTGCATTTGTCTGACAATACGAACTGCTTTACGAACTGCATAGCATTGCATTAGGTCTGCATGTGAAAATCGCAAACTGCTCAATAATACCGCAAGAACCTACAAGAGTTTGTTGGCCTAATAACTGGCAAAGTGAAATATTACAAATTTGCATATGCTGGGTTTTAATCTTTGTTCTTACCGTATTTTTCTTCTTGATAAAGATACCGCTATTTTCATACATCAGTGTGGTGTCCATTTGTGGTGTTATCACTGTGTCACTAGGAGTGTGGTTGCAAATACTTTACACATTGCCTTGAAGATAAGCCTGGCTGCTCGTGCCAAGCTACCAGGGGTGAGCAGGGGTGATCAAAGAGGGTGTCCCTCCTTTCCCTGACTAGAATGAAGGGTCCCTATTTGGCCTAATGTAACTGCCTCAGCCAACTAGAGACCCCAAGTTCTAGCATTGATCCTATAACATTTGATCTGGAATATTTCTTCTCCTGTGAACTTCCCAGGCTTCATGTCGTTTATGGCTTTGCCTAGCTCCTCCTCTGAAATACAGCAACCCAAAGTAGTGGCCTGCTCTTCATCTCAGCACAGCAATGTAATATACACAAGAAAGTATTTTTCTTGGCGGGATATAGGTTTATATTTTGGGTCATATAGCTTCTCAGAAAATTTCTGAATCTCCCTTACAATATCTAATGGGTGAGTGAGAAGTATACCCTGAGAGGTATATATCGCTGGGAATGTAGACATGTTTTTGTTGTTGTTTCAAAGCACATTTAGCTTGAGTTGCGAAGAGTGTATTAAGTTCTGATTTTGCCATAGTGAGAGTTTGTAAAAATTGATTTGGTGAATGAATAATAGAATGCAGCCGATGCCGCTGACCATTCAATACCTACTTATAGGGGCAGAGGATGCTCTTCCATAAAAGATTACTTTCACGTCGATTGGCTTGGTATTATTCCTGCATTATGAACTGCCTTGTTACTTGCATTGAGGATTGAATTATTCTTGCATTATGAACTGCCGTATTACTTGCATTAAGGAGTGCGTTATACTTGCATTAAGGAGTGCGTTATACTTGCATTACGAACTGCCTTATTATGTGCATTGAGGATTGAATTTTTCTCGTATTACGAACTGCGTATTACTTGCAATAAGGAGTGTTATACTTGCATTCCGAACTACCTGATTACGTGCATCGAGGATTGCATTATTCTTGCATTACAAACTGCCTGATTATGTGCATTGAGGATTGCATTATTCTTGCATTACGAACTACCTGATTACTTGCATTGGGGATTGCATTATTCTTGCATTACAAACTGTATTTGTCTGACAATACAAACTGCATTACGAACTGCATAGCATTGCATTAGGTCTGCATGTGAAAATCGCGAACTGCTCAATAATACCACAAGAACCTACAAGAGTTTGTTGGCCTAATAACCAGCAAAGTGAAAAAATACGAATACACATCTGCTGGGTTTTAATCATTTGTTCTTACCGTATTTTTTTTCTTGATAAAGATACCGCTATTTTCAATAAATCAGTGTGGTGTACATTTGTGGTGTTATCACTGTGTCACTGGGAGTGTGGTTGCAAATACTATACACATTGCCTTGAAGATAAGGCTGCTCGTGCCAAGCTACCAGGGGGTGAGCAGGGGTTATCAAAGAGAGTGTCCCTCCTTTTCCTGACTAGAAGGAAGGGTCCCTATTTGGCCTAATGTAACTGCCTCAGCCAACTAGACCCCAAGTTCTAGCATTGATCCTACAACATTTGATCTGGAATATTTCTTCTCCTGTGACTTTCCCAGGCTTCATGTCGTTTATGGCTTTGCCTAGCTCCTCCTCTGAAATACAGCTACCCAAAGTAGTGGCCTGCTCTTCATCTCAGCACAGCAATGTAATATACACAAGAAAGTATTTTTCTTGGCGGAATATAGGTTTATATTTTGGGTCATATAGCTTCTCGGAAAATTTCTGAAACTCCCTTACTATATCTAATGGGTGAGTGAGAAGTATACCCTGAGAGGTATATATTGCTGGGAATGTAGACATTTTTGTTGTTGTTGTTGCAAAGCACATTTAGCTTGAGTTTCGAAGAGTGTATTGAGTTCTGAATTTGCCATAGTGAGAGTTTGTAAAAATGATTTGGTGAATGAATCATAGAATGTAGCCGATGCTGCTGACCATTCAATACCTACTTATAGGGGCAGAGGCTGCTCTTCCATAAAAGATTACTCTTTTCTTTCATCTAATTTGACTGACTTAGTATTACAAGGGAACATACTTCCTTCTACTTATGGGGATCATAATTCCATCGAGGTGGTAACTGCCTTGTCCCCCCCCCCCCGAACTTAGAGGAGAGTGCAGAATCTGCAAATTACTACTAATGGTTTATGACTAAGGTGGAGAGTTGTTGGGCCCGTCCAACTCTTTCATGCTGTGATGACTGAGAACCCCAAATGTGGTTGCGATTTGTTTAACACACAACGACTCAGAAGATAAGTGGTCCCGGCTTTCAACCTTTGTAAGAATATTAGAAATAGATTATTGTGCCCAGCAGCTATGCCCGTCACTAAACCAGGTGGTTTAATCGTGAATGCTCTGGGGCTAATCACCAATGGCGCAAAGCACTTACAGCCACCCATTGGGCATTGGGGACACCTGGAAGTAGCAGCATGGCTTAAAGAGTATAAAGAGATTACCTTTAGAAGCAAGAGGGAAGTGCGGCAACATCAATTGGATCCCCTAGTACTGTCAGCAGCAACAAGGAATGGTAAATAATTTTGGAAGGCAGTGTCTGATATGAAGCGCCTGAATCATGCAGCCACCCCAATAACTTGCCATATAACTAGTGATGCCTACGAAGCCCAATTTACTGAAATGTATGCTGTAACTCAGACCCGACCACCTTTATTATGGAGCACTCACCAGCAGAATTCCAAGCAACCTTGAGTGAGGTGGAAGCGCTATCGGCCAGAGTATAGGTGGCAATGCCCCTGGCCCGGATGGCATCCCAAACGATCTTATCAAGCCCAGTCCGAGTTCTGGGCACCTTTATTGGTGAGTGTTTTTAACATTTGACTCACTCTCCACTACCCAGCTCTTGGACTATCTCTATTATAATGGCAATCATTAAAAAGGGCGCTGCTCACAGCCTAGCTGCAATAGACCCGTCTCTTTGATTGACAACACAGTAAAGATACTTAGGAGGGTTCTCTAACAGAATAAGAGAATGGCTATGAAAAAGTCCCTCCTGCTTCCGTGCCATTACGGTTTTAGGAACCAAGTTGGAACAATTAAAAAATCCCTAAATCTGTTTCTTATCATTGGGAAATACACCATTGTGAAACAATCTCCCCTATATTTGGCTCTTATGGATTTCACCTCAGTATTTGATTGCGATAATCACTCAAAGCTGTGATCAATTCTTCTTTCACAGGGAATGGATGAAGCACAATTGCACTTTCTCTGTATTTGCACATGGACATGAGGGCCAGGGTCAGAATAACCAGAATAACCACAGAAGGGGAGGTCACCTCAGACATAGGTGTTTTTTCATGGAGTTAGACACAGATGTGTCTTTGCACCACTTTTATAAATCTTTTATTTTAACAATCTCCATTTGTTTATTGAATATTACACCAGATGCCCCTAAAATTAAAGACTCCATACTAGCTTCACTTTTGTACGCCGGCGATGTCGTCTTGATGACACGAGCACCTTTTAGTTAATGGACACTTTCGCACACTCCACCAGCTCCCCATCGAAGTTAGATTCGCCTTCAAGATGTAAACCCACGCTCACTAGGCCCTCCACGACACCAGACCAGACTACCAGATCAGCTGAGTCAAATTCCACGCACCCCAAAGGACCCTACGATCAGTCCGGCTCTCCTACGCCTTGGTCTCCCTCACCAGAAAGACCAGATCGAGTGCCCGCTCCTTCTCTTTCCACGCGGCCGGAGCCTGGAATGACCTTCCGCTCCACCTCAGACAGATAACATCACTCTCCATCTTCGCAAGAAACCTCAAAACCTGGCTCTTCGACAGACCCCCTCATTTTTGTTTGATTAGTGTGTAGTAATGACAAACAAAATTAATGTCTATGATATCCTCCTATTTTATTATATGTATTTACTGTGATTCTTTCTAAATAATGTGCATGATTTTGTGTAAAATCTGGATGTGGCTCTCTGTTAAGAAAGATATTTTGCTTTGTAGAAATCCATGGTTTCATTATATGTACTTTTTTATATAACTTTTTTAACAGATTTTTATAGAATAAATATTCACATATTGGCTTTTGAAAGGAATTAGCTTTCTTAGATGATATTGGCATGCTTGGGATGAATGGTGCATGATTTGACATCGGTTTGTTCAAACATATATAAAGGGAATGCTTTATTTTTGATTAACATGACCAATGCATCACAGGAGATGTTTGCCTGCAATCTGACCAGTGACCAGCAGAAACGGACATACTGTCCCTCACTAATACAGATTGTCCAACATTAAAGCAGGCTTTATCCAGAGATAATGCTATTTATATAGCTTTGCACACCTTTGAGGATTGTGAACACTTGCCACCAAACTAAAATACTTTATACGCTTTATAAGCAATTACTAAAGAGGAGTTTGAATCAAGTCTTTAAGAACTTCTCGTTGGGAGGCTCAACAAACAGGAAGTTTTCTTTTTTGTGGAAAAAACTTTGTGACAGTAGAATCTCACACTATTGCATGCTTGTATTTTGGAGCCAGTGAGGATAAAATACCCTCAAATTACCTGATTTTATTTTCAAGTGTGGAGATTGCAGGCAGGAAATGTGGTACAATGATGGTATTTGTCACTTGGTATGCTTTTTGGGGCATTGACAGACATGATGGTCACTTGTCCTTAACACAATTACTGCACCACAGTGACCATTGTAAGTGGACTTTGAGGCTATGCAGACAGAGACATCTGGTTTGTCATAGAAAATGCATCTTAGTATTTGCAACCCTGTACACTACATTTTGTAAAGCGTAATATCCAAATTATGTTCCATTTTTAAAGATGTAATTATAGTTGTAATAAAGACGCACACACCTAAAATGAAAAATGAACGCAAGTTAAACCAGTCAAAAGGAAATATACTCTTTTTCCTTATGAAACCTCAGTTAGCTAATGTGATCACTGCAGATGCCCTAGTGTGTGACTACAGAGTCACAGAATTGAATCCTGATTGGTGCAGTGAGGGATAGTGTCTTGTTTATCGTGCTACAATGTCCCAGTCTGTGTCAGAAAGCACTGCGAATGTCATTGTTGTCATTGAAAACTGTGTTGCACTGTATAAAACAGACTGGTGCAAAATACTGTTTAAGATAAAAAATATGTGTTTTCAAAATATACATTTTAGTGATAGGAATCCACACCATATCTAATGTAAATATTTATATATATGCCCATTAAAAGGGTGTACTCCAAGTCTTTGAAGGAGATAATATTTCAAACCGAATCCCACTTGGCTGAGGCGTCCCTCAGGGTTCCTCCCTAAGCCTGACGCTGTTTAACATCTATATGAGCCCCCATGTACAGATTGTCCTCCCCTTCGGGATAGAAATTGTCCCCTACGTCGATGACACCCAATTAGTGGTGACCTTAAATCATCCAGAAAAAAACCTTGCCCTGCTTCGGCCCCTGACTTGAGAGAGTTACCAAATGGATGGAATTCTCCTTCCTCAAATTGAGTGGAGATAAAAAGGAGCTCATGCTGCTGGGCAACTCACCCATCTTTGATATTGGTCTAGCATGGCCAAGCTGTCTCAGCTCCCTGCCCACGCCCAAAAACCAGATCAAAAGTCTCGGCATGTGGCTAGATCAGTCACTCACATTTGATCATCAGGCGACGAAACTGGCCGCATCTTGGTATGGCATCTTACGGATGCTCCGCAAAGTCCTCTTGCTCCTTCCCTTTTCAGAAAGGAGAATCATGGTCCAGGCATTGATCCTGTCCCGCCTCGACTACGGAAATGCTCTGTATGTAGGATCGCCAGGGGCGATCACAAATAAACTGCAATTCATTCAGAACTGTGCAGCACACATGCTTCTTAAGATTCCTAACAGCCACTCTGCAGGATCTGCTTTGAAAACCTTGCAGTGGCTTCAGATTGTGGAAAGAATACAATTCAAGTCCCTATGTATGTCCCCTGGGTGAACAGCCGATTCAGGGCTGACTCAGCAGGGCCACGCTCGAACAAACGGCGGCGGCCATCTTGGATAGGGAGAGTATAAATACAGACGGCCACTGCCTCGCGCAGCAGACGCGTACAGCGGGCGCGCCATAGTCGCGCCGGAGTCCAGCCAGAGTCCTGCCCGTCTGCGCTCGTCCGCGCTAGGCCGGGCTTTGGGCTCTGGCATACCCCTTATTTGGTGAGTAAAGCCACTACATCCACCATGACTCTTACATATTCCTCCGAAGAGTTACTTGCACTACGTGGTGTTCCCAATAATAATTGCTCCACCTATCCTTTCCCGCCTCATAAGTTCAGCTGTCCTTGCTGTAGCTTCTCACTAAAAACCCCTACCACATGTAGATCCCTCCAGCATCAAGGTAGACGAAAGAGACAGGTATGCTCCAGGTCAGCTTCCACTCGCCCCCTTTTAAGATTTTGGAGCATAAATTGCAGATCCTTACCACAACACAGATACAATATCCACGATTTTCTCGTTCAAAATCAACCTGATGCCATATTCCTGACCGAAACGTGGCTCAGAGACTGCTCAGGCCCGGATATTGCAGACGCCATTCCCTCTAATTATGCCATTCTTCGTCAAGATAGAGTTTCTGGCAGGGGTGGAGGAATTGCAATTATTTACAAGAGTGCATATACTTGTAAATTGGTAGACACCACTCAAAAAGATTGTGAATCAGCCCTTTTTAAATTGTCCATTACCCCCCAATTCACGCTGTCAGGGCTATTGGTATATCGTCCCCCTGGGACAGCGAGCCCTTGGATAACATCATTACCGGATTTCCTAGCTCCAGTAATGCTTAAAGCGACGAATTTCACGATCTTAGGGGACCTAAATATACATTTAGATGACCATGATTGCCCTAACAAGAATCAGCTTCTCTCCATTTTGGAAGCTTTTAACCTTCAACTTCTAAACACAGGTCCCACTCACTGTGCTGGTCACTTACTTGACCCGATCTTATCCAACCTGTCTCTAGATTGTTCTCGTGAAGCCCTACAAATCACCTGGTCCGACCACTTAGCTGTCCCCTTCTCCTTTGACATGGCTGATATAGCAATTAGACCTGAGGTGGAAACTACGAGGCCAGTTCGGAATTGGGGGTAGATCAACATACCAGAACTCAATAAACTTCTGATTAAAACACTTCCGTGTGTTGAACTACCAATTGCGCCATCGAACTCTGGCTAACCACTGCAGTCAATACAGCGCTTCCAATGACATCTAAGCCCGCATTCTCACACCATCCCCCTGCTCCATGGTACTCGGAACAACTTAAAAGTCTCCGCTCACATTGTAAGTCCTTGGAACGTAAATGGAGACAAGGCTATTCTCCTTCACGTAAAGCCATATATAAAGAAGCCTTGAAAAAGTACCATAACAGTTGTAAAACTGCTAAAGCAGACTACACAAGAAAAACTGTGACTGATGCACAAAACTGTCCAAAGGTGCTATTCTCTGTTGTCAAAAAATTGACTGGTGCTAACTCTACCCCTCCTCCTCCGGCACTTGATGCCACCCAGTGTCAGTCCTTAGCCGATTACTTTATAAATAAAGTTGATCTTATTTATGACAATTTCACTACACTTCCAGGTACTATGCACACTGCCCCTGATTTAGTCCAGGAATTGGAAAACACCGACACTGATGCAGTAATCACTACTTGGCAGCCCTTAGATGCCATTTCCTTCCTCTCCTGTTTAAATAGTGTGCGATCGGGCTCCCCATAGGACGTTCTCCCGGCCAAAATACTAAAACAATTAGATCCCCTCACTCATCCCACCATCATTAAATTACTCAACGCTTCTCTGAGCGAGTCCCATGTCCCACAACCTTGGAAACATGCCATGGTTGTACCACTACTGAAAAAACTGGGCACAGATCCTTCAAATCCTGCTAACTTCCGCCCTATATCTTTATTGCCAATTTTCTCAAAGATACTGGAGAGACATATAAATTCTCAGCTCTCTAAACTGGTTGAAAACACTGGTTTCCTCCATCCTTCTCAGTCGGGCTTTCGGCCTAGGCACTCAACTGAGACAGCCCTCCTGGGGGTAACAGAGAGTCTTAGGCACGGTGTCGATCAGGGAAACACCATGGCGCTCATCCTGCTGGATTTGAGCGCAGCCTTCGACACCGTGTCACACTCCATCCTCATCGACTCTCTGAAATCTCTAGGGGTGGCAGGCCAGGCCTTGGCCTGGCTGGTGTCCTTCCTCAACGACCGAAGCTTCCAAGTGTTTTCTTCCAAAGCAGCCTCCGCCATCTGCCCATCTACCCGCGGCGTCCCCCAGGGCTCAATTCTTAGCCCTTTATTATTTAACATTTATGTTAAACCCTTGGCAACCATAGTCGAACAAGCTGGGTTAACCCTGTTTTCCTACGCAGACGACACCCAGATCGTCTTCTCCTTATCAGGGAGAGACGTAAACAACATCTCCGCACTCAAGTCGGGCCTCACTCTTGTGGCCGACTGGATGCGGAGAAACTGTCTCAAGCTGAATGGGGAGAAGACCGAGGTGGTCATTCTGGGACAGAACAAGCATCTATGGGGTCCCCGCCATTGGCCCTTCGAACTGGGAAATGCGCCTACACCATCCACCGCAGTTCGTAACCTGGGTGTCATTATTGACGACAGGCTAACTATGAGACAACAGGCTACTAAGGTTTCAGCCATTTGCTTTTCAACTCTGCGGTGGCTTCACAAGATTCTGTGGATGCTCCCTCTCTCCACTCGCAGAACCGTAGTCCAGGCACTTGTAACATCACGCCTGGACTATGGCAACATTCTCTATTTGGGAGCAGATAAAGCCACTATACATGTGCTGCAGGTGGTGCAAAATGCGGCTGCGCGCCTGCTAAAGAACGTCCCCAGACGCACCTCAGCCTCTACTGCCTTGCGTGACCTCCACTGGTTGAGCATCCCTGAACGCGTTAAATTCAAGGCACTCTGCTACATGTTCAAGGCTAAGCAGGGCAGCGCCCCAGCATATGTTCAGGGGCTGGTAAAACCCTACAGACCCCTGCGCTCACTAAGGTCATCGGACACTGGTAATTTCACAGTACCAAGATGGAAGCTGACAAAAATGGGAGGCCGCTCCTTTTCGACTCTGGGTCCTAAATACTGGAACTCCCTCCCATTGGCATTAAAATCTGAGACCAACTTACTCCGCTTCCGTAAGGCTCTGAAGACCCTGCTTTTTACTAAGCGTGACCAATAGTTGGCTGAGGCCTCAAGTCAAGGTGACACTTCCTCTTTCTTCTACAGTCTTTCCCTGGCGCCGGGAAACCCATTGTGGGTAGCTGTGCGCGATACAAGCCTAAATAAATAAATAAAATGTATTGCTCATAAATCCTTCTGGAAGAAAGGCCCCCCATCCTCCGATCTATCATCTCCACTTACCATCCAAACAGATGCCTCCGATCCCCCAGTCTCTATCTAGCTTTGGTCCCTAAAATGATTAGGATGAGGAATAGTGGCTGGTCTTTCTATAACACTTCTTCCAAGCTCTAGAACCCTCTCACCCTCCATTTACGTTCAGAACCCAATCTCCGCCCTTTCGTAAACATTTGAAAACCTGTTTTTTTCAAAAACCCACCTACTAAGCTGTTGTGATCTGCCCTGTATCTCTGCTAGCCCTGGGACGCCTTCGGGTGGCCATTCGCTCTACAATACCCTTAAAAATAACAATGAAAACATATATAACCTCTAAAAAAAAGGTGGCACCATGAAACTGAGTGACTCTATAAAATTAAAGCCTACACTGGGTCCAACCATTGCACACATTAGATTTCTTTCAGGTAGTGGCCACCTTGGTGAGAAGGCATGTTTATTTTTTAGATCTCTATTGGTTTTGAAGCACCGGAGCCCCCACCACACACACAGACTGTGTGGGGTGAGTGGGCATTAGATCTCAGTTCTGGCAATCTTACTATGAAAAAGAACATGGGATGCAATTTTCCTTGCTGGAATTAGGGCCCAGAACACCACTGTTCTGCACGGAACAGGGCCCAAGCATTGGGAGAAAGGGGAGCTAAATGTGCTATTTGTGTGGTTATATTTACAGAAAGCCTGCTTTGGGCATATGACCTACAAGTTATTGGCCAGCAGAGTGGGCAGAGTAGACAGCCTGCTTTGCTGAGCTGTAGGTATCATTGAGGCTGCAGCTGCATAATCAGTCTAGGCATACTTCCTGTGCCAGTGTTTCTTTGAGCCTTGGAGCAATGGCCCAAGGGAGGGGAAAAATGAAAGAGAGGCGACACCTTGATTTGGGCATCACAGTGATGAGAGGGGAGGGTGATGAGAGATGGGACGGAGAGGGTTGGTGTGAGATGGGATCCCATGCAGGGCCGGACTGTCTGTAGCGGTCACCGGGCTTTTCCCCTGGTGGGTCACCAGGGTGGGGGCTGGTTTTGGACCCATGTGGGCTGTTTTTGTTACCTGGGCCGATTTTGTAGCATAGCTGCAATATCAGCCCTCTGTAACAAAGACAGCAGCAGTGTTTTCCATGTACCCACCGCGTACGGCCGGACCAACTCAATTGCCAGGGACGGTTTATGTTCCCAGTCTGGCCCTGATCATATGTTGTTAATAACATAGCAGCTATCATTAGTGAAACAAGTACAATGACACATTTGCCAAGGGCCCAATGCATCACAATTATGAATGTATTACTATAGAAATTGGGCCTGGGGGCTCATTTTCCTTGCTAGCCTTAGGTCAGACAGCGTCCTTGGCTCAAAAATAGAGGAAGCATACAGTAGTTAATTTTCTTCCAGGAAGAGACTGGACTTGTTTTGAGAATTTAGTGATGATCAGACATGGTAATGAAGGAGTGAGAGAAGAGGAAATAGCCTGCTTCTCAGGACTACAGCCATCATTAGTGCAGCAGGTGGAGTGCATTGGGGCCCATAGCACCCCAATTATGGGCAGTAGTTTTTGTGTCTGATTCTATTCTTGTTTGTTACTGTTGCTTTTTTGTAAATTCCACATTTAGGGGCACATTATGATGGCGGACGGACCTGAGTCCGTCCGCCACCATAGAGTAGGAGGGAACCTCCGCATGGGCTGCGGAGTTCCCTCCTGTGCAATTAGGATGTGACCGCCACCCTGGCGGTCACATCCTCTATTTTTAACATTGCGGCGGGTGCGGCTTCAAGCTGCACCCGCAGCAATGTTAAAAATGCACGCATTGCATTTGTATGGAGAAAGTGGCAGGCACCGCGCGGTGCCTGCCGCTTTCTGCATACAAATGCAGGGGGGTACCATAGGTACCCCCCATGTGCACCCCCCACCCCCCTTCACCTAGGGGGCCCGCAACGGGCCCCCGCAGTGAAGTTACACATGCTCTTCCACGGCGGAAAAGCCGCCGCGGAAAAGCATGTTTCAGAGGCCATCCTAATCTGGCTGACGGTGTCTGAGAGACACCGTCACCATATTAGTGCTTTTCCGCCGCGGTTGTAATCCAACCGCAGCGGAAAAGCTGCGGACAGAAACCAGGACCCACCAGCCATCCTAATGTGGCGGTGGGTCTTTGGTGGGTCCGCAGAGGATTTTCCGCATCCTCCGGGCCGGCGGTGGCTTCCGCCGGCCCGGAGGATGCGGAAAATCCTCCATCATAATAGGCCCCTTAGTGTGGATTATGAGCTACAGAAAACCACCCCTGAAATAATCTCATGATCCCCGCCCCCTGTGATCAATCCTTCCACTCCGCAATTGCTTGCCATATTGTTTTGGAGGGCAGCCTAACTTCAAAACATTTTGCTTAGAGGGGGCTCAGACCAAAAAAGTTTGTAGACCTCTGTTTTAGGGGGTGAAATTCCAGTTGTTTGTTTTTCTGGGTATGGGGCTTCATTGACTTGAACTTCCTTGCCTAGGAGCACTTCTTTCAGCTCTAACCACCATCTCCTTTTAAATGTTTTATTTACTAGTGTCATGGTCGCATAAGAAGTTTGGGGACTGGTGATGCCTCTTCTGTCTGCTTCACAAACCATCAAGGAATAGGTAGTCAGACTGAAAGGTTGTCTTCTGATTTTTGTGTGTCTAGCTGATGGGCAGTAGTGGTGAGGCAGGGAGCAAGGGGGGTCTAAAACAAAGATAAGGGGGAAAGAAAAAAAACGCTTACCTTCTAGGCAGCCGCATTTCCTCTGTCCTCATCCTCTTCGGTAAACAAAACAGGAAGCACTCAGGCTCCCAACTCCCCTGGCCAATCACAAAGCAGCCTTACAGCAGTATTGTGATTGGCATAAGCGTTGTGGTTCGGCACTCAGAGAGGGACTGGGAATCTGGACATGTTTTCCACCGGGCTTTACAGCACATCAGAGTGCCAGCTCTCCTACCCCTGCTCTACGTGTATCTCAGCCCCTCGCTGCACGCATCTTTACATAGCCAATAATGAAAAATAAAATGATAATAACATTGTTATTATAATTTTATTTTTCTTGTGGGGTGACACACCTTGGGGAGAAACCGCCCCTGCTGATGGGTGAGCTTTTTCTGAGTAAGTGTCTTCACAGCTCATTCTCTGCTCCGCCTTTTTCCATATGGCTCTTTACATTTTCTTTGTCTGCCTCTAATATTTCCTCCACTCATTGAGATGTGGCTGGATCTTTGAGGAGAAGGCTGAAAACATGCTTTTGTATGTGATCGCCTGAAAATAGGCAGAGAGGCATTATGTGAAGCTGTGAAAAGAGCTTTAATACACTAAATGACAAAGTGTCTGCATTAGTGTCTTTCTAGCCTCCCCAATCTACCCATGCACTTTTTTCTTTATCCTCAAATACAAATAAGTTCAAACTCCGTTTCACATACATCTGCTCATACCTGTTCATCCTTTCACCCATTCCCTAGTGTCCATCGCCCACCCTCACCCAATCACTTATATATCAACCCTCACCTAATAATTCATCTATCAGCCAAACATTTTCCTTCATCCAGCTACATGACCACACCCATCCACCCAACCGCCACTGTATGCACCACCAACCTTTCAACCATCTATTCATTCTTGTATACAACCAATGTGTATGTAGCATGCCTCCGGCTTATTATCTCTGTCTGGTCTATACACACAAGATACGTGTGTTTCTCTTTATGTATCCAAACACATGCACCAGAACAAGAAGCTATTTTCAATTTTTTTTTTAAAAAGCCTACGCCTCAAAGTCTGACAGACTCCTTAGCATTGCAAATGTTTGTTTTAAACGTTCCTCTTTCTCGGGATCACTGTTTGAAATGATGCTTGGGACACTTGCACACACGTGCGTGCGGGCGCTCACACACACACACGCGCACACACACACACTAAAAAGCTGCTTGAGAAAAGGAAGTATTGGGGACATTAAGAGCTCCCTCATAAATATAAGGAAATAGAAACAACACATCTCTGTAGGTAGGACTCGGAGCGATTTATCCTAATCACAAATAAAGGGGTGAACTTCGTCATTCAACACTGTGTAAATGGCAAAACTATCCCAACCAGAAAAGGTAAAAGGGGAGCTGGAGCAGAAAACTGAAGCCGTGCGAAATCCATAACAGCAAACAAAATCAGCCAGATTGAAAATTTGAAGGCAGTAGACCATGGGGATAGCTCATCTGTAATAATATTAATGATAAAAAAACACAAATGAAAGACAGTACTCGCCGAAAAACGCTTCAACGCCTTGTCAGGGGTAGTAAGCGCTATATGAATGCAATTTCAAAGTGTGTACTACTTTGAAGTGAACGCCAGCTGTAGAGAGATGCGAGTGATACCTATGACCAGGGCATTTTGTGGCTAGTGAGTATATATCTTAATTACAGTACAATGAGGAAGAAAAGAAGGTGCAAAGACAAGGGAAATAAACATACATAGTATAATAAAGAAAGTACAAGGGCCTATTATCCTGTCCCATATTTGGTCATCAACTCACAAACGGGGCAGTTATCCACCTTCTATCAGTTCACCTATCCCTCCCCCATTTAGAAGATATAAAAGTGAGGATCATCCAGTGAGTAACCTCCGAATGAGTGCAGCCTATATACTGATATCTCAGAATTACATTTCCCATTCTCTTTTTCCTCCTTTTAAATTTTATTTAAGGGTATTTACTACTATCAAGAAATTCCTTTGCTTTGATTTCAGACACAAAGAAATGTGTCTGTCCCCCCCCAGATCACTTTCAAGCGTGCAGGATTAGTTAAATATACTTGTACATTCTTATCCTGAAATGGTCTAATCACTTGTTGAAGCTGCCAGCGTCTCTCAACAGTGGAATGACAAAAGTCTGAGTGGACAAAAAATGAGAAGTCGCCACCTGATCTCTTCGCCTCAGGTCTTGCTTTTTCAAAAATTGCGTGTCTCAGCAAAAAGTTCCCAAAATAAATTAGTATGGCCCGTGGTTTAAACCCTTCTCTGGGTGGTTGTTTCAGGACGAAGGGGACTCTATGGACCAGCTGTACTTCTTACTGCCAATTCCATCCTGTTATTTCAGGAGGGGTGGGCTGCAATAGCTCTAGCACATAAGATTGTATATCTGAGCCCTCAAGTCCTTCCGGGACCCCTAATAAGCGTAGAATATTGCATCACTGGCAGTTCTCATAGTCTTCTAGCTTCCATTGAATGTCTACAAGCTGTGCTTTATGTGCCTCCGTCTGAGTTTGTGTGTTTGCGAGATCTGTTTCTGCCTCTGAGGTTTTTGCTTCCAGATCTGACAAGCGCTCCCCGATAGTGTTGCACACTTTTGCCTATCTCCTAACCACTCCCTGAACATTTTCCTAATGAAATTTGGGCCTTACAGCTATCCTGACACGTTTTTTTTTGGGTGTTAGTATGGCCTGATAGATTGCGCCCAATGTAGGAGAATCCTGCCCACTGATATCTTGCACTGCCCCAGAGGAGGAACCAGTCAGCTGTTCCATGGCAGTGTAGCCCCAGATCAAGCCCTTGCCCTCATCTACCTGTCGTCCCATCTTCTTGGCTATTTTACGAGTGGTCAGCGCGTGCCTCCCTTTTCCCGCTTCTAAATCACTGCCATTGTCAATGAGGTCCTCGGATGATTCTGATCAGTCCTGTGACCACTCGGCCTCATCTGATAGTGAGTAGAAGCAGTCACTCACTGGGTTCTTTCTCAGGGTCAAAATTCCCAGCTCCTGCCCCCCCTGTAGATTCAGCAGCTGTTGGTTGTTATTGTTTGGGCCCCGGTCTTTACATATGGGGGTTTGATCAAATAACTCAGAGGTGATGGTTTTATAAACTTCTAGCATAGAGTTGTTCCCTGTGGTGTTCTGAGAAGCCTTGGACCCCATGACAGTTCAGATTAAGTCAATCTTGTCCACCCCTGAGAGATTCGCCCCCGGTGTCAATTGTACTCTGCCCCCTTTGGTTGTTGCTCGAAATCCCAAGTTTGTCCCATTGTTCACTTTTGGCCCCTCTGACACGCTCTCTTGATCCCCCCACCCCAGTGAGGTCATGGAGGCCTCCCAGTGGTTGTAGTGGTGGTTGCAGTGGTCGTGACTGGAATATCCTTTGCTCCAGTTGCAGTTGAGACGCCCCTACCGCTCTCAGTGCCTGCCGAACATTTTCTTTTCCTGTTGACCCCTTCACCAGCTCCACTACTGTGGGGCTGGCCGGACGCTGATTGTCGGCAGTCCTGCCTCTCCCCTTTCTTTCCGGTGCAGGATGCAGGCGCTGAGTCGGATTTGCACGTCTGCTGTGCTGCCGCGGCGTTTGCTCAGTTATGGGCTCCTGCTCTGCCGCTCCTGAAGTTGCCGCTATCACCGCCACCACTTTGCCCTTCTGAGCTCCACCAGTCACCTTAGGACCCATTCCTGCAGACCGAGTGAAGGAGTGGCAGAAAGCACAATCTGTGTGCTTAACAGCCTCACTGACGGGAAGCCTGAAGGCAAACAGACCTCCCAGGATCAGCGCAACACGAGAGCAGCCTCCGGAGACCTGGTAAAGTTCTATAGTGACACCAGGGGCCATAGAGCCGTTTTGTTTCTCTTCCTTTGATTCTTCCACAGTTTTCAATACCCTCAGTGCATTCTTTGCCTTTAATTTGCCTTTGATTTTACGTATATCATTGCTTCTGTATTATTGACCTAATGCACCAGTCATAACATCACCACCGGCCACAACAAGCGGGCACCATCTTGCTTCTCCCTGTCTCAGTGCACATAGTATCGTATCTCTCTACAGACCGCGGGTTGGGGGAAGGGGCAGAGGGAGGAGGGGGAATCGGGCAAGGATGGTAGAGAGGGGCAAGTGCAGGGGGGGTGCAAACTCAAAAAGAAAACTCAGAACAAAAGCTAAGAGGATTATATGCAACTGTTTTTGTAATATTAATAATAAATTGAATGGTGATGTAATAAAGAACAATAATCTTTTCTGATTACAGCATATATGGCTAGAATTACTAAATGCTCAATAAATATAGGAGGGCTTAATGATTGGGCGAGATGAAAGAAAGTAGCAGAATGTATGCACATAACATCCCTGGATCATGTGTGTATGCAGGAGACGCATATGCCCTTGGAGAAGAGGGAATTGATGTCAATGAGGGGCTAAAAACTATTGGTATGCTCTTCCCAGAGAACTAACATCTGAGGGGTGGCAATTCTGGCCCAACCACAGATAGGATTGGCCAAGCATAAGATTATGGAAACTTAAGGGTAGATGGGCGGTTGTCGAGTTGGAGCTAGGGATGGTGATCTGTGTAGTCTATTGATCTAACTTAGACAATCCAATGCTATTCGAGGACCTCGAGGTGGAATTAGCGTCTTGGCCTCAGCTGTTGGTTATCTGCTGAGATTTTACTATAAATTATATAACTGACCCCCGGCAAGGGAGCTGATACCCAGGGAGAAAACTGTGTGTGCATAAGGCAATGTCATCTCTTATGGATAGCCACGGTTTGGTAGATTTATGGTACCATCATCAACCTATTGATCCAGGATATACGTATTACTCATGTCCCCATAAGAAACATGTATGACTTGATTACTTCCTGAGCTCAGCAAGCCTGGCAAGCAAAAGTAAGATTAGAAAACTACCTAAGTTAGTTTCAGACCATAATCCATTGATTCTGGAGGTAGAAACCGACTCAAAAGGCAAACAATGTAGGAAATTGACTTTTGACAGGAAACTGCTAACTAAAAATACATTTGTGTAACAGATTAAGAGCTGGCTATAGGGGTTTTATGACGCTAATAGAAACAGTGCTTCACTGATAATAGTGTGGGATACTTTCAAGGTCTTCTTGAGTGGTGAAATTATTAGCTATGTTGCTTTGGAAAGAAAACTATTTCAGACCGAAAGGAAAAGACTACTTAAGGAATTAGCAGAGACGGAGCAGGAACATATGGCGTTTATAGCACAAGGCCAGGCTGTAACCCGGGCTTAGCTTAAAATTATTACTTTGAAGGCAGAATCTGCAGTTGGAGAAATCAGAGGGTAGCTGAGGACTATCAAATACATAAGTCAGAGGCATATGAATATGGAGAATCAGTTGCCAGATGTTAGAATTGGGGGTCTCTAGTTGGCACCGGTAGGGACTTGTGACAAATAGGGATCCTCTCCTCTATTCAGAGTATGAGGAAATACACTCCTAAAATAACCCCTGATCGCCCCCTTGGTAGCTTGGCACGAGCAGCAAGGCTTTGTTTCAGAGGCGTTGTAAGTTAAGCATTTGTGACCACATACAGTAACCCAGTGAAAACACTACAAATGGACACGACACAAGGTTTTATATCAAAAGTAAGTATATTTTATATAGAGTTACCACAAGACCAATAAACGACAAAAAGAATCCACAGTACTATTAGATTTCAAGGGTTCTTGAAAAAAGGCTTAAATCAAGGTTCTGTGCGAGCCGGTAGCCTGGTCCGGCTAGAGCGTTATTGAAAATAACACAGAGTCTAACAAATCCAGCAGGACGTGTCGGTACGGGCCCCCTCAAATGTCGACAGACTCAGTCACAGTACCTTTTACTTGAGGCGGCTGGCACGGATGTGCGAGCCAGTTCCGGTGTTCGTCGTGGTGCAGAAAGGAAGCGTTGCAGAACGCGGTGTCCCTCGATGCGGTGCAGGCAGTGGCCCGTTGACAGAGTCGGTGGATCCAAGGCTTGCGTTGCAGGGCGAGACGGTGCTTTGATGCGGTGCTTTCAGCTTGTTCGGAGTTCGGGAGCTGGTGTCGATCACTCCAGACACCAGTGCGAGTCGGGCGGTTCGTCCCGAAGCATGCGTGGCGGTGCCCAACTCCAGTCCGGTCACAGGACTCGGAATCAGCAGCAGGGACCTCTTCGGTCAGACCAGTATGAGTCGGTGTAGCGAGGCGTTGCACGTCATGGTGCCCACCAGTCGCGGTGCAGGGTACGGCTCGGTGATGGCATCAGGACGGAGTCGGTGAGCGCAGAGCTTGCGTTGTTCGAGGCGGACGTTGCTTGATGCGGTGCCTACAGGACACCGGGCCGGTCGTGAGAGTCGGTCACAGCTCCCTGCCTCTGTAGCCACTGAAACAGCGCTTCCAGTAGCAATTCACAAAGGCTGGTGAATACCACTGGTCCTGGGACTTCAGTCAGGGGGCAAGCTCTCTTCCAAGCCCTTGGAGATCTTTTGCACAAGTTGAAAGAAAAATCCACAAAGTTCTTTCTCCTCTTTTTGGCAGTCAGGCAACCACTGCAGGCTAATCCCTCAAGCAGCACTTCAGCTTGAGAATAGTCTCTCCTCGGTTTCTTCAGGTTCCTTCTCCTCAGCAGAGGTTTCGTCTTGTAAGTCCAGAAGTGATCTAATTTCTTGGGATCATGGTCCCAATATTGATACCCCAAAATCCTTTGTTCTCTGAGGGGAGAGGGGCCTGTGCCCAGTCAAAACCAGTTCTGAAGCACTCACAGGAGGTAGAGCCAGCATTGTGGAAGGCAAGTACAGTCCTGGAGCACTTTGTTGACAGTCTTCCTTCTCTTCTTTCAGTGTGCAGGGCAGAGACATCAGACGCACCACAGGGGGTGGAGCCAGCACTTTGGGGGGGGGGCGGGCACAGTCCTATTCAGGTCCCAGGTGCAACTCCTCCCTCCCATATAGAAGCAGGTCTCTCTATTCACCACTGGGCTGACTCATTCTGTCTCCTGGAATCCCAAGCCCTGTCACTCAAACTCCAGACAAGGAATACACAACCTCGCAGAGGCAGGCTTAAATGATTAGTCAAGCAAATACCTACTTACTAAAAGTAGTATTTGCAAACACAGAATATTAAAATAAACTTCACTAGAAGATGTATTTTATTATTCTGAGTCCAGGCATACTAAACTCGAATTTCTACCATGTTCTCTGTGTCGGCTAGGATTATAAACATGTAATAATCTAGCAGCCCATTCTGGCCTATGGAGAACAGGTAAAAAACGAAAATGGCTGTAATTCACTATTAGGACATGCCACACACATCAGGGCTTGTCCTACCTTATACTTACAATGCACTCTGCCTGTGGGCCTACCATAGAGGTGTCTGTTATGAACAAAAGGGAAGGTTCAGGGACTGGCAAGTGGGTGCACTTGCCCAGTCAGCATGACAGTACCAGATTGCATGCAGGCTCTCCAATGGCAGAACTTAGACACATTTTACAAGGCCGCTTCTGTGGGTGGCACAACCAGTGCTGCAAGCCCACTAGCAGCATTTGGATTTACATGCCCTGGGCACACTCAGTGCACTGCTCTAGGGACTGACAAGTAAACCAAATATCCAATCATGGAACCACTAATCAATACATCAATTTACAGTAGGGAGAGCATATGCACATTTGCACTGATCAGCAGTGGTAAAGTGCCCAGAGTCATAAAATAGCCAACAACAGGTCAGAAAAAATATAAAAGGAAGGCAAAAAGCTCAGGGATGACCCTGCAAAAAGGGCCAAGTCCAACAGCAGAGTATTGGCACTACATACAAGGCAGAAAAAAGTTAGAAGCAGGATAACTTCGATGAAAAAGGATGGAAGGGTATGTACAAAAACAGGTGATATTATCGGAATTCTAAAGGAATACTATCAAGATTTCTGTAAAGGGGAGGAGAGGCTACCTGTAGATAACTCATACACTATTCTTGAAGGGGATCTTGGGGTGACTTTAGATCAAACTATAAGAGAGATGGAGTCAGAGATAACTCTAGAGGAGGTTATGATAGGTATACAACACTAGGCGTTGGGGAAAGCAGCAGGGCACAATAAGATACCTATTAAAATGTTTTACCACAATTAGCTCCTATTCTATTGGATTTCTTTTTAGGGGTTCAATACACAGGGATTCCACCGGAGTCATGGAAGGGTACTGACATAGTGATATTTCCATAAAAGGACAAAAGACCCTAGTAACCCAGCTTTATACAGACCAATCTCATTAATAAACTCAGACGTTAAGGTCTATTCGAAAATCTTGG
Organism: Lissotriton helveticus; assembly: GCF_964261635.1. Lineage (NCBI taxonomy): Eukaryota > Metazoa > Chordata > Amphibia > Caudata > Salamandridae > Lissotriton > Lissotriton helveticus. The sequence goes on from NC_136057.1 coordinate 1,583,079,843, forward strand.
CAACTCGATTGGGTAGGATCTCGCCCAGTGTCACCCTGGCAGCATGGATTTATTCCCGGCAGAGGAACAACTGTTCATATTAATCGGGCAATAACAATGTTTGACATTATGGCTGGGACAAGGAAACAAATGGTTATTGTCCTACTCGATGCTGAGAAGATCTTTGATTGGGTGGACTGGGGGTATCTATGGTGGATCTTAGCAGAAAGGAGGGTTGGTCCAAAAATAATTACTGCTATTAAAGCCATGTACTCCTCTCCGTATGCACGGATTCAACTAATGGGAAAAGAATCAGAAGCCATAAGAGTTTCAAGGGGGACAAGGCAGGGGTGCCTGTGCTCCCCCATCCTATTTTCAGTATATACAAAGCCATTGATCAAAACATTTATAAGCAACTAGAGGATAAAACCTATATACAGTAAGGAATATGAGACTATGGTTTTTGCGTACGCCGACAACATTGTGTGCTCAATACTGATCCCCAGGTAGAAATCAAGGAAATAGAAAACATGGCTGAGGACTTCGGTAAAATTACAGGGTACTCCTTGAATAAAAATAAAATGCAGATTATCGGCACAGATAACCTGAAGTTTCAGGATACAAGATGTGTTAACTCAGCTGTATATGTAGGGTCCGTATCAGCCCAAAAGTGGCAACCATAGCCAAAATTAATATTAACTCTATAATGAAGAAAATGTCAACTTATCTTAAGCGTATAAATGGGATGCACCTATCAATCATTGGTGGGGCTAATGTACTAAAAATGACCATGCTGCCTAAGGTTCTGTCATTATTTAGGTCTTTACCAGTAATGGTCGACGAAATAATATTAAAGACTTTGGATGCAATGTTTGTCAACTTTGTATGGAAATATAGCAAAATAAGGCGCTCAATGACATTTCTTTCTTTATTAGGCTGCATTACTGGGCGGCCATCTTGCAACAGATGTGCATCTTATTCTCAGTATATAATGAGGAGGAAATAATGCAACAGGATTATAGCAATCTCCCAACAATATATGAACTCGCACTCTTAGCAAATGGGATGGTGGATTAAATGTTACGACATATGGAGCACAGCTACTATAAAAAGGTTCGCTCCAAGGTCATATATTGTGCATGGAAGATCTGGAGTAAAAATAAGTAATATCGTGAAATTCCCTAAATACAGCAGATATACTCCCCTGCGGCGATCCTCTGTTATGATGTAATGGGCAGACAGTGGGAACAGCAAGGGCTAACAGTAGTTGGGGATATACTACATGCAGATCAACTACTTCCCTTTAGTAGTTTACAACAAAGGTTTGGTATCTTAGGAACTCAATATTTTAACTATATACAAATTAGGGAATTTCTGAGTAACACCAGAGAAGCTATAAGTATGGGCAGGATACCTTTAATGGAGGCAATCTTTGGGGATGGTTGCAAAATTAAAAATATATATTGCTGCATTTCAGCAAAGCTCCCGGACGACCTCGAAAAAACAGAGGTAAGCAGGGCTAGAAAGTTCAATGATCCGGATGTAGATATAGATAACATACTGGGATTAGCCCCAAATGTACTTCTGTTAGCAAGCTTGAAAGCAAAACATTTTAAAACAATATTTAGGGGTCGATTCCGATTCGGAAAAAAAAAACGTCCGTACGATTTGTGTCCGGAGCCCTCTCCGTACGAATCGTGCCCGTCCGTCCGAGTCGCGTAGTACGATCCGTATTCCGTGAATCCGTCCGAATCGTCGCGATCCGTACGTATTGCAAGGCTGAAACCGTGAACCGGACGACTGGTACACATGCCGTACGACTCGTACACATGCCGTACGAACCGACGAGTACGATCCGGACCGGGGTATGAGGATGCAATTCATACGGTCCACGTCAGGTAAGGGCGAGTCGTACGGAAAAGCACATGAACACATACACACCGTACGGTCCGTACACCCCATGATCGCAGGGTTACGGTGCATACCCCTGAGATCATGGGGTATACGCACCGTATCCCATGTACGCTATGTGTACGCACCGTGCCCCATGTACGCTGGGTGTATGCACCGTACCCCATGTACGCTGGGTGTACGCACCGTACCCCATGTACGCTGGTACACCCAGCGTACATGGAGTACGGTGCATACACATAGCGTACATGGGGTATGGTGCGTACCCCTGCGATCATGGGGTACGGTGCGTACCCCTGCGATCATGGGGGGTACGCACCATAACGGGGGGCCCGTTCCGTATCTGTTTCTGCGCCTATTCTGCTTTTACGGCTGTTTTCAGCTCCCGTAGAAAAAGGGTCGTACGGTGCGTACCCGACACGTATCGTACTTGCTGGGTCGTAAAAACCAGCCGCGAACCGTACAGATGTCACGTACAGCGGGTTCCGAGGGAGATTCGGATGGGCATTTGATTCGTGCGGTCTCTATACGACTCGTACGGAGTACGGCTCCTGGTACGAATCGTACTTCGTCGTACGTATGGGGGACGTTGCAGGGTACGATTCGTACGGGAAAAACACTCCGAACGGCTATTCGGAGCATTTTTCCCCGAAACGGAATCGGCCCCTTAATCTATATTTTGCACCAGCTAAACTTTTTGTGGGGGGAAGAGAATAGATGACAAGTGTCCAAGGTGTTCAGAAGGACCATCTACCTTGATTCATATGATTTATGAATGTGCCGACCTAATGCCCTTGAAAAATGGGATGGAAGCGTTTTGGGAAGGATTATTTGGGATCAGGATCCGAATTAGCCAGACACTTATGGTCTTGGGGTACGACACTAGCCTCGGCCTACACTTAACACAGACTTATGTTTTATTTGTCTCGGTGGCTGTGACAAGAATATTAATTGCAGCTAGGTGGAAGGACAAGGATCCCCCCCATTTCAGGACTGGCTAGCTCAACTGCTGGCAGTATACAAACAGGATATGCCTTGTTATAAATGCAGGGGTAGATGGGCTGGAAAATGAGGGGAAAAGATATGGTCCCTGATGATAGATTGGAAAGCTAAGATAAATCATACAGCAGACCAACTAGGCCAATTGCTGGGAAATTAGATCTGTGTCGGGAAGAGTCCGGATGGGGACGCCGCAAAACCTGCCCGACGCTCCACACCACGCCTATGAGGGAAGTCAAGAGAGCAATTACAATGCTAAAAATGTCAGACAAGCATTTGAACACTTGAAGAGACTTCTTACTACTAAACCGGTTCTCTTAAGCTCAGACTATGAAAAGCACTTTATCCTACAAACCGATGCCTCGAATAATGGCCAAGCTGCTGTATTGTCACAGATCGACACACAGGGGCAGGAGAGACCCGTGATCCACGTTAGCCAGAAGTTATACCCCAGAGAAAGCAAGTATGCTGTCATTGAGAGGGAAGCCCTTGCCATCAAGTGGGCCATTGAATCCCTGAAGTACTATCTAGAGGGTAGAGAATTCATGTTATACACTGACAAAGCTCCTTTGGAATGGCTTGCCAGAAATAAAGGACACAATGACAGCATCTTACACTGGTTCCTGGCTCTTCAACCCTTTTGCTTCACCACTCAGCACAGAAAGCGAAAAGATCAAACAAATGCAGACTACATCTCTAGGTATCCCCAAGAGCTCTCTCTTGCAGGCAAGAAAGTTAGGGAAGGGGGATGTCGGGAAGAGCCCAGTTGCGAATGCCGCAAAACCTGCCCCGACGCTCCACACAACGCTTATGAGGGTAGTCAGGAGAGCAATTACAGGGGTAAACATGTCCTCACGCCCTCTACCTTACAGAGTGAAGAGTAATCTGCCTACACAAGGAGCCAATCAGAGCCAGAGGCGAGGCGGAAAAGAAGACTCTTGCAGGAAGCTGGACAGGACTCGGAAGAAGGAGACACGGACCAGGGAGACACCGAGAAGCCGGAGCGGAGGGAATCCCCGGAGCCGAGGTAGCCTGAAGGAGCCAAGCCAGAGCAGAGGGAATCCCCAAAGTCGAGGGAGCCTGAAGGAGCCAAGCCAGAGCAGAGGATATCCTCAAAGCAGAGTGCCTGAAGAAATCACTGACAAAATATCGACCTAGAAAATATCGACCTACAGGAATATCGATGCAGAAATATCGAAGGCAAGAATATCGACATCCTATCTACAACATGGTAAGTACACAAATATCGAAAAAAAATATAGATGTTAAAAATATCGATGTTAAAATATCGTTTTTTTCTGTAAAAATATAAATGTAAAATAAAGTAAATAACACTAATAAATAAAATAAACATAATTAAAAATATCTAATAATATTTAAAATTAATAAATAATACATATATAATAATAATACAATAATTTAACATATACGGAAAATATATAATATATAGGTACTTAACAATAAGTTGTAATAATTATTTTAATAATTTATAAATTAATAAGAAATATTATAAATCACAAATACATTTACAAACATGAAGCAAAAACATAAATAAAAAGTAAAGAATTACGTTTAATAAATTAAAAAAATTAAATATACCTTTAATATTTTTAAAATTATTTATATACTACATTATTTTAATTTATACAAAAAAATGTAATATCTAAATAAATAAAAATACTATTCAAAATCCATGATTAAAAAAATACAGTAATAAAAATGTTGGATAGCATAGAACTTAAAATTACCATTCCCACTCCAGAGAGCGCAACAGTAGAGAAACCGTTGTATAGCGTAGCGGTAAAAATTACTCTTCCAACTCCGGAGAGGGAAAACATTGGATAGCATAGGGGTAAAAATTACTAATCCAACTCCAAAAATTGCAACAGTAGGGAAAGCGATGGATAGCGTAGGGGTAAAAATTACTATTCCTACTCCAAAAAGTGCAACAGTAGGGAAAGTGTTGGATAGCGTAGGGGTAAAAATTACCATTCCAACTCCAGAGAGTGCAACAGTAGGGAAAGCATTGCATAGCGTAGGGGTAAAAATTACTATTCCCACCCCAGAGAGTGCAACAGTAGGGAAAGAGTTGGATAGTGTAGGGGTAAAAATTACTATTCCAACTCCAGAAAGTGCAACAGTAGGGAAAACGTTGGATGGCGTAGGGGTAAAAATTACTATTCCAACTCCAGACAGTGCAACAGTAAGGAAAGCGTTGGATAACGTAGGGGTAAAAATTACTATTCCCACTCCAGAGAGTGCAACAGTAGGGAAAGCGTTGAATAGCGTAGGGGTAAAAATTACTATTCCCACCCCAGAGAGTGCAACAGTAGGGAAACCGTTGGATAGCGTAGGGGTAAAAATTACTATTCCAACTCCAGAGTGCAACAGTAGGGAAAGCGTTGGATAGCATAGGGGTAAAAATTACTATTCCCACTCCAGAGAGTGCAAGCATTGGATAGCGCAGAAGTTAAATATAACATACTTATAAATAATTGTTGTAAATAAAATAATTAAAAATGTAATTTTTAAATAACTCTACATCATTTGCAAATACCCATTAATAATTACTAAAAACACAATTACAATTGAATAATGAATGAAAAATAAATTAACAATAAATACCAATACATATTAATTAATAAATATAAATTACCAAATAATAAATATTGAACAGTAAAATATTTTTCAAAACAAAAAACATATTGATAATTAAAAATTGATTAACAATTAAAAAATGGTAAACACAAATTTTATTTTTAAATAAAAAACATTTTTTATGAAAAATGAATTACCAATTACTAAAATAAATGTCCAATTAATACAAAGTACTTAACAATTAAAAATATCAATTACCAATTGTTAAACAAATATTTACTAATTAAAAAAATGAATTGCCAATTAAAAAATGTAATTACCAATTACAAACCTTGATTACCAATTAAAAAAATTAATTGCCAATTACAAAATGTAATTACCAATTACAAACCTTAATTAGCAATCAAAAAAATGTATTAACAATTAATATAATTAATTAGAAATAAAAAAATTATCAATACCAATAAAAAATAAATAATGACTTAATTACAATTAAATTACTTCCCACCCAATTCCCCTATAAACCCACAACCCGCTACAGAACTTAAACGCAAAAATTAATTAACATTAATTTGCAATTACTAAAAATGTATAATTAATTTACTATAATTAAATTTCTTCCCAACCTATTCCACTATAAACCCACAACCCGCTCCAGTACTAAAACATAACATTAAATTAAAAATAACATTTTTAATATACAAAAAATAGTACACATATAATTTAAAACAAATAAAATACTTTAAAAAAACATACAACAAATACATATAAAATACATAATAAAATACATAACATACAAATATCGATATTAGTAACATCGATATAATTGATATCGATATTACTAACTTCGATATTACTTACATCGATATAAAAAAAATCGATATTACTTACCTTAGAGTCGATATTCTGTCCAACGATATTCTTGACCTCGATATTCTTCACCTTCGATATTTTCAACTCGATATTAATGTAGGTCGATAATTAGGAATCGATATTTTGACTGTGCACCTGCCTGAAGAACCCGAGCTGAAGACCGAGAGGGAGGAGGACGCTGCCACGGAGGACGACCGCGAAGCGTGGAGCGAGGACTGGTGGACGCCCCCAGGAGACGCGTGTTTTCCGCTGTAACTCAGGAGAGTTGCGACATTAGCGGTAAACGTGTAGAACGGGGAAGGGGTGGTGCACCGGGGGGGTAGAAAGGGCAGGGGGATATTCAAAAAAGGAGGGCACAACAAGTGGTTCGGACTAAAAGTCATGAGACGTGAGAGGACCCTCAAAATTTAGGTTATAGGATGCCTCAGAAAACTAGGGCCGTTAGGGGTGTTCCGGAGGCAACAAGGATAAGGGGTACAAACAGAAACCCCTCTTCTTGCCGCAAAAAGAGGAGAGTCTATCCTCTGTTATTTTTTTGTGTTGTTTTATTGTTCACTTTAACCCTGGAACAGGACTCCACTCACTCCCCATCCTCCACTGAAAGCACTCCTCTAACAGCAGCCGTTGAGCACTATCTTCACTGGGTGTGGTGAAGGGTACAAACCAGTATAAGAACCGTAGTTCAGGTGACTGACCGCCACTCTTTTTTTTCTTCTATCCTGTGGAAGTGGCCATCCAGAGGGCGGAGCCAACGACAAGAGGGACAAAATTACCATCCTGGCATTCAGCTCATCTACCACCTCATACAAGCTCCGCAACTGACTTTCAATAAAACAAATCCAACATTGATAAACCTAAACGACCTCCTAGCTTTCATTTCCCCCCATCCCTCCAACAATCCGTTATTAAGAATCAGGGAAGGATGTAAAGCTATTTGCTTAAGAGTTGCAATTATTAGGCAAAAGAGATACAATATATTGTACTGTAAAAAAAAATATGGATTGTGTTAATTAAACTGTTCTTGATAAATGATAATTACTGTATAAAGTAGCACTCGTAGGCTCGAACTTTGTGCATTTTGGTGTTCTCTTTCAACTCTCCAACAGCGGACTGGGGAAAGGACTTTGGAGCCCCAGACAGGTGGAGAGCATTTACGGGGAATAGCCGGCTCGGGACTGCGAGGTCCAGCGGGCCGTGCAGTGTGATCAGTGGCCGCAGCTGGAGCCTCTTCCCAAACCCTCCCCCTCCGCACATAACGCCTCGTGGCCCCCGCTATGCAGGAGCCGCTCGTAGGCTCGAACTTTGTGCATTTTGGTGTTCTCTTTCAACTCTCCAGCAGCGGACCGGGGAAAGGACTTTGGAGCCCGAGACAGGTGGAGAGCATTTACGGGGAATAGCCGGCTCGGGACTGCGATGTCCAGCGGGCCATGCGGTGTGATCAGTGGCCGCAGCTGGAGCCTCTTCCCGAACCCTCCCCCTTCGCACATAACGTCTCGCGGCCCCCGCTTCGCGGGAGCCGCTCGTAGGCTCGAACTTTGTGCATTTTGGTGTTCTCTTTCAACTCTCCAGCAGCGGACCGGGGAAAGGACTTTGGAGCCCTAGACAGGTGGAGAGCATTTACGGGGAATAGCCGGCTCGGGACTGCGAGGTCCAGCGGGCCGTGCGGTGTGATCAGTGGCCGCAGCTGGAGCCTCTTCCCGAACCCTCCCCCTCCACACATAACGCCTCACGGCCCGCGCTTCGTGGGAGCCGCTCGTAGGCTCGAACTTTGTGCATTTTGGTGTTCTCCTTCAACTCTCCAGCAGCGGACCGGGGAAAGGACTTTGGAGCCCCAGACAGGTGGAGAGCATTTACGGGGAATAGCCGGCTCAGGACTGCGAGGTCCAGCAGGCCGTGCGGTGTGATCAGTGGCCGCAGCTGGAGCCTCTACCCGTATCCCTCCCTCTAACTATATTTGACACGCCCATTGACGCGCTAGCGGGACACGTGCGCGGGACGATGACCGGGGCGAAGCCTGGGCCTGTTTGAGCCCATTCGAGCACGGGTGAGACCGGACCGGGCCACCCCTCTTGGAGTTACTCTCTCATTCCTAGCCAACCACCTAACCTGGTTAAAGGGACCATGGCTACAAGAGAAACCAGAAGTAAATCCACGCTGGGAGGAGGTCATAATACAGGTACTTTGGACAATTACTTTGTGAAAGCTGCTTCCCTCCTAATTGATGAAATCACCATACTGGAGAGGTGAATTTCCCAAGAAATCGAATGGGTAAGAAGGTCCTCTCTGGGAACTTTAGCGCATGCTAGAAGCCCTGCTAAAAGTCTGGACATTATTGAGTCTGATTCACGGGGCTGTGAAGCGAGGGTCTCGCCTAACCTACCTAATGCAACTGCACACTGTGGGGGTAATGGTGCTGTAGGTCCGGAAACACAACTACTGTCCTCACTCTCGGTCCTAAAACAATACAGCTCTCCTTCCCCATCTGTAATACATCCTAACAGTGAAACCCCTAGCACTAGAGATACCCACCAAAAACGAGGAGCTAGGGAAGGAGCAGTACCTAAAAGGAAAAGAGGGGCCCAGAAAACGGGGGGACGCAAGGCCAAAATACCCAAGCATAACACACTAGTGGAGGCCAACAAATCGGTAATTAGTTTAACTCCACCCGCACCTCCAATTGATCCAATAATAGCATCTCTAGCGATTTCACCAGCTCGAACCATGAAACAGGCTAATGCATGCCCTATGGTAACGGATGGAGGTGCTATTACTCTGGCTAAAAACGGCACACTCTTGAGCTCATTGCTTAGTCCCTTAGAAGCCCGCTTAGAGAAAATAGAAGCCACTTTGTCTCGAATAGAAAAATCACAGGCGCAATCAAACAATGGCTCCAAAGTGGACAAAAAAGGCGGTGGGGGAGGGATGCAACCAAACATTAACAAGAGTGGTGACAAGGCACTGACAATTAATGATGCAAGAATAGCTCCAATCACCACTCCATCGCTGTGACCTATTCCCATCCCTGCAACTCTCCGTCCCAACCAAGGGGTGGCTGTTAATACCTTCGACTCTAACATCAACTGCAATCAGGGAGTGGGAGACAAACCAGTAAAGATTCTGCCAGCACATCTCCCTCCCGAGGCTAGCCCCTATGTAGTCATCCTAACGGGCATACCAGAGCTAAACCCGCATAGCAAAGAATCTGTAGCCTCATTAAAAAATAAGGGGTTGATTGGCTTACACAAAATAGACCCCTTCCTGTGGGAATAGAGAGCGAGCTTCTTATGGTTAGAAGAGTGCCATGGATCGGCCCAACAAGAAAATCGATTATCGGTGATTGTATCCTGATTAATTTTAGGGATTCCAGGACTGCTGTTCATATATGCGGGTGGCCGTATCATGACCAAGGGACATCCATCCAGTCCCTACCATTATCCTTTTTCTACCCGCCCAGGCGTATTAGCCAGGAAGAGGAGGGATGGGATAGAGTGCCCATGAGAGGGAGAGGCTGGGGAAGTAGGGAGAGAGGAGTCTCCCACCGTACCAATGACTATCACTCCATGTACCTTACGACTCATAAAATGTTTAGTGGGCTGGATGTGAATGATTGACTTCACCTCTCGATAGGGGGGGAGGTTCACCACCGGCCCAGGGGCGAGCAAGCTGAACTGATCGCCCCTGTAGGTCGTGGCAGTGCAGACACACCCGGATTAAAACCATACACAGGGCTTGAATGTGGAAAGGAATCCCACCAGGGCACAGATGGACCCCCATTTAGGAACACAACACGTTTAGGCAGATATAGAGTCTCGAATCTTAATATAACATCGTCGGATAGCCCAGCAGGCCAGGGGGTCACACTAAGTATTGTCTCTAAATCTTACACAGCCTCACTAAAGATCTTGTCCTGGAACCTGGCTGGTCTGGGCAACAAGCTTGATTGTCCAGACTGGTCCTCCTTTATAGATACTAAAGAAATCTGTATGTTCCAGGAGACTTGGGCGAGAGAGGAGTTTACCCGCCCAGGTTTTGCTACATTTTCCATTCCTGCTCGATGGGGGGGCAAAGGGCGTCCATCTGGTGGTCTTGCAATCTGGGTGGCATCCCACTTGGGCTGCAAAGCTATATCTCAAACTACAGAATCCGAGGATGTTCAATGTGTCCTCTTGGAATGGCCTAACTCGACCAAACTGGCATTGGTAAATGTTTACTCTAGGCCAGTGAACATAACAAGGGAATCAAATACCATCAATGAACTCTCCTCCTTCCTCGATGATTTTGACAAATGCACACCTTTTGTGGTTGGGGGTGATCTGAACTGCCATTTCGAGCCGTTAACAGGACTATTAGATGAATTAACAACTGACGAGGACGCGATGTGGTCGGTACCTCCAACGGTGGTACCTCCCCCCAGAGCCTGGACTCCGCTGGCAGTGCAGATCACAGCCTTAACTCTCAATCATGCTATCAGTGCATGCAATGGCCATTTGAATTCTGACATTCCCCCTAAGTTTACATTCAATACACAGGGTAGGGAGTCTAGACTTGACTATATACTAGTCCAAATGTCATCTTGGTCCAATATCAAGGACTTTAGGGTGATAGACAGGGTTGACAGCGACCACAATGCGCTGGAACTGGAATATCTTTTGTCGGCTTTAGATAATAAAAATGGGGCTGGCACAGACGTACCTGGTTTAGGGCTGACCTTAGTCAACAACAGACGAAGAGTGAGGTGGGAGAAATTCGTTAATAATTCTGATCTGGTTTCAAAGTTATATCATTGCGTTATCCCCACACTCGAAAAGGTTAGTGCATTAATGGAGCAACCCGAGGCCCCCGACATGTATACCAAACTTGGACCCATCCACGAGGACCTAATCAAGACTACGGCTGAAGTTCTATTTACTTCAGGGAAAGTCAAGGTCACCTCGTGACACCGTCCATCCTGGTTCAATGCCGCCTGCCGAAAGGCTAAAGCAGAGCTATTTAAATCCATAAAGCAAGGCAAAGGTAGTGCCATTACTCAAGCAAGGAGACGGGATTATAAACAGCTGATAACCCACGCGAAAAGGGTGTGGGAACAGGACAAATGGGAGAGTCTTGGCACCGCATTGGCAACTAGGGACTCCCGCAAATTTTTGAAGATTGTAAACTCGGGCTCTGAAGAGTCGCTCCCGGCTATTGAACCAAACATCTCACTCGAGGTCTGGGAAGAGCACTTTCAGACGCTATACTCAGGGGCCACTCTGGATAAGGGCAGGGTTTTAACTGATCTATTTCCAAAAATAGCTACACAGCTAGAAGAGGTTCTCTTCACTGAGGGAGAGGTGCGTTTTGCAATTTCTGGACTGGCACCGGGCAAGGCTCCAGGATTGGACGGCCTCCCGGGCGATCTCTATAAGCAAGAGCCTGATGTGTAGGCCCCGTACCTTCTGACGATCTTCAATGCCGTCTTGAAGGGCATGGAGGTTCCCGGTACTTGGCTGGGCGCAGAGATCGTCCCCATATTCAAGAAGGGCTCACCTCTGCTCCGAGCCAACTACAGGCCAATCAGCCTCATTGATGTTGCTCAAAAGCTATTCGGGAGGCTGATACTAGATCGTCTCCAGGACTGGATTGAGGCGTTCTCCATTCTGAGCACTTACCAGGCAGGTTTCAGAAAGAAGATCTCAACAACGGACCATATCTTCCGTTTTAATCTTCTTTTCTGGAAAACCGTAAGAATTGAGGGCGGCAGTCTATATACGGTCTTTGTGGACTTGCGAGCCGCATTTGACTTGGTACCAAGGGACAAGCTGTGGACCGTGCTAGGAGAGTTGGGTATTCCACCTGCCCTTCTAAATACATTGATGAGACTTCACCAGGACAACTTTGCACGCGTCAGATGCGGAAAGAATGGGCTTCTCTCTGCAAGATTCCCCCGTTGCCAGAGGGGTAAGACAGGGTTGTGTGCTTGCACCGACCCTGTTCTGCCTCTTTGTCAACGGGGTAATCGAGCACCTGACTAAAATAAAGGACATAGATGCCCCAAGGCTTAACGGCAGCAGGGTGCCTGCAATTATGTTTGCAGACGACACCCTGCTGCTGTCTAAATCTCCCATGGGGATACAACGCGTGCTGGATGGCTTTGTGGCATTCTGTGGGCTGAGGGGGCTGGAGATCATTGCTCTTAAGACCAAATTCATGATTTTCAGCCCCCCAACCACGAAGCGCCCGACCCCAACCATAGGCCCATTGAGGTTAGAGAGGGTTCATACATTTGAGTATTTAGGGGTGACATTCAACCAGAAAATGACCTGGGATACACATAAGACTAAGTCAAATCTGAAACTGGTCCAGTTAACGGGGGTATCTGCAGGTTAACAAAGAGGTCGACCTCTGAACCCCTTGCGCCTCTGCTCGAAATTTATAAAATGCAAGCGAGGGGGGCAGTCACATACGGAGGGGAACTGTGGGGGCACACAGCTGCCCAAAATCTAGTGATCACAGAAAACAGATTTATTAGACAAATGGTAGCCCTGCCTCCAAGTACCCGCTGTTTTCCCTCAGACTAGACTTGGGCCTCAAATCGATTGGCGAAGAATTGGGTTTAAAACCACTTACATTCTGGCGTCGACTCTGGTCCACCCCACAGTTTATGAGTTATAGGTTGGAACTGGCAGAGATTCTAAGTTTACCATATTCCGAGAAAATTCCCTGGCTAAATTACATAAAAAAGTCATTTGCAAGTATGGGAAAACCTGAATTATGGTCTGAGCCAGAAAATGCTTGTAGTAAGATCTCTCGCAAAGACTTAACAAAGGACTACTACTCCTTTAAATTAAACAAATTGCTAGGGAATGAACGGATGGGGTCCCTAACGAACTCATTTACTCAATTCAAAGACGCTTACCACTTGGAACTGGTCCTCGATGGAATCTGCCCCGCGCTGACCAGGAAGGTATACTTGCAGTGGAGGTATGTTACCCTCCCTCGAAGACCATTCACAAGTGCCTGGTCTCAGCCCTCCTGTAACTAGCAATGTCCTGCATGTCCACACCAGCTTGAAGACGACATACACGTCCTGTTTTTCTGTAAGGCGTACCATACATCCAGAAAGTATTGGCTTGTCCCCCTTCTTAACAATCTAGGCTGTAGGCAATGTATTTCAGCCCTCAGAATACTCAAGACGGACTTATTCCCTCCAATTGTTTTTGCGGTAGCTACATTTTTGACTGCGATGTGGCATAAGCGCTCCCGCTATATGGCGAACCCTGTTAATGAGCTGGCACCGGCACTTTAAACATTTTTTGCATTGAGACTTTTAAATGTGAATGGAATGCAACTAACTTTATTAAGTACGCGATTTCTGTCGTTACTTGGTCTTTTACAATCTGATTCCTATTTTTGCACTAGTACTTCCTATGTACAGCGAGCTGGCACTGTCACTTTAAAAATCTACTGCACTGATATTTACAAATCTGAATGGATTGCAAACAAATTCTTCTTTTTAAGTACGCCAATTGTAGGTCTTTAGCAGTTTGTTCTCACTTTGCACTAGCACTTTTTATGAACATTGATAAATGGAATGTTTTTATGTCTCTGTATTTTAATCATGTATCTTGCGATGTTTTACATTTCTGATGTGCATCTTTAAGGGTCCAAGTGACCGAAATACAGATTGAAATGAAAAAATTTATAAAGTACAACTATGAGTATTGCAAAACTTAAAGGAGATTATTTACGCATGAAAATGAATTTGTATCAATCTGAGTTTAATCAAATTAAAAAAAGAAGTGAACGCTAGCAAAAAAGTGAGTTATAACACTGCCCTCTTCTCTCACAGTGAATCTCACTCGTTAGTGCACCTTCTTGCTTTTTTTCATAATCATTCATTTTTCCTCTCCTCAGTCCCGTCTCTGCCTCTCTTCTCCTTCCCAACTCTCACTTCACACCCTTTCGTCCACTTTCCGTCTCTCTCTCTTCTTCGTACTTTCTTTGTTACTGTCACCTTAACTGTTTTGTGCCTCTATCCCCAAGTTTCCCAGCGACTCTTTTCCCTTCGTTTTCACCTCTCTCTTGTGCGTTCTTCCCCTCTCCGCCTTAGCCCCGGGGTCTCATTCTCTCGCTCACTCGGCATCCCTCGGGCTCTTTCATGTGAGGACGAGGGGTCAGGGCGGTGCAGTGCACAGTAACATTAGTAGGGAGCTCCGTGCGGACGTGGTCAGAGACTGGTAATAATCTCGCTGGACGTATTCAAGCGTGTTCTGCCATCCCCTGAGTACGAACAACAAACGCTGCCATCCTCACACGGTTGGACGGAGTATTTTATTTCGATTTTGCAATCGTAACCTCATCTGCATACTACGTAGCAGAACAGCTTGTCGTTTCCGTTGTAAGAATGAACCTAGGTGAGTAATTCTGGCAGTTGAAACAAAAATGAAATGAAAATGAAAAGCGCACTCTCGCTCCCTCATTCGCAACAAAGTCTAACATGATTTTATTTCCATTATTCCGCCCTCTTTTATTGACTATAATCATTTTAAGGTTTCTTCCCCTGCCGTAAACCCGGTAAATCAAAACAAATTCGAAATGAATGTAAGAAATGCAGTTAATCATTTTGTTAGGAAGGGTGTGATTACTGTTTTGGAGTGATAGCCCAAATGTCACTGGTGAAATGTGTACAGCTGCTTTCTGCCTCTGTGTAGGAGTATCAGCAGTAGTTTTCCTTGGTCGCTGCTAGCAACAAGCGAGTAACATATGCTGCTCAGTTCTGAAGAATTGAGGGAACAATCATCTTGGGCACATTTTTGGATATTTCACAAGGCACCTCGAACCCAAGCAGTTTACATTTTAACAGCTTCTTCTGTTGCATTGCCACATAAATTATTTCATTTAGATGTGGAAAGCAGCAGAGCTAAATTGTCGATAAAATGCATTTATTTCATTGAACTGATTTCACTCTTAATTTAAATTGTCGAAGACACCAAGGAATTGACAGCAGAGTTGGAAGTTTCGAGGTTTATGTAATAAAGTAGAGAGTTTGTTCTGGCTTAAGTCATCAGACGTCAGCATTCATATGTTGCCCTTTTGCTTTGTACTGAGAGCGCATCGTGCACTTCTCTTGCAGAAATAAATGCTGCCTGCGCGCCGGCGTATGTTCACAAAAATAATACAGGTCAACCACCCGTGCATCGGTTACCAAGTCACAGCCTAGAAGTACACTGGTGGAAAACTGCCCTCGAGCAATCCATACCTCTGATGAGGGCACAGAGCGCCCATGCTTTGTGTACCGCTTCTCTGAGTGCCACTTGGCAGTGTGTGGTTGAGCCCTGGTGAGACCAAAGAGCGCTCTGCTTTTTATCGGTTTTCTGGGTGCCCCTTCGCATTGCTTGTTTAAGCCCTGATGAGACCAGAAAGCGCTTTGTATCGGTTTTCTGGGTGCCACTTGGCAGTGTGTGCTTGAGCTCTGATGAGGGCACAGAGCGCCCTGCTTTGTATCGGTATGTTGGGTGCCCCATGGCAGTTTGTGGTTGAGCCCTGATGGAACCAGCAAGCACCCTGCTTGTACCGCTTCACTAGGTGCTCCTTGGGAGTGTGTGGTTGAGCCCAGAAAGCACCCGGCTTTGTGTCGGTTTTCTGGGTGCCCCTTTGGCAGTGTACATTTACGCCCTGATGAGACCAGAAAACGCCCGTCTTTGTATCTCTTCTCTGGGTGCCCCTTGGCAGTGTGTGGTTGAGCCGTGATGAGACCACAGAGTGCCCTGCTTTGTATTGGTTTTCTGGGGGCCCATTTGACAGTGTACAGTTGAGCCCTGAAGAGGGCAAAGAGCGCCCTGCTTTGCATCGGTTTTCTGGGTGCCCCTGAGGCAGTGTGTGGTTGAACCCTAATGAGATCAGCAAGCGCCCTGCTCTGTAGCAGGTTTCTGATTACCCCTTGACAGGGTGCGGTTGAGCCCAGATGAGACTAGAAAGTGCCCCGCTTTGTATGGGTTCTCTGGGTACCCCTTTGGCACTGTGTGATAGAGCCCTGATAAGGGCAAAGAGCGCCCTGCTTTGTATCGGTTTTCTGGGTGCTCCTTTGGCAACGTGTGGCTGAGCCCTGATGAGACTAGCAAGCGCCCTGCTTTGTACCGCATCTCTGGGTGCCCCTTGGCAGTGTGTGGTTAAATCCAGAAGCGCCCTGCTTTGTATCGGTTTTCCTGGTGCCCCTTGCAGGGTGTGGTTGAGCCCTGATGAGACCAGAAAGCTCCCTGCTCTGTATGAGGTTTCTGGGTGCCCCTTGACAGTGTGTGGTTGAGCCCAGATGAGACCGGAAAGTGCCCTGCTTTGTATGAGTTCTCTGGGTACCCCTTTGGCAGTGTTTGGTTGAGCCCTGATGACACCAGAAAGCTCCCTGCTTTGTATCGGTTCTCTTGGTGCCCCTTGGAAGTGTGTGGTTGAGCCCTGATGAGACCACAGAGCGCCCGCTTTGTATCCTTCTCTGCATGTCCCTTGGCAGTGGGTGGTTGAGCCCTGAAGAGACCAAAAAGTGCCCCGCTTTGTATCGGTTTTCTGGGTGCCCCTTTGGCCGTGTGTGGTTGAGCCCTGGTGAGACCTGAAAGTACCCTGCTTTGTATCAGTTTTCTGGGTGCCCCTTGGCAGTGTGTGGTTAAGCCCTGATTAGACCAGAAAGCTACCTGCTTTGTATCACTTTTCTGGGTGCCCCTTCGCAGTGCTTGTTTGAGCCCTGATGAGATCAGAAAGCGCCCAGCTTTGTAACGGTTTTCTGGGTGCCCCTTAGTAGTGTGTGGTTGAGCCCTGATGAGACCACAGAGCGCCCTGCTTTGTATCGGTTTTCTGGACGGCCCTTGGCAGTGTGTGGTTGAGCCCTGATGAAACCAGAAAGCGCCCTGCTTTGTATAACTTTTCTGGGTACCCCTTGACAGTGTGCGGTTGAGCCCTGATGAGATCAGAAAGTGCCCTGCTTTGTATTGGTTCTTTGGGTACCCCTTTTCAGTGTCTGGTTGAGCCCTGATGAGACCAAAAAGCACCCTGCTTTATATCGGTTTTCTGGGTGACTCTTGGCAGTGTGCGGTTGAGCCCTTTATCATTTGGTAGAAAATGCGGGAATACTGTGGGAGTGGCTCAAAAATATTGCATTTACTACTAAATGGGAGGGGTATTGATGGGCTTAGGGATGACATGCAAATACAAACACCCAATCACAAAAAGAGTAAGCCCACTGCTATTCACAAACTACACTTCACACATTACTACAGTCCTGAGGGTATCAAAACAGTCCTAAATGTACATCAACAGTACCTTGAACTAGGAAATAATAGATTTCTTCTCCAATTGCAACACACGCAACGTAGTGTATTGCATTTGGTGTCCCTGTGGCCTTCCGTATATTGGGCAGACTCAGCAACCCATCAAAGCTAGGATAGGGCAATATCGCAGCCGCATCAGAAGGTCTGTCACTACTGCTCCCTTAGTCACACACTTCATGGATAAAATCCACACAGCTGACGAAATCAAATGGCAAATTATTGACATTGCCAGATTACCAGAAAGAGGTGGCAATATTGCACAGATACTCCAACGACGTGAATGCCATTGGATTGACAGAATTAACTCCATTAATGAGGGCCTGAACTCCGCTGAGGAATGGAGAGGCTTTGTAGCCACCCTTACACAGTAATTTACATGACGTAGCATCAAAGACAACTGTCAAGTCAGCTGAGGTTCCCCCTTGACTTGATATCTAGCTCCATCTTTCTGTTAACACTATAGGTGTAACCACTTTTACGATGCACCCAATACAGTGACCATCCAGCTATCTCATTGTCCGTGCCCCCAATCAATTCTGTGCATAATTACTGATAGAACATGTATTTGGGTTTACCAACTGGCATCTTCCTGACATTGAGAATACTCTGTAACTAAATTGGCAACATCCAGCAAATCCTCCTGTTATATTTAGCAATAACCTTCACTGTGTATATACCAGAGTCCATCAGTATATAGTGTGTACATTGTTATACTAGCTCAGAAGCCATTTTCCATCTGTATCACTCCCAGCCAATGGTTGACATTGCCCCCGTTAACTCTTGTGCATACGTAATCATTGCCAGACCAATTTCATGTGTAACAATTGACATTGACACTGTGAGCACTGTGAATTGAATTGATCATTGCTTTGCCAATATGAATATGTATAATATGTAACGTACATGTGCACACGGACTCACTGCCATATTAGCGTCATGTGTAACAATAGACATTGACACTATGAGCTCACTGCATTGTAGTGGTCACTGTTTTAACAATACGATTATGTATATTTGTAGAGAACTGGTCCGCTTATTTTGAACACTGATTCACAGCCCGCACTCTGGACCAGCCCTCTGTTCCTTACACACCAACCAAGTCTATGCCTGGCTTCCCTTGCGCTCATCCACAGCTCTGTACCAACCCTGCTGCCTCCCCGCCCCGTACACAGACAAAGATCAAGCGGTCGACTCTCTTTGTAATGCCTGCGCACGCTTAACGTGAAATACGGTAATGCCTTGTGCACGCCGTAGACGCGCATCATCCAAAGCAACCACAGTCGGATCAAGACAGACTTTGAATAGCGATCGTGCTAAAATTTCTCTCCCCCCCAGTAAGAGGCCTCTCGCTGCTCCTTAATATCGCCAAGCAGAGACATACACACTGCTAATACTTGCTAACTCAGTCCATGGCCCTATTTATTTTAGGCATTATCCCGGTGTGCCACTAATCGCCGAACAGCCTTATCTGGGTCATTCCCGCTGCGGCTTACTCATCCCGAGACTCAGCCTCAAACACCCTGCCACTGAGCAGGCACTATTGACACCGAATAAACCACTAACAGTGGTAAGTAACTCTACTCCAGGCAACCAATATCTGTTTACTGTACAGCATATCTCTCCCGCCTGACTGTAATCTTTTTTCCCTCCCTCTTCCATGCCTCAGTACCTGGCTGGGTCCACTGTAAGTTCATTTACTTTCATATAATCACGCATGGTTGTCACTCTTTACAACCGAACACGCCACTGAGCATGCTAATATCCAGGTAACCATACCGCCCTTCTCTCTAGCGTAAATTCTTTACACATAGGGGTCCATTACGATGTCGGGCGGATTTCCTCCGCCAGGCTGGCGGTGGCCACCGCCAGCCTGGCGGAGGAAATCCGCCCGACATCTATTGCCCAATTCCCCCCCGCCATATTAGGATGGCGGAGGGGACCGTGGCGCCTGTTTTCCGCCCCGGTCGCCATGCAGCCGGGGCGGAAAATGTTTAATATGGAGGCGGTGTCTGTTAGACACCGCCCGCCATATTACAATGGGCTTTTGCTGATGCTTCGCCACGGAAAGGCATGCGGGGGAGTCCGTGGCTTGGGTGGTGCACATGGGGGTACCTATGGTACCCCCCGCATTTCTAAGTGCAACATGGCAGGCACCGCGCGGTGCCTGTCATGTCGCGCTTAGAAAAGCACAACTTGCACTTTTACCATTGCGGCGGGCAGAGATTTCTGCTCCGCCCGCCGCAATGGTACATATACAGGATGCGGCCGCCTGTGTGGCGGGCGCATCCTAATGCCCTGATCGGAACCCCCGCCCTTATGGCGGGCGGTCCCGGGTCCCGGTATGATGGCGGGCGGACTAAGTCCGCCCGTCATCATAATGCCCCCATTGTGTTCAAACTCTCACTTCATGTTCTCACTTTCACAGATGTCCCACATCCCCCTAGTCCTGACGAGACACTACATCCTCTTCCGGGTCGAAACGCCGTCGATGCCCTTATGGAAATGAACCATATAAACAGTGCCTATGACTTGCTCACTGCTCCATCAGGATTCAAGCAAGCCGGGCCGACGAGGCTGAAATGCCAGAAACCGGTCCCCGGTAGCTTGTCTCCTTTCTGGTGAAGAATTGGCTTGGTAGTTTGGTCTGCCCTGTTCCCATGATGCACTGGGCCAGGGACAGACTAATTTGCATATAGCCAGGTTCTGAGCTGGGATGGGACAGTGAGCTAAATAACGGTGATGGATCAAGCCCTGATCTTTGGACTGGGTAAGAGTGGTCTGCTTAATTCAGACACTCTGTTCATCACCACCCCCTTTTCTGAATCGTTTTTGGCCACTATAGGTGTGGCAGGGTATACTCAGACATGAGTCCCTTGCTCACTGCTCCATCAGGATTCAAGCAAGCCGGGCCGACGAGGCTGAAATGCCAGAAACCGGTCCCCGGTAGCTTGTCTCCTTTCTGGTGAAGAATTGGCTTGGTAGTTTGGTCTGCCCTGTTCCCATGATGCACTGGGCCAGGGACAGACTAATTTGCATATAGCCAGGTTCTGAGCTGGGATGGGGCAGTGAGCTAAATAACGGTGATGGATCAAGCCCTGATCTTTGGACTGGGTAAGAGTGGTCTGCTTAATTCAGACACTCTGTTCATCACCACCCCCTTTTCTGAATCGTTTTTGGCCACTATAGGTGTGGCAGGGTATACTCAGACATGAGTCCCTTGCTCACTGCTCCATCAGGATTCAAGCAAGCCGGGCCGACGAGGCTGAAATGCCAGAAACCGGTCCCCGGTAGCTTGTCTCCTTTCTGGTGAAGAATTGGCTTGGTAGTTTGGTCTGCCCTGTTCCCATGATGCACTGGGCCAGGGACAGACTAATTTGCATATAGCCAGGTTCTGAGCTGGGATGGGGCAGTGAGCTAAATAACGGTGATGGATCAAGCCCTGATCTTTGGACTGGGTAAGAGTGGTCTGCTTAATTCAGACACTCTGTTCATCACCACCCCCTTTTCTGAATCGTTGTGACTGTAGATAGTCACTGTAAACATTTGTTGTTATAATAATTGATTCCTTGGTCGTTTTTTCCCTCTCCCATGTAAAAATCCCCTGCAGAAACCGTGTACATATCTCACTTGTTGTCACTCAACTGTAATTTCTGTTCTCACTATACACTTGGGACACTCTTGCACTTTGTCTTGAATATTATGTTTATAAAAGGATTTATTTATCTCTAATACAATACAAAACTGATGATATGAAACTTGGTTTTAAGAGTACTGTGTTTCCCTCCGGCATCCCCCAAACCCTCAAAATGTTATTTAATACTATGTTGTGCATTGACTATTGCTCATACATTTAATGTGCCACTGGAACCACTGTTTTTGATATATAAGAAATAATGGAGGCAGGGACTTAATTAAATACACCAAAAAAATAGTACATTAATTACAATATTTTGTCTTTTAAATTAAAAAACATGTGCACTAGTTTTTAGTGTGAAAAAGTTAGATAAACACATATATATATATATATATATATATATATTCACTGAAAAAACCATAGGTTATAGACCATATATAGTTAGGAATTAGCATTTAAAAAACCTTGAAAATTCACTGAAAAAACCATAGGTTATAGACCATATATAGTTAGGGATTAGCATTTAAAAAACCTTATTTTACTCACACAAAACCATTGAAATTCCATATATAGTTAGTTGTACTAACTATATATCACGCACCCGCAATCCACTGCTGATGATGTCACATATTACATCATTCATGACATGGTCAGTGACATCACTGATGACATCACTGATGACATCTCAAATGACATCACTGATGACATCACTGATGACATCTCAAATGACATCACTGATGACATCACTGATGACAAAATCCAGTGACTGTATTTTTCTGTAAAGTTAAAATATGTCTTACATATTTATGAATGAGTCGATGTATAAGTGTCTGGACGAAGGATTTAGTAGGTGCATGACTGAATGTATGAGTGAGTGATTAAATGTGTCTCACTGAGTGCATGGGTTAGTGACTAAACTGTCTTAATTTGTGCATCATTATGTCTGTTGTTCTGTAAACTGCTGCATGTGTTGATCAGTAGCTATATGAGTAACTATATGGGTTATTGATTGGTTGCCCAAGCATTTGTATGGGAGACTGAGTGTGTGTGTGGGTGGCTGGGAAGTGTATGACTCTGTGCATAGATGTATGGGTTCAAAAGTACATGTTGGAAACAGCTGCATGGGCGGTTGACTGTGTGCATGACTGTATTGGTGAGTGAATAGATATCTCAGTGCTACATGTCAAATTAAGTACATATGTAAAATACAATACATGTGAGAGTTGACATATATAAATAACTGTGCATAAGAGCCAGTGAATGTGTGAGTGGCTGTATGGATCATTGTGAACTTGTATCCAGGATTGTATAAGTGAGTAAATATGTTTTAGTATATGTTTGAATAAGTAAGGTGTGTTTAACTGTATAGTTAAGGAAATGGAGGTGTGATTGATTGTTTGCATGACTGTCTAGGTGTGTGTGTAACTTCATGGATGAGTGACAATCTGTGAGTCTGTGTTTACACTGAGTGTATCTAAGGTTATATTAGAGTCTGAAGAGGTTCATCGTATTATCACATGAATGATTTTATCAGTGATGTCATCAGTAATGTCATTTGAGATGTCATCAGTGATGTCATCAGTGATGTCATTTGAGATGTCATCAGTGATGTCATCAGTGATGTCATTTGAGATGTCATCAGTGATGTCATCAGTGATGTCACTGACCATGTCATGAATGATGTAATATGTGACATCATCAGCAGTGGATTACGGGTGCGTGATATATAGTTAGTACAACTAACTATATATGGAATTTCAATGGTTTTGTGTGAGTAAAATAAGGTTTTTTAAATGCTAATCCCTAACTATATATGGTCTATAACCTATGGTTTTTTCAGTGAATTTTCAAGGTTTTTTAAATGCTAATTCCTAACTATATATGGTCTATAACCTATGTTTTTTTCAGTGAATTTCATTGGTTTTTTAATAGCTAATATCAAAACCTTTACAATGTATTATTCTTTAAATAGAAAAATATTTTTTACATGTTTTTAATACAATTTTTTTTTTATTTTTTTTTTGTTTCGCTCCCGGTACGCGTACCGGTTAGCTTCCCGTTAGCTCAATCCGGAGGCGCGACCCGGTACGCGAACCGGTAAACGTTCCTTTTGCGCACCTCTCGCGTTACAAAACAACATCGTGACGCGTCGCGTCAGCATGACGTTTCGCGTTATCGCGTAATACGTCATATTACGTGCTACGTTCGCGTACCCGGAAGCGCAGCGGTACGCGAACCGGAAGCGATCCGCGGCGCGGCGCCGACCGCGTAACGTAAACACAGCAGGTCATGTGACTCGGTAATAACACTTTTCATTGGTTCATTTCACTTTTGGTTTCCTAATGATGTAATACTAGGTCATGTGATCTAAAATGAACACTTTTCATTGGTTTAGAACTTTTGTTTTTCCCAAATGATGAAAACCCCTCCTTTTTTCCTCACTCTGACTTTCATCTTGGTGAGAGAAAGACCCTTTATTTAGACTTTGAGATGGCTTCATTAGTAGCTTCAGCTGGTGCTAACCCACCACCTCCACCAAATCCAAGAAAGAGAGGACCACCTGCAGAAGTAATTTTGCAAGAAGAGGAAGAACAGGAAGAGGAGGAAGAGGAGGAAGAGCCTGAGTTTTTGCCAGAGGAGCCCAGGAGGTACAATCGAAAGGAGAATTACATCTGGCAATTCTATAGAATTCCTGAGGGGCAAAAAAAAGTGAATGCACGCTACGTGTTTTGCCGTATATGCGGTGATAGATTGTCAAGGGGAACTGATAAAAAATACAGTTACGGCAATCACACTATGCATCGGCATATGAGTAGGTGGCACCCAAATAATTATAGTGCTGCCCAGCTACGTGACGAACAACAAAATCCCCTCCCAATGGCAAGAAGATCGGTTGTCCCAGAGGTGTCGGGACCAGAGGCGAGGGAGATGATCGCAAACATCCAAATGTTGTTTGGGCACGTAAAGCAAGTGTGCGTGGAATGTGGCGCTTTCATCTGCTACAGGGAAAGTAGCATCAGTTTGATTTTGCGAGCTATTCAAAATCATGTTAATGTTTGTCCGAGACGCCCCAAAAAATAAATTCTTTTTTTTTTGTTGCTCCTGTTGAGCCCTTTACAATGGATCGTTTTTGTTTCCCCCCCCCCAAAAAAACCAAACATTTTTTCAAAACGTTCAGAAAATACAAAAAAAGTAAAAAAATGTTCAAAAAATACTAAAAAAAATATAAAACAACAAAAACATTAAAAAAAAAGTTCTTTTCAGAACTAACTCCCCATTATAAAAAAATTGGTAGAATATTTGGAACTCTGCCAACCTCTATTTCTCTTAGTTCGCTCCCGGAGCGCTACCCGGTACGCGTACCGGAAGCTAACCAAAAAAAATATTTTTTTAAAAAAAGAACAGTAAGTATAAGGTAAGCAAACAGACAGTTATGTGAAAAGAAAGACAGCGTTAGGGAGTAAACAAGAGATACTGTTACCTACAATCCACTGCTGATGATGTCACATATTACATCATTCATGACATGGTCAGTAACATCAACAGCAGTGGATTGTAGGTAACAGTATCCTTAGTTTACTCCCTATAGCTGTCTTTCTTTTAACATAACTGTCTGTTTCCTTCCCTTATAGTTACTGTTCTTTTTAAAAAAAAAATTTTATGATCAGTCATAAACAGTGACATTAATAGAAACAGAGAGAGTGAACAAGAGTGAAGAACTATGGTCCTCCTCAGCCACCCTCAGAAAACCAAGGGGGTCAAGATACATCTACCGTGCCCCCTTCTACCCATTCTGAACATTATTTGCCCTCCATCTTGTATCTTGATTCGACCGAAACACAAAATGGTGGACTCCCATAACGCTGCTGGTTTGCGAACCGGGCAACTTCCCGGGAAGCGGTCCAAAAAAAAAGGTGGGAAAGTAATTCACAGACACTAAGAGTAATAGAGATGGAGTGAGTGAACAAGACTGAGGAACTATGAGAACAGAGGGACTGAGAAAAAGAGTGGAAGGAGTTGAGTAAGTAGGTAATAGAGAAAGGAATGAGGAAAGTAGCAAAGGCAGGAAACTGAGGATTAAAGAAGTGAAGCAGTGGATCTAATAGTAGGTGAATGTGATAGAAATGTAACGAAAAGAGTACAACTATTTACCTTGTAATTGCCGTTAAATTAATCACATTTTATTTTTATACTTTCAATCTGTGAAAGAGAGAACCAACATTTGAAAAAGATTAAAACATGTATTTAAAAATTACAAAAGACAAGGGAAAATATTGAAGGACAAATAGTTTATCAACAACTTTGACACTGACAGAAGCTTCTGCTTCTCCAGGTCCTCTACACAATCCTAAAGATATACATTTTAAACTAACAGTATCTTGATGCAGATGAAGTGAGGCCTATCTTAAAACATGGTGCATCTTTTGCATTGCTCTTGTTTCAGAAAAGTGTCGCTTCAGGATGCCAATAACATGTCTCCTATCCAGAGATTTGTTTGAGGTGAGGCCTACTCAGAGTTCAAGATGAGATTTACACTTGTTGAAGTGTACAGAGGAGATAATATCTGTGAAAGTCTACCAATGAAGTGAGTCATGTCCACTGCACTCTTCAACAAAGTAGAAACCTCCTATGTTTCCCTGGACAGACCTAAACTTGATCTGCACAATGTGATTCATAATGATAGGAAACACAGGTGATGTAATTGAAATATGTGCAATTTATTTTGCTCATTTCACAATCACATCACTTGTGTTTCCTTTGCTTAGGTATCTCATTGTGCAGATGTAGTCCAGCATATGAAAGAATACGTAGAAGTGCAGCACTGCATGCAATAAATTTAACACTTACAGAAAACTCACCTTGTCCATGCCTCCTACACAGTTCTACATATACATCATGAATGCAAACAGTACAGAATTAATTATACATGTTAAATGGTTTATTTTTGCTGTTCTCAGAATGTATCAAAATTCACTAAAAACAGTGACTTGAAGGTATTCATCATGTAACAGCGGGGAAAAAAAAACACAATCAAAATGATTGTGTTTAAAAAACCCATACAACATCAGAAATTAAAATTCAGAACTCCTTAAAGTTAACTTACTTTCCATGACGTCCAAGGATGTCCTATGAACAGCTTACACTCTTTTGTGCTGTTATTACTTTCAGCCCGCCACTTTCTGAAAGAAAACCTCCATCGTTTTTAAAAACACGTTACATGCAATAAATGACTTCTTGCTCTCTACCACTATTTTCCACAAGGCCAAATCTAGTCAGAGATATTTATAACTCTTGGATTTCTTGTAAGCCAATCCCATCATTTGGCATTTCCGCAACTTTCACAATTAAAATGTTGAAGATCATTTTCACAATCCTGGAATAGTAATATCTTCCCCTTCTTGCTCAGTCATGTTCTACATTTCCTATGACACTGATACTGCTTAATATGAAGCAGACTTACACTACCTCTATGAGTACTACAATTATTTAATTCTCTACATCACTTTTAATCACAAAGCAATGTAAAACAGTAGACAGCATTGCAGACTTACATTCCCTCTACTCCATGTTTTGATTGGCTGCTTCAATTAGCTTATGAAAAGAAACAGTTTTTCTGAACTCATTCAAAGTGCACATATATCTCCATGATGTCCAGTCCTATGATTAGAAGTTATGTCTCTGAACTACACTTATCCTCAAGGCCAAATTGTGTAGGAGCCATTAGAACTTCTTGAAATTCCACAGAGCACATCTCGAGATTATTTCCCTAAAATTTTGGTTTTAAAAACACCAGGTAAGAGTTTTTAAGGTCATACGGCAATTTTTTTTTGAAAATTAAAACAGAATCATTGCAGAATGACCAGCCATTTCTAGACTTTAAATAAGCTGTGTAATGTCCTGATGTTATTGAAGGGCCGTCATGATATATAATTGCTGTAGTTACAAAAGTCCTTCCTGATATTGACAACTGCGAAGCTACAAAATTTTTTATTAAAGTTGTCAATTTTGTTCCATCAGGCCTACATCGTTGGAACATTAAAATGACGTACTGGCCATATGTTCGTATAAATAATGTGGACATCATTTCAGATTTACATTGGCTACACTCCATGTTGTGATTAGCAGCTTTTACTAGCTTATTAAAGGAGACTGATTTACTGTCTGGCAAAGTTAAATATATAAATCTTTCTGAGTCTACACTAGTAGTACTTGATACCATACAGTTCTCGCAGTCATGCTGCCATTGATAAGAAAGCCCAAACAGCTGATCTACATCTACACCTTCAGCATGTAATACATCAAGCATATACATTAAAAACTCCTGACAATCTTGCTGAATATTTTGAGAGAATTGTGTTTGGCCTGAACATCTATCTAACAGATTTCTAATTTCAGACACACTTTCTATGTTTCTTCTATCAGTGGTACATTTCTCTAACACAGAATTTAACAAACTGCAAAATCTTTGATCAGAATTGACCACAATCTCTTCTTTTACATTTTTTAGAGAAAACAAAACATTAATTACTACATTAGCATAGCAGTTGACACCAGAACTGTTTTCAAACTGAAAACCAACAACATCTTCAACAGAATCCTCTTTGTTTCTGCTTGTAATTTTAGGTTCATTCACTTTTTGTCTTTTTGCTACAACCTCCCCAGTATTGTTCTCATTTCTTCGTTTCCGGCCTACCAGACGTTTCTCAAACAAAGGAAACTGAGGCAAATGTGGCGCATACTCTCTTCTTAACCTATTGTATTCCTTAACACAATCTAGATCTGCACAAATGTTTCTGACATCACACTCAATCAAGTACAATCCCGATAAAGTTCTAACTCGTGACAATGCCACATATGCCATACCCTCCTTGAACACAGAACTGCCAATATTCACCAATGCACTGTCTACACTTAAACCTTGCGATTTATGGATTGTCACCGCATATGCCAAGCAAACAGGGAACTGCTTACGGCGAACATATAAGTCTTTTACAAGCAAAAATCTAGCAGAACAACGAGCAATTAGCTGTACTTCCTCAATGCCATCAAATTTAATTTTTAAAAATTCAATTCCATCTCTATTTCTGTATTTCACAAAATCAACAACATTACCCATTGATCCATTTACCAGACCTCTTTCAACATGTAAATTCCTTCTTAAAATTATACGGCAGTTCAAGCACACATTCAGAGTCTTTTCAAAACCTGCAGTTTTAGATATACTCTTCTCTAATGAATCCAATTTAGTTTTCAGATTCTCAGACAAAATAATTGTTGATCCCATATGCTCTACTCTATCAATAGCTTCCAGTTTCACAATCTCTTGCTTTTCTAAATGCAACATTTTGTTGTTAAATTTGGCACATTCTGCAAGAGTTGGCATCAAACATATTCCAGATTTCTTTTCAGTAATTTTCTGAAAAATATTCTCAGGCACAACATCTTGTTCTGGATATAAATTTGACAGTAATCGTGCATTTAAAACTTCTTTCCCATGCTCAGTCACTTTTCCAATTCTAACATCTTGTAGAATAGTCTTGTAAACTTCATCCTTCGCCTGACGCATATTTTCATGCAGTTCAGCATAATTGAAGTTTAACCATATATTGACGTTGCCAATGCTGCCTAGGCACTTCCTGGTATCTTCATGCGTGAGCATTTTGAACACAGGTTGCCCTTTCACTGGTGTCAGCTGCAGAAGATCTCCGAAAACAATGATGTGTTTGCCACCAAATAACACATCATACTCTGTTTTGAGAACTTCTTGCATCATCAAATGCACAAAGGCAAGCATGACATTGGAAACCATGCTTACTTCGTCAATGATAAGAAGTTTCATTTTCCTCAAGATTCTTGAAACTTCAAAACAAGCATCTCCAGATAGCTTGTGATATTCTAATTTGTTGTCATGCTCCACTGGCAGCATCAGTAAACGATGTAAAGTAATCCCTTTAATATTATGTGCTGCCAGTCCAGTTGGAGCAGTGACAACACAAGACAGCGATGACTCTGTCCTTTCCTGCAAATAGCATGAAATTGCTTTAATGAGGAAACTTTTTCCAGTTCCCGCTTCTCCACTCACGTACAGTCGGACAGGCTTCAACGACGTACATGAGCACTCTTTCTTATCATGACTTAATCCATGATCAATTTGCATGGTAACTTCGTCATATATTTTCCTCTGCTCAACGTTGAGTTGCCTTTCCAACTCTTCTAAGTTAACCGCATCCTCTTGAGCATGTGCCATGGCTCTTTCCACTTCATTCATAGCAGTGGCAGCTTCATTTTCAATAAGAGGTCCTCCTAGTGGATCCTGACTCAATGAAGCAGAACTCTGACTGTCCTGAGAACTGTCTCTGGCAATCTCGGCTGCAATCGTTGCTTCCTGCTCAATTTCCGCATTCAACATTTCTACATATTTGGGAAAAGCAGGACATTCTATGGTCTCCTTGGCGGCATTGAAAGAGTCTTCGTAACAGAGGAAATCTCCAAGCAGTTCCTCTTCTGCACGCCAAGGCTTGAAAAGTTGCAAAAGTGCTAAATAGAAAAACTCCTTTTTTTCAGGAGATTCGCCACTCAATTTTCGATGGTTTATCAAGTGGCATTTTCTTTGCTTGACCAGACATCCCTCACTTCCTATTACAGCATACACTCCTTTCTCAGTATCTTCTTTGATGTTCCTCTTGAATATGTAATTTTGCAGAACCTCATACAGACAAACATTCTCTAGGTGACTGCTTCGATTTGGATAATATGTATCCAACATGTTTGTCTTCAAAATGTCGGTACTGTTTGGCTCCTTTTCCGCCAAATACTCAATTTCCCGCACAGGTTTGAGAACTCGATTACGCGTTGCAGCAAGACCAAGACTCGCCCAAACGATACTCCTGGACTTGGCATAGAGACTTGCTGAAGACAACCGGTCAGAACATTCGTACGCTCCGATTTCTCGATGCGACAACATCTTCAGACTGAAACTGTACAACTTCTTGCTGAGGCTCTTTTCATGGGAAATGTCCTCCCACATATCCTTCAATTCTGTCTTCTCTTTTTTGGTGATGTAAGACGTCACATACCGAGCCACAGCCATACAGTTATCAGCCACAAACTGTATATCCATGTTAGCATTCCACATGGACAAAATCACCGGGTTGTAGTCGTTGATGTACTTGGACTCTTCATTCCTCTTCAAATTGTATGTGTTTTTAGGTGATTTCTTCATCACATTATGTCGCAGCGAAGACATCAAACTGTTTACTCTTCCTTTAGAAATCACCGGTCGTGGAAAGCCGAAACGACATTTGGTGTAGAACTTGTCTTTGTTTCGGAATTTACGACGGCAGTACTTTCCACATCGATGGCTTTGGAAACGCAGAACTTTTTCTCTTAGGCTTTTCTTCTCCTTTGCGTTTGGAACAGCACACGTAGAATACTGTTGGATGAAACTCATCACTGAGTCTTCTGGATCCGTTCCAAATTTAGGTGCATCCTTGATCCACAGCAACATATGTATATGAGGAGCACCTCTTGCTTGGTACTCCTTTCTCCAGAAGAAATCCAACACCTCTCCAAGAGGTGGATTCTTCTTATTCATGATGAAAGACATCATAGCTTCAAATCTATGATTGAAGTACCTACATACATTGACTGGATCCAAAGAGCACAGTTCTCCGGGTGTCTTGAATTCGATGTTATCTACGTTAGCATTTGCCTCTCGTAGAAATTGAAGTAAGTCTTCCCAGCCATACTCGGCACAACTCAGAGTGAGGAACCATGTGGGAGTACCTAAGTTCCTCAGCATACATTTTAAATCACCATGACGACGGTACCAGTACTCATTAGTACCACGCTGACACGCCATGAGATTAATCAGGTGAGAATCCAAAATACTATCTTGGACATTCACTTTATCCATAAAATCACTTGCCGAGATGTTTTGCATGTGTATACCACTTTTCAAGATGTGGTTCACTGCATATGACAGTCCAGACAGATCGCTTTCAAACAGGAGATGAAACAAATAAGGAATGCATTGTCGAAACCTAGCATCTCCTGCATACAATCGCAAAGTCCGGTATTCAGAAGCAGGAATTTGATGAGGTCGCTCATCATATCTTCCTCCCTGACCTGTTGGAAAAAGCTGTGGGAAACACCGAGCTTCCAAACTTTCCTCCCAAACACTAATGGGACTCCCTTTGGCTTGTTTCATTTGAAACAACTCAATAGCATTCCCCATGACTTCCTTGGAATGCAAAGGATGAACACTATAATGCTCATATATTTCCTCACTAGTAGAGGGTTCTACTTTCTCAATTTGACCAGCACACAAATCGCTATCCTCTTCCTCACTTACTTCCTCTTCTGCAACATATACATTCTTATAGTATTTATTATTTTTTTTCAAATACAATGTTGCCTTTTTAACTTTCCTAACATCTACTAAATCTTGCCATATTTTCTTATTCTTTGTCGGAACCCCATTAACTAAGATAACCAGAGGTTCCTCTTCCACTTTTTCTACTCCAATTGTGTTAATGTTTTTCTTCAAATCTAGAGGCAAATAAACAACTCTTCCCTTTAATCCTCTCTGTAAATCTGATGGAGGCAATTTCCCTGTCTTTGGCTCCATTCTTACAATAGCCTGAAAGGGATGGATACTTTGAATCAAAATAGATTCATAAGTATTTAAGTCCTTCAATTCAGAAGGAATCTCAACCAATTCCAGATTATTATGAACTGCTCTAGCAGGCATCTGGTTTTGTTTTAATTTGTTACAACAATAAGTACACACACGTTGATCCAATCCCAAATCAAAACAATTTTCTACCATCAAGTATGTTGCAAAATCCTTCCATTCACTATTATTTTCCCTTTCACTTTTTGCATATAAATCCACTAACTTAGTCTGATTCTTATAATAAGTGCGTCTACAACACACACAAGTGAAATTAGGCCTCTCACTTGATTTCATGTCAAACGTCGCAATTTCCCTCTGGAAATTATCTGTACTGGAAACATGTACACTATCTTCCAAATGACCCTCTACTTCTTGCTCAATTTCAACATTCTCCTCTTTACTTCCAAAGTAACAAAACTCAATTTCTTCACATATATTCTTCACATCTATTTCAGAACCATGCAAAAGAGCAGCGCATAATTGTTTCAGCATAATTGCTGGACTCTTAGCATAATACAACATTCTAACTAATTTCCTCACTTTGTTATGATGCACTGCTAGCATCCTGAAATGATGAAAAACACTCTGGCATACTCTCCTGGAAAGACAAGCCAGTGAATGACCATGCAAACCTGTCACTTCTCTTACTCTGCAAGGATCTAATTCTTGCAACAACCTCATTTTCTGCTTCAAACTTTTTTTGTTAAATGACCGTACAAAATCACAAAGCAAATTGATGGAATCCTGTCGCACACTGCAAATACTACTACACTTCCAGGTGTACACAGGACCCTTAGCACGTCTTCCTAAAACCTCATTACCTAACAACTCTTCTGCCTCTGTTGTCACAAGTTTTTCTTTTTCAACTGGACAACCATCTTTCACTTCATAAGCACGACCACTGATGTCAACTGCATGCACCAAATCATTATCCTGGAAATAACTCTCTTCATTAAAAAATGCCTCACAGCTTGAACTATGCATCCATTCTCCAGAAAAAACTTCACAAAAATTACTACGATTAACTATTCTCTTCCATCTACTATTTCTTTTGAAATCAAAAATTGCCTTGTTTAGCTTCCTAATTCTATTGATTATCAAAATAAATAACTTACGTTTAATTTCAAATGCCTGATCAATAACTTTCTCAACTTTTTTTTTTCTCTTATAAAAAACTAGTTTCTGTTGACCTTTCTTAATATTTTTTAACAAATTGCCAATTATCCTGTTGCGGAACATTCGTTTACGAATCTCCCTAAACTGTTGTTTCCTTCTACTATCATGCACAGATTTATCTCTTGCTCTAGCAGTAACATTTTCCATTGTCCTTTTCTTTCCATTTGATTTACTCCTCGTGTTATGGACTGAAACATTTTCTGTAGTAATATTTTTTTTATTACAAATATTTCTTATGAAATATTTAGAGCTCTTACCCGGTGCTTTCTTCGTGGCTTGAGAAATCTTTTTGTTAGAGGACTGCTGCGTTTTTTTTCTTCTCCTGCTGTCTTTGACGTTTTGCAGCCTTTATCTGTCTTTGTATTGTAGGCATATTAAAATCTTGAAATGATCTGCAGTTGAATCTGAGGAAAAATATAATAAAAAATGTTAATAAACATTATTATCAAACAGTAAATCAGTAATAGTGATCAAAAACATAACACACTACTTGACATTTTAATTTGAAGATTTTTTAGTCATTGGCAATTTTACAATACAGAAATACCAGAAAAGAAATGACATTTATATTTATGTTACCTATGCTATTTTATATGTGAATCTGATCTAATTTTATGAGCATATTTTAATATTTTATTGAAGACACTACACATAACCTGTTTTTGAAGGTGTCTTTATTTTTAAATTAAACGGTTTACCTTTTTACTTTTTATTGATTATAAATTTTAAAAATAAATGTTTATAATTCCAAAGGCTCAAGCAGGTCAGCTTCCCATCCTATATCATATAATTCGGACAAATCTGCATCCTCATCACGCTCTTCTTCATCCTCAAGATTTAAATCATCCAAGGGATCAACATCCACTGATGTTTCAATTACGAGTTCAATGATGAGGTCAAAATCAACTGATTGCTGATTGTCGCTCATGTTGATGTTGTCTTTATCTTTAAAGAAAGATAACAACAATGAGATGTTGCAGAGTAAGAAACAAATCTCAGAGATTATAATAGTAAAATTGTTTAACAAGATTAACATTTTGCAGCTATTATTTAGCCATGTCCAGCAATGCTGAGCAGGTGAAGCCTATGTCTAATTTTTCACTGAACAGGACTCATCTCTTCTTAACCTTGGATAAGCCTCAACGACTCTGTGTCCCCTGCACATACTTAAATGTTAAAGGGCAGATTTATATTAAATGGCACATCCCCAGGCATGCACCAGTTAATGTGCACCACTGCTTTACCACCCATGGTGTGCCGCATTTACATTCAGATAGGAGAAAGCTGCGTCAAAACCCTGCGCCTGATTGAAGCTGGCATAGGTCTTGACGCAGCATTGTGGAGATGGGGCACCCCTGAGCCTTGCTGGAGCTGCATCGCACTTGCGATACAACTCCAGCAATGCACCACCTTTACGGCACAGATGCGTCACGCATCTGTGCCGTTTTTGCCCCATGCTGCGCCACATTGTAAATGCAGCACAACATGGGTGGCGGAACAGTGGCGCAGGATGACTGTCACATCCCTGGTGATGCGCCAGTCATCATAAATCTATCCCTAAGCTTCTTATCTTGTTACAGATGAACTGCCATATGTATCATCAAAATATTTTACATTTTCTAAATAGCGAATTTTAAGGAATAAATAGCGATTCTTTACCATTCCTAATTTGCGATGAGCAAATTGCTAATTGCAAGTTACCCATTCATTTCCATGGCCTAGGAGGCTAATATGAATGAAGGTTTAATTTGCGATTAGCAATTAGCTCATCACAAAGTAGGAATTTTTCCAAGGGTGCAGGGGTGTCTCAAGAACACCTGCTGCACCCCTGAAAAACAAATTTGGGGGCATATGGCACACATACATGCCCTAAGGGCATGTGTTGGCGTCATATGGCACCTTTTGTTTTTTTGAAAAAAAGCTTTTTGAAAAGAATTCACAAATTACCACTAATTTACCACAATAGTTTCCAAATCCTTAATGTCATTTTTTACATAGTTTTTGTTTGATACATTGCATTTAAGTAGTCACAAAATTTACAAATGCTTCAGTGCAATCGCAAAATAAGGAATAGCAAATTTTGCTACTCCTTATTTTGCATCAAAGTTGTTTGATACATACCATTTGTCTAATTAACATTCGCAAAGGCCGAAATTCATAGAATTTTGATCTTTGCAAATGCTAATTAGCTTGATACATATGGCCCCAAGTGAGGCCTGTCTTGCGACATGGTGCATCTTTTGCATTACTGCTGATTGGGTTTTATATGGTACGTTTTTTTTTTACACCATGACATATCTGCCTAAATGCATCAATTTTTAATGTTGTCACCTCATAGCAAATATTTTGCACCACCGCTGCATCATAAAAGTGACGCACAGTGGCAGAAAAAAGGCATACACCTATCATAAATCTATCCCTAGCATTTTAAATGATTAATCCAGGATGACAATAAAATGTGTCCTATCCAGAGGTTTGTTTAAGGTGAGGCCTACTCAGGATTGCAGATCAAAGTTACGCTTGATGAAGAATACAGAGGAGATAATACATATAAAGGACTACCAATGAAGTAAGTAATGTGCACTTTATTGCACCAGTCATCATAAATGTATCCCTAAGCTTCTTATCTTGTTACAGATGAACCACCATATGTACCATCAAACTATTTTCCATTTCCTAAATAGCAAATTTTAAGGAATAAATAGCAATTCTTTACTATTCCTAATTTGCAATGAGCAAATTGCTAATTGCAAATTACCCATTCATTTCCATGGGCTAGGAGGCTCATAGGAATTAAGGTTGCAATTTGTGATTAGCAATTAGCTCATCACAAAATAGGATTTTTTTCAAGCGTGCAGGGGTATCTCAAGAACACCCTGCTGCACCCCTGAAAAAGAAATTTGAGAGCACATGGCACACCTACATGCCCTAATGGCATGTATGGGCGTCATATGGGACCTTTTTTTTTTGTTGAAAAAAATGCTTTTTGAAAAGAATTCGCAAATTACCACAAACTAGAAGTTGGTGGTAGTTTCCAAATCCTTAATATCATTTTTTACATATTTTTTTTTTGATACATTGCATTTAAGGAATCGCAAATTTTGAATTATTGACATTTTAAGTAATTTCCACATGTGCAGTGTTTTCAAAATATAATTTGAAAATCGTTTTTGGGGAAAAGTAATGGTTTGCAAATTTATGACAAGGACATAATGGTGTATGCTTCTCTATAAGGCATTTCAGTGTCTCTAATGTCATTTTTCCCATATTACATTATAAGACCTTTCCCCATGAAGCACATTCCTTGTAAATATGCTCCCACCTGTGCATTGCAAATTTAGATTTTGACTGTTTCAGTCACATAGCCATGTTGAAAGTGACCCAAAAAAATTGCAAACGTTTTAAAATAACACATTCATGTGTCTTAAGGACATTTTAAGTCATTTCCCCATGGACAATGTTTTCTAAGTGGCACAAAAGAGGTATACACCTATCATAAATCTGTCCCTAGCATTTTAAATGATTAATTCAGGATGACAATAGGATGTGGCCTATCCAGAGGTTTGTTTAAGGTGAGGCCTACTCAGGATTGCAGATTAAAGTTACGCTTGATGAAGAATACAGAGGAGATAATTCATGTAAAGGCCTACCAATGAAGTAAGTGATTTCTACTTCATTGCGCCAGTCATCATAAATGTATCCCTAAGCTTCTTATCTTGTTAGACATCAACCGCCATATGTATCATATAACTATTTTGCATTTCCAAAAAAGCGAATTTTAAGGAATAAATAGCGATTCTTTACCATTCCAAATTTGCGATGAGAAAATTGCTAATTGCAAATTACCCATTCATTTCCATGGCCTAGGAGGCTAATATGAATGAAGGTTTAATTTGCGATTAGCAATTAGCTCATCACAAAGTAGGAATTTTTCCAAGGGTGCAGGGGTGTCTCAAGAACACCTGCTGCACCCCTGAAAAACAAATTTGGGGGCATATGGCACACATACATGCCCTAAGGGCATGTGTTGGCGTCATATGGCACCTTTTGTTTTTTTGAAAAAAAGCTTTTTGAAAAGAATTCACAAATTACCACTAATTTACCACAATAGTTTCCAAATCCTTAATGTCATTTTTTACATAGTTTTTGTTTGATACATTGCATTTAGATAGTCACAAAATTTACAAATGCTTCAGTGCAATCGCAAAATAAGGAATAGCAAATTTTGCTACTCCTTATTTTGCATCAAAGTTGTTTGATACATACCATTTGTCTAATTAACATTCGCAAAGGCCGAAATTCATAGAATTTTGATCTTTGCAAATGCTAATTAGCTTGATACATATGGCCCCAAGTGAGGCCTGTCTTGCGACATGGTGCATCTTTTGCATTACTGCTGATTGGGTTTTATATGGTACGTTTTTTTTTTACACCATGACATATCTGCCTAAATGCATCAATTTTTAATGTTGTCACCTCATAGCAAATATTTTGCACCACCGCTGCATCATAAAAGTGACGCACAGTGGCAGAAAAAAGGCATACACCTATCATAAATCTATCCCTAGCATTTTAAATGATTAATCCAGGATGACAATAAAATGTGTCCTATCCAGAGGTTTGTTTAAGGTGAGGCCTACTCAGGATTGCAGATCAAAGTTACGCTTGATGAAGAATACAGAGGAGATAATACATATAAAGGACTACCAATGAAGTAAGTAATGTGCACTTTATTGCACCAGTCATCATAAATGTATCCCTAAGCTTCTTATCTTGTTACAGATGAACCACCATATGTACCATCAAACTATTTTCCATTTCCTAAATAGCAAATTTTAAGGAATAAATAGCAATTCTTTACTATTCCTAATTTGCAATGAGCAAATTGCTAATTGCAAATTACCCATTCATTTCCATGGGCTAGGAGGCTCATAGGAATTAAGGTTGCAATTTGTGATTAGCAATTAGCTCATCACAAAATAGGATTTTTTTCAAGCGTGCAGGGGTATCTCAAGAACACCCTGCTGCACCCCTGAAAAAGAAATTTGAGAGCACATGGCACACCTACATGCCCTAATGGCATGTATGGGCGTCAAATGGGACCTTTTTTTTTGTTGAAATAAATGCTTTTTGAAAAGAATTCGCAAATTACCACAAACTAGAAGTTGGTGGTAGTTTCCAAATCCTTAATATCATTTTTGACATATTTTTTTTTTGATACATTGCATTTAAGGAATCGCAAATTTTGAATTATTGACATTTTAAGTAATTTCCACATGTGCAGTGTTTTCAAAATATAATTTGAAAATCGTTTTTGGGGAAAAGTAATGGTTTGCAAATTTATGACAAGGACATAATGGTGTATGCTTCTCTATAAGGCATTTCAGTGTCTCTAATGTCATTTTTCCCATATTACATTATAAGACCTTTCCCCATGAAGCACATTCCTTGTAAATATGCTCCCACCTGTGCATTGCAAATTTAGATTTTGACTGTTTCAGTCACATAGCCATGTTGAAAGTGACCCAAAAAAATTGCAAACGTTTTAAAATAACACATTCATGTGTCTTAAGGACATTTTAAGTCATTTCCCCATGGACAATGTTTTCTAAGTGGCACAAAAGAGGTATACACCTATCATAAATCTGTCCCTAGCATTTTAAATGATTAATTCAGGATGACAATAGGATGTGGCCTATCCAGAGGTTTGTTTAAGGTGAGGCCTACTCAGGATTGCAGATTAAAGTTACGCTTGATGAAGAATACAGAGGAGATTATTCATGTAAAGGCCTACCAATGAAGTAAGTGATTTCTACTTCATTGCGCCAGTCATCATAAATGTATCCCTAAGCTTCTTATCTTGTTAGACATCAACCGCCATATGTATCATATAACTATTTTGCATTTCCAAAAAAGCGAATTTTAAGGAATAAATAGCGATTCTTTACCATTCCAAATTTGCGATGAGAAAATTGCTAATTGCAAATTACCCATTCATTTCCATGGGCTAGGAGGCTCATATAAATGAAGGTGCAATTTGCGATTAACAATTTGCTCATCACAAATTAGGAATTTATTCCAAAGGTGCAGGGGTGTCTCAAGAACACCCTGCTGCAACCCTAAAAAAGAAATTTGGGGGCATATGGCGCACATAAATTTTAACAACATTCCTTTACCTCAACAACGATTTTCAAATCATAACTTCAAAACACTACACATGGGAAAATTACTTAAATTGTCCTTAAGACACATAAAAGCGTTTTTTGATTGGCTTTCCTGCATGGTAGGGTCACTTTTAACATGGCTATGTAACACAAACATTCAAAATCAAAATTTTCCATGCACAGGTGGGAGCATATTTACAAGCAATTTGCGCCACAGAGAAAGGTCTTACATTAAAATGGGAAAAATAACATCAGGGACAGTCAATTGCCTTATAAAGAACCATACACCATTATGTCCTTCTCATGAATTTAAAAACAATTCCTTTTTCCCAAAAACGATTTTCAAATCATAATTTCTAAACACTGCACATGAGAAAATGACTTAAAATGTCATTGAAACACATGAAAGCGTTTTTTGATTGGCTTTCCTGCATGGTTGGGTCACTTTTAACATGGCTATGTAACACAAACATTCAAAATTAAAATTTTCCATGCACATGTGAGAGCATATTTACACACAATTTGCGCCACAGAGAAAGGTCTTACACTAAAATGAGAAAAATAACATCAGGGACAGTCAATTGCCTTATAAAGAACCATACACCATTATGTCCTTGTCATGATTTTATAAACAATTCCTTTTCCCCAAAAACGATTTTCAAATCATAATTTCTAAACACTGCACATGGGAAAATGACTTAAAATGTCATTAAAACACATGAAAGCGTTTTTTGATTGCCTTCCCAGCATGGTTGGGTCACTTTTAACATGGCTATTTAACACTAACATTCAAAATCAAATTTTTCCATGCACATGTGAGAGCATATTTACAAGCAATTTGCGCCACATAAATCATAATTTTCTCCTTAAAGCACACTATTCTCTATCTAAAATAAAGAAATATTTTCTCACCTTAGCAAATACTTTGAGTTTGAAAACAGTCTAAGAAACACACCAATTTGTCTTCAGCAGAGCAAAAGGTATGCACTCCAGAGTCTGCAGCTATCAAAAGCACAGAAATGCTGTAATTCTTCACACATATTTCTCATGTCACCCAATCAAAACTCTTCCCTCACTTTTTTTCAAATGAAAACCCTTCCCCCCTCTGCCATTTCTGCCTATTTTCCATAGCAACCACCTCTTGGAGAAACTCTGGTGTTTGCAAGTTCACACAACAATGTTGCAATTGAACTCTGAACTCTCAGTGCACCTGCATATCCAGTGCTTTCTTTCATTTAATGATTTTTTATTGACCACTCAAAATACATCTCTCAAACAACACATCTGTACACCCTAACTTTCTGTTTTCATCAATCAAAATCCACCAATCACTGTTACTGCTTCATGAACACAGAAACTCCACAGTTTTTTTCATTTCAAACTCTCATTTTTTCAACTGCCATTTCATTGCCACACTTCATCTGACTGCAGGAGAACCTTCTCTCACCATGTTTTCTGTCTGGATTGTTGGTCATAGTTATATTCACTGGGCTCAAAGGTACGTTGAAAGCAGGAATTTACCTAACCTCAATTTACAAGATGTGGAAATTAAGTGGTTTGGCCACAGAGGATTAAAATGTCACCAATTGATACCATTGGTGAAAACCTTTATGCATTTGCCAAAACCTGACCTGTTAATTGTGCACTGTGGAGGTAATGACTTGGGCACTTTGTCTGGTGTAGGTCTGGAAATGCTTTTAAAGGACACCTTTGAGCAATTAATGGCACTTTTTCCTCAGACTGCCTTGGTATATTCAAATATATGCCAAAGACAGAAATGGAGGTGGTCAAACCAATTTTGTCCACAAATTGAGAAGTCGAGGAAGCATGTAAACAAATCTGTTTCAGCTTACATGAGAGACCATGGAATGGGCTCCCTGTACAACAATAACTTGCGTTACTACATGCAAGATATCTACAGAGGAGATGGAGTTCACTTCTCAGATGAGGGCAACAGAGTTTTCACTCTGAATTTAAGAATGTGCATTGGTACCTACTTATAAGTACCTAAATGTACCATAAACCCAAAAGCTCTTCTCAGAGCTACCCTACATCTAATCACTCACAATTATTATTTTACTCTAACTTTTTTCACTAATTTTCAACAAAGTACACTCCCTGGGGCGCTACCCGGTACGCGTACCGGGAGCTAACCTCGCGAAATTTTTTTAAAAAATGTTTTTTTTTCGCACATATAAACCTCCTCAGCCACCCTCAGAAAACCTAGGGGGTCAAGATAACTCTACCGTGCCCCCTTCTACCCATTCCGAACATTAATTGCCCTCCATCTTGTATCTTAATTCGACCGAAACACAAAATGGTGGACTCCCGGAACGCTTAAGGTACGCGAACCGGGGCGCTCAACGGTTCGCGTACCGGGTCGCTTCCTGGGAAGCGCACCATCAAAAAAGGTGGGAAAGTAGTTCACACAAAAGCCACTTGAGACAATTTCACCAAATATAGATTAGCTCATACTACATACCAATCCCTACCATTTTCACAAATTTGATTGGAATTCCATTTAGCCATTTAGCCTGTAGACCTCTCTAAATACCGTGAGGTAAATTACTTCACAAAACACATCTGAAGTGTTGGAATTGACAACCAATTAAAATGTTACTTTCATTTTCTACTTTTTTACCTGACATTTGATTGGTTATGTACCCGAATATATATAAAGGAAGAGAAGGAAACACAGCCATTTTGACTACTACTTCCTGGTGTACATTTCAATAGGATTTTCATTAATAACTTCAACTTCTTTTTAAAGGTAAGTTGTTATTTTTAAAACTGAAGTATATTGTGCACTTTAAGTTAATATGGCAAACTTTTTCTGTTAGTTATATACTATCCCTCTGTAGTACTTATAAATTTAGATACACTTTTTTATATTCCTACTTCCACTCTGATACTATACACTGCCCAA
This sequence comes from Lissotriton helveticus, assembly GCF_964261635.1. Lineage (NCBI taxonomy): Eukaryota > Metazoa > Chordata > Amphibia > Caudata > Salamandridae > Lissotriton > Lissotriton helveticus. Next base: position 1,583,122,075 of record NC_136057.1, read on the forward strand.
AGATAAATTCACTGTTAAAAACTGCCTATCTAAAATTAATCCCAACAGTGCCCTACCTCTACTAATATATATTTTTTTTATGCAAATTTCAGGGAAAATGGAAAGTGAACAAAAAATTTCATTTGAAATTGTCCTTCCAGAGTCCAACACAGAAATCATTGATCCAAATGAGATTGAATTTATGGATGAAACTTGGGACCAAGAACTACTGCAATGTGTACAAGCAGTAGATAACCTCCTTGCAAATGAGGACATTTTACAACCTCAGAGACTACAATGTATATTCCATGATAATAATGAAATTTCTGACAATGAAATGTTAGAAAGTTTAATAAATTATGAAACACAATAAAAAATGCTTAAAAAAAAAAAAAAAAAAAAAAAAAAAAATAATCAACAAAACCAACAATCAATTAACATACAGCATTTGAAAAGTCTATCATTCATTTTTCATTGTAGTACGCTCCCCAGAACGCTTCCCGGTTCGCGTACCGGGCGCTAACCACGAAAAAAAACAAATTTTTTTTAAATTTTTTTTGCCCCGCGGGACCTCTTTAAAACCTCCACATTAAACCTAGGGGGTCAGCGAGGATCTACTATGCCCCCTTATAGTTATTTCCCCCTTTGTTTTGGCCTCCTCTTGTCTCTCGATCCTACCGAGAGACAAGATGGCGGCCGCTCCGGACTGTTTAGAATGTTGACAGACACCGGAGAGCCAATCAGCTTCGCTACGCGAAGTTCCGTTACGCGAAAAGTACGCGTACCGGGGCGCTGCCTGGTCCGCGCTTACAGATATATATCTTTTTTTGACCGTTAATTTCTCAAAATCCACTGCAGCACATATATTAAGACCTACAAAAGGCACATCGGGCTACCAGTCCCTACAATTTTGCCAAGTTTCGTGCAAATCCATTCAGCCGTTCGGGCTAAAAGTGAGGCTAACCGCCCTATGGAAAACTCAATGTTAAAAACACGTTTTGGGACCCCCCTTTTTTCTCGGCCCCCCCTGGACCAACTCCCCCCAAATTTCCAGGGGCTGCTCAGAAACAAAATGTTCCATTTTCCTGAAAATTTCAGCCAATTCCGTCCACAAACGCCAAAGTTATTAGACATAGAATTTTCAAAAATCCCATAGGGAAAAAATCCTAACTATATATACCTACTGGCGACCGCCAGTAGGTAATATACATATATATATATATATATATATATATATATATATATATATATATATATATATATAATATTAAAAAATAGCACATTAAAAA